>NC_072823.1:19042500-19352500 GCF_027744805.1 Dunckerocampus dactyliophorus
ACAGGCGAATTGGTGTGACGTCTGCAGTGATCGGTCCGTTGTGAAGAGAGAG
This sequence comes from Dunckerocampus dactyliophorus, assembly GCF_027744805.1. Lineage (NCBI taxonomy): Eukaryota > Metazoa > Chordata > Actinopteri > Syngnathiformes > Syngnathidae > Dunckerocampus > Dunckerocampus dactyliophorus. The sequence continues at coordinate 19,042,553 of NC_072823.1, forward strand.
CTGAGCCGAAAGGCAAAGCTCTCAATTTACCGGCCGATCTACATTCCTACCCTATGGTCATGAGCATAGTAGTAGTGACCAAAAGGACAAGATCGCGGGTACAAGCAGCCAAAATGAGCTTCCTCCATAGGGTGGCTGGGCTCTCCCTTAAGGATAAGGTGAGAGGCACTGTCATCCGGGAGAGACCCGGGGTAAAACCGCTACTCCTCCGCAATGAGAGGAGGCAGATGAGGTTGCAGTCAGGATGCCTCCCGGACGCCTCCCTGGGGAGGTGTTCAAGGTAAGTCTGACCGGTAGAGGGCCTCGTGGAAGAGCCAGAACACGTTGAGACTGTTTTGCCAATTGGCCTGGGAACACCTCAGGATCCCCCGGGAGGAGCTGGACGAAGTGTGCGGGGAGTCGGAAGTCTGGGTCTCCCTGCTTAGGCTGCTGCCCCCACGACCCGGATGAGCGGTAGAAGATGGATGGACATTTACACTTGCACAATTCAACATGTCTGAAAAGGTACAGGAAGAAGCAGGGCTTAGAGTTTTATAATCTAAGTATAGCAAGCTTTAAAAATTTATCCTGGCCGCTGTTTTTGTCCAAACAAGCTTCTAGTGCCTGGATGGATTGGATCAATGTGTTTGTGCAGCAGATGCATCACAGCTTTCAGGGAACAAAAGTCCCCCAGGGGATGAAGTTGACAAAAATCCAATTGGGCACAAACACACAGCACACGTGTGTTTCGTTCCGTCTACTGTGGCTGATCTGTGCCTGTGCAATTGCCGCTTTGACACGTCGCTGGAATGTCACATAAGATCCAAAACGAGGGAGTGTCGAATAACTAGAGGCCTTTTAACAAAATCCACAAATAATGGTTTAACACTTACAAAAAAACGTCCATTATGGGTACATATCGTGATGTAGAGTCATTTCCCAAACCCATGAATACATCTTAATGTGTTGTAAATATTTCACAACATTCAGGCCCTGTTGCACATGTAATTTTTGGCTGCAGCGCCTTCAACTAAAACACCGGGCTGTTGAAATAAACAGCTTTTTGGGAGGTCTATCGCTTTAATTAACACCGAGGGTGAGCTTGACAGCTGTGATGGCAGTCAGGGAGCCAATCACAGGTTGCTGTGTGGGGTGCAGGCAGGAATTTGAGCAAGTGTTTGACAGAAGAGGCCGTGTGCAGAAGTGAGATGACAGGTGGTTGGACTGATCCTGCACGAGGCTGCCAGAATTAGTTTGCCTTTTGGGAGCTCCAGTAGAAACGTGGCAGAGTTAATGAAAATGGCAATACCTAAATGTGTTATCCAAGACATCATTATTTTATTTATTTATTTGACATTATTCAATATTTCTCAGTTTTTATTTGTGTATTTACATTTTATGTTTTTTATCTTTAATATATTTATTTACTTAATATTTTTACCATTAATTTTTTTTCTTTCTTTTTTTTTCCACTTATTTTTTTGTATGTATTTTTACACATTCTATACTTTTATCTCCCCATTAGTAAATGGCATGATGGGATCATGTTAAACAGTAGGTCAACAAATTAGTAACTGCTGAGACATGGAGAAAGAGTAAGGTAAATAAGCTCTGCTTCTTCTATCTTTTCGGAGATGGTGAATTGTGTAGTGTAACCATGTGATGTTTCTCATCGTAATTTGTTCAAAACAAATAAACCAATACCCTGTGTTTGAACAGCATAACAACACAATTTTTTGAGATGGCAGCAAAAATGCTAAGTTTGCTAGATTTTAGCTTTCTGAGCATCTAAGGAAACAAAGACAATCCTGTTTTGCTTTTTCTTTGTTTTTGTGCCCTGCTCGTGTCAAAGTAAAACAGTTTGAACCTAAAATTAATTAATACAGTTCTATGGTTACATTTTATTCTAAGTTTGAACCATTCAGGACTTCCACTGTACACAAAACCTTTTACATCACACTAGCTAGTTTCTTTGTTGGAGATGAGCACACACACAAAATGTACCCATGCTGTTCCACCATGTTACTGTAAGTACAGTATTCTCAATAGCCAGCCAAGTTTCCATAACAGCAGCAAAAGAGAAGTGTACAAGCCAAGGCCTGTTTCTTAAGCCTGCCATTCTGACACACTGATGATGATGATGATGCTCATCCAGGCTTTGCGTCAAGGATTAGAAGAGCCAGAAACGCCGCAGCCACAGACAGAGCAAGAGAGAGATTTGAAATTGCTGGATCTATTTTCACACAAACAGTTTGAAATGGCCATGCTAACACTGCAGGAGAATTGACAGCATTGAGCGCAACTGGTCGGTCACAGTCTGAAAAAGTGAAATTGTACACAGAATTAGTGAGCTGCCAAAAAGTTAATTGGTTAATCCAGAATGTTATGCGCAGTCAATTTTTTTTGCAACTCTCCTGACAAGTTAAGGGTTTTATCGCTGAGCTCACAGCACAGCACAAAAGCAGGATCAGTTGTTTCTATCTGTTCCCTAACCAAAGAACAGCAAGAGCCATCGAGTCTAATCAGCGGTGGACACTTGTATGCCACTTCCAACATGGAGCAGCAGGAAAGGATTAATGACCTTTGCAGCAAGTTACAAGATGAACTGCAGAAGGGGTCATTCATTTACATAACAGTGATTCTGGAGGCTCAGAAGGCAAATATTCGAAAATGGATCTCAAAGTGTATTAGTGTATTGAAAACTATGTTAAATTAACCCTAACCCTATTAAAAAAAAAATATAGTGTAGACATAAGTGTTCAGTATGGCAAAGTCAAGACCATAATGGTGGTACAGTGCCACAGTAGCATTTGTGCTTATGAAAGTCTATACGCACTACTAATCTAACTGGTGAAGACACATCACATAACACAAATCAGGTCTATTCAACTGGTAGCCTGCAGGCTACATCTGGCCCAGGAATGACATCAGACTGGCCCACATGTTCAGTTCAAAATTTGGGGTCGACTAGCATTTTTGAAGCAAATTCCAAAAAAACACCAGAACACTGTCAAATAGAGGATCTTTGACTAGCGTAAACATATTGGTTGTGTTTTAACTCAAGACTCTATTACAGAGCCTGTGAGGGGACATGGGGGAAAATAATTTTGATGGGTAAAAAATATATATATATATATATATATATATATATTGCAGTAAGTATTGTATTTTAATGTAAGCGATGCACAATTGCACAGGGATTAAATTAAATGACGCGTTTTCAACCGATTTTCGCGATGTGGAGCAAGTGTGGAAGTGTGCTTCACATAGTTCCAAAAGTTTTGCGATATAATGCAAAACTTGAGCGAGATTTTGCAAAAGTTGTTGCATTATGTTGCAAAAGTTTTGCGAGATCTGACTATTTTATTTAATTTTTTTAACCCATCAAGATTATTTTGACTTCACAGAGTTGGAAATCTCAAAAAAATTGATCAAATTCATCAAAAACAACAAAAGGTGGGGAGAAATTCGATGTCTGTCCATAGGACTCATTTTCAGGTCTCCCTCTCCAACCAATTTGCTTCCAGTGTGTGTTGACAAAGGCAACAACCCAACTGCATGGACGTCAGCGGTGCATTAGATCAGTCTGAGGCCTGTCTATGCTCATCTGTGGATGCCCCACTTCTCTTTTCATGCACTCCTCATGCTTTTCTGCATCTGTCATGACCTTCTCTACCAGGGCTTAGTTCAGCTGTCTCCTGGTGTGGATGCCGAATGGATGCTTGAAAAGATGTTTGCACCCTCTATTGTGCTAAAAACCTTACGGGATGACGGTATCTGCCCCGATTAAGGGGAGTGGTGAAGCCTGGTGAATGAATAGAATATAAATGATGCAAGAAACACATATATGTACATACATATATACACATATACATATACATTCATGATCAAAATCTTAAGACCTGTTGAAAAATTGCCAGAATTTGCATTTTGCACATTTGGATCTTAATGAGGTTTTAAGTAGAGATACAATATGCAAAAACAAGAAGGGGGAGTGAGACAAAAAACATTTTGAAAAATTAATTCATTGAAAACAAACTGAAATAGGCTGTCTATCAGCTGATCAAAAGTTTAAGACCATCGCGCAAAAAATAACAAAAAAACTCTCCAAACCACAACAAAAAATGTTCTCAGTAGGACTCAGTAATGAGTACCTCCACCGTTCTTGTTAATCACTTCAAAAATTCGTTTGGGCATGCTTGATGCGGGTGTTTCCAGGAGGCCAGTGGGAACATTGCTCCGAGTGGTGAAGATGGCATCAACTGTCTGGACCTGACGGCTATTTTTATAAACGTCCTTTGCCATCCATCCCTAAATGTTGGGGAGTCGCCTCGATCTCCTTGTCATGCCAGTAACGTTGGAAGCCATCTGGACGGTCAAGGTTACATTTTTCTCATCAGAAAATAAAACTTTTTTTCCACCTTTCAATGTCCCATGGTTGATGCTCCCTGGCAAAGTCTAAGCAGGCAGTTTTGTGGCGTTGAAGGTGACAAGGTCTTTGGATTCGTTTTTTAAACCCTTTTCCCGCAGATGCCGTCTGATGGTTATTGTGCTGCAGTGGGCACCAGTAAAAGCCTTAACGTGGGTGGAAGACCGCCCTGTGTCTTGATGGACAGTCAATATTTTCCAACCCCAAGCTGAATAAACTTGAATGCCTATTTGGTTTAAGCATACCAGGTGATGTGCATGTGTGTACTGAGGGAGGGTGTGGCCAAAATTATTAGGCAGCTTCTTTCCCTCTGGCAAAATGGGCCAGAAAAGAGATTTAATAGACTCTGAAAAGTCAAGAACTGTAAAACATATTTCATAGGGACGCAGCACTCTTGGAAAAAAAAAAAAATATATATATATATATATATATATATATATATACACATTGCTGTTTTCGTGGTAGACTATGGTCTTAAAACATAATGAAATACAAGTGGTATGTAGCATTCTGGTCACTAGGCAGCAGTAACAACACTAAATATTGATGAGACATTACCTTACCTTAACACTGCATGAAGTCATAAGGTCAGCCATGGCATGTCTGACATGATAGAGTGAAAAAACGGTGTGGAGGTAAGTTTTTGGTTTCTTAAGTTTAGAAGAAATACATTTGAGGTGGGCCTGGGCAATAAACCAAAAATTTACATTTTGCCCATGTCGATAAATTCAGTGTATTAATCAAAAAGAAAATAAAAGAATTTTTTGTCTGTCTTGACTGTGTGTGCTGGTACGCTATGTTCATTCCCCTTTAAGACGAGGTACAGCGTGTGTAGTCAGGTGACTCCCCCCATCCAGCCTGAACAAGAAGGGAAACACACTATGAGGGAACAGCTGATGGTTCAAATGAAGAAGCGGCTGTACAGTGCCAGGATTTCACTCGCGTATGCGCCTAGAAATAGACTGTGCAAGTAGAGAAAATAAAAAGGAGCACACGTGCGACTACGTTTTTCAACCCTTTAATTCGCATTTTGCTACTAAAATAAGGTCCATACAAAGTGAATTAAAGTAGAGTAACATTTTGGCGCATCTTTATATAAATTTACAAGTCTTCTACAACTTTTCTTGGCTCACATCAGCAACTCGCATTGACACGCCATGACATCTCAGCCGTACAAGCTGCACTCGCCGACGTAGCTAACTAACTGTTATCAGTTGGATACTGGCACGCTGCTGGAAAGATGACTGCTCTCTGTGACGTACCATAGTGCTTTCCCAATCATGCGCTACACTAATACGATAAAACTTTTTTTGTGTTTGTATTCATTGTAACACTGCTCCGAATGACACACATATACTTGACTTGAAGTATATGGATTTTTTAAAGCCTAAAAAAAAAACAAAAAACATGTACATCATGACCAACTACTGTACGCAAAACTGACAATTAACAACTAAAGAACAAAATAATAAAAACATTATAAAAGTGTCTCTTTAGGAAACCGTGATTAGTTTGCTGTGAGTAGCAGTTTTCTAAGGATTCCATGCTTTATTTGATGTCACTAATAGATGGTCACATGGCTACAACAACATGTGAAATTCTCTTTTCATTGTGTAAATGATCATTTTGAAAATTGTTTATCTATCCAATTTCTAACACCAACATGGCACACACATATAGGCAAATAACATGACAATGGAATGTCGGAATGAATTTATTTTGGGTTCCACAAAGATAATGTTGAGCAAAAGAACTTGAAATGCAAAGTGAGTATGAAAACTGTCGGAACCACCCAAAGCACATTATGTAAATGTTGTTGCGTTGTTGGCGCTTTTTGGAGGTTTTTTCAGAAGGCTTTATAGTCGGAATAGGTGCGTCCCATTACGTGCTTTATATTTCATTGAAAGTAATGTGTGCCAGTTGGTCAATAAATCAACAAAAAGCAGTTAATCTGCATTTCCTGCAATTATTTTCAGATGGCAAAGATATGTAGTGGTTGGGGAGTTATCGTGCATTTATCGTTATCGAAGTAAAATTGCCCAATTTATCGCAATGTTGATTTGAGGTCATATCGCCCAGCCCTAATTTGAGGCTAACTGGTTAGCTCTCTAGCTTGCTAGCTAGCAGCTGTCTCGAGTCCCTGCAGCATAAGAGTTGCGCAATGTGGTGTAAACAATGAATAATTGGGGTGCAAAGGTGACTATGGGGTGTTATGTCATGTCTGCAGGGCTCTAATAATGTTAAAAAAAACACATTTAGAAAGTCATAAACAGGTTTTCTATGCTCTAACTACGCAAATATTACATTTATTTACATTGAATCCAATATCTCAAAAGTTCATTTATCGCGGCCACTTAACCACTATAAACAAGGGACGACTATACTTGATTAATTAAAACCTTCAGATTATCAACTAAGAAAATAATTGTTAGTGGCAGGCCTAGTATCAGGTAAATAAATTATACAATTAATGGTTTCTTTTCAATTATTCTGAATATATATGCCATTATTTCAGCATATAATTTTGAGATTATAGCTAGGTAATGTAGTTTATAAACAGGGTTGGAGGAGGACAAGAGCAAAGGCCTGGCCATTCAACTTTTCCGTACTTGAGTTTCCATTTTACGTGATTTTCCATACCTGGAAATTTCTAAAATCCTGAATGGCACTTTATTGGCTTTGGGATGGTCATACATAAAATAAAGGTATAAAGAGACTTCCTGTCTTTTGACATTTGAAATATCCTAAAAAATACGAGAGAACACAGCAAAGGAATAGACTTGCGAGGCAGACTTATTGGCTTTGACATCTAAGTAACAAGTAAACAGTTTAGCAAACAGTTTTAATATTTCCTCTGGTTGCCTACCTAATAGGTTTTGCTCCATATATTGACATCCAAGCCAATACAGTATGTTGAAACCAACGCTCCAAAGTAAGTTTTGTAAACGTTCTTGCATCATCCACATGCAAACTGTCGCGTTTGTGTGGGCTAAAGTTGTGTCTCAGCGGAGAGATGTTACCCTAAAATTTGTTGCAAAGATACTGGGATCATGACGGTAGAGCACCTTACTGTGAACCCCCCCCCCAAAAAAAACCACTGATAGCAGCTGGAAAGCCAACTAACGTATTAGCCATCTGGAAAAATACAAAAAACAGTATGCACCCTCCATCCTGAAAGAGAGGGATCATATCATTTTTTTATTTTACCATTAAAAGATTTGTTCTATTTTTACAATGGAGATTTGAATTTAGGTAGTTGCAATGAAACTGTAATTAATGCAAACTACAGTATATGTCAGAGATGCTGCTGTCAGACTTTGGTGAAGATGATGTAAAACAAAAAAAAACCAAAAAACAAAAAAAAAGGGCCAATTTTCATACTCAAATTTGGTGCGCCAAACAAAACAGCAGCAGAAGAAGCAGCATCTCACAGTGAGACATTCTACCAGATATTTTATTTCTGCCATGCCAATGCACAGTTTTGCAGGATGGCAAAAACCAGTGTTTAAACGAAAGTGTTAAGTGTTCATGGCCTAAGGTGTTTTCAGACGACTCAAGCCCTCTTTCTGCAAATGCATTGGTCTCATTAAAATGAATGAGGAAGCTGTTTTTTTTTTAATAGTTTCCACAGCTTACTGTCTGAGCAAAAAGAGCCCCGAGGCTGTGAAAACCAGTTATACTTGGACTGGAGCTCACCCAGGTGTGGTGCTGCTCTTCAGAGGAAGCATGACAGTCGTCAAAGTTCCTCTAGCCCATGTTGACCAGGTTCTGCCAACCAAATAAATTTGGTCAATTTGGATATTATGAGGTCAATAAATCTATGTTTGTAGATTTAAGATGTAACAAGTATTTGGGATAGTGGTGGTATAACCTACTTTGTTAGTTTCCATTCCATTTTCCATTTATTGCCGATAATAACATTGGTGCATGAGTGATGATGTCGTGTGCCACACAGCAACAAGCCTGGTAGATCCGCAGTCTGGAATTATTTCCAGGTTTTGCCTTCAATTTGTAAATATGTTATTTGCAATGACCGTAAATTCCTTTTTATCATTTTTTATCCTTTTTATCATTGCGCCTGAACGTTTCCCGCGGCCTGGTGTTTGGGAACCCTGCCTTACAGCATTCTTGGGGATATGATGTGGTCTTTTACACATTCGAAAATACTGTAAGAATGCCACTTTTTTAGAATTGGCTTCGTTATTTTACAATGTAAGACTAATGTCTACATCAACAAATGTAACTGTTGAATCGTACCCAATCGTATCGTTTGTGCACTGTATCAAATCATTTTGTTTTTAAAATATATAGTTTTTGAATTGTATCTAGAGTTTATGACCATGCTCTAATCTGGTGACATCTCCTATGCTATTATTAATCATTTAAATACTGTGCTGAGATATTGATATTGCACTGAGATATTGTTCAAGCTGCTGTACCAACCTGTGCTGGGGAACCTCATGTACAGATGTACTAACATGCTCTGTAAATAGCATCATATATACTCTGACCAACCCTGTCCAAAAGCTTGGTCAGGTTCCTGTCTAATTTGTGGAAACACTGGCGCCTTAACTTAAACAGCAAGGAATAACCATATTTTACTGTGTCTTGTTGGTGATGTCTGTTTGATGTTCTATGGACAATGTTCGTGTCTGAAATAACGGTAGTCATTGCATGCCAAGTTCTGTGCAACTTTGATGCCACTTTGCCAAACATTTATGTCAAAATCCAAATTGTGCCACCTCAGGGCCATTCAGCTTCAGAAAACAAGTCTGACGTGACACGAAACCTCAGTATGTCTTAATTTGGATCAGTACAATTGACATGGACTTTTCCCCATGATAAAAAATAAGAAAAAAATTGCAACAAGCTTAAAGCCTAAACCATTTGTATGTTTCCATCTGTCATTCTTCCTATTACAATGAGATTAACTGTAGAGCAGCAAGTTGAAATGCTGCTACTTGAAAGACAGACTTCATAAATCATCAGTATTTTCCACTGTATTAAACATTGGCGGCAACTCATTTGGAATGTGAGCAGCCACAAGTAAAACTACTCACATATGACTCCATATCATTTCAAAAAAACATTTAGAGTGTCTTATCATTTTTTTTTAATCTGTACAGCCATAAATACAAGGTCAAATGTCTCAACTCCTGCCCTTTGTTTTAATTAAACTTATCGGTGAGCGGACCGGCCTGCAAGTTGAGACAAAGAAGACAAACTTGGCCCAAAGGCAACTGTGACTCACTGATGTTATTTTGTCTCAAGCAGTGGGATTTTTTTTTTTTTTTCCTAGAGGGTGGTGGGGGCAGTCGGCGTTGGAGTCTCTTCCTGTTTCACAACTTTATGTGGAGCCGTCAGTAAAAGTCAACAGGCTCCATCATCATTCCATTCCTCGACAGACACCTGACTAAACATCAGCTGACATCTCATCTTTAGCCTCCAGGCTAGTAGGCTGAGGCCAGCTTTACTTATTGTTAATTCACTTTGTGTCATTAAGCACAATCCTCAAGCTTGGATACCTATATGAAAAAATAAGTTGTTTGTACAGCATTGTTTCTGATTCAGTCACAACCCGCTTCCATTTCAGTAGTCCAAATGACAGTATCAGTTTACATGTACAGATCAGTCAAAGCTTAATTTTGCCCAAGGGATATGTCTGCTGTCTCAGAGGGCCATAGATATATATCTTTTAGTCTTTTCCTGTAATTAGACGTGCTTAAACTTTAATTAACTACTACTACTCTCTAATGAACCACAGTGCAGAGACAAAGACGCCTTCTAAAATAGGATTTATAGGACAGCATTTATTGATGAACCAGTCATTTTTAAATATTTGGGAGCGTCTAATGACAACTTGTTTCCCAATGGCTCAATGACGGAGTGCCATACCTCGTGATGACTTTGGAATTAATGTTCTTCAGCCACCACTGAATTCCACTCTTCAACAGTTTTGAGGGGACTATAAATATTTTAGCATGGAAATGATACTCTACTAAGAGCTAGAATTGCAAATTCATTTCCCTTCACTGGCAGAGGGTAAAATTATGCTTCTCAGAAGAACTGTGCTAATTTTCTTTATCTAGCAACTGACCCATGCTAATGAATTAAGTCTTGCCTCTTTAAATTGCAAATGAGACTCACTTTGCACCGACAAAGTCAGGATCGGGTCAAACCTTTTTATATGCACAAATGGCAATATAAAGTATAGCAATGTGTTCTATTACCTTGTTTCTTTAAAAAGTTGAATGCGTGTGGTCAGCTAGAGGTGATGCAAGAACAATACAGCAACAATGCAGCAGTTTTACTGACCTGCAGTCGAGACTAATTTGAGAACCATTCTTGCAATAACTTTATGGCTACAAGGAAGCAACAGCAAGCACATGGACGTTGTATGTTGAAAAACTAGCTTGTGTCTCACGACCCACTATATTTTTGGGTGGCCGCTAATTTGCCCGCACCTGCAAAAACTTGAGCTTTTCATGGCTATGTATTGTGACAAGACGGGACAAAAGGAAGGGCACGATATAGCCGCTGCAGCTGTGCATACAGGACAACTCTACAGGTCGCAAAGTTCAACAACCACACAGAAGGAGTTGGGATATAAAAGAGCTCATAACAATTTGGGGCTGCTTATTTTTAACTATCTGCAAAGTGGTAGCATTCAACTTTAAAACAGCATATGATGCAGGAACGGCAGTGGAAATGTTTGTTGCAATGTTGCATTGCAAGTATGAGAAACATTTTGGTATAATTATTTCATCCATTGTTGTTTCTTTGTAAAAGGGACGAGGAAATCTCTCAATGAATGTTCTGAACTCCTATTTTATTTACTCAAATGTTGTAGTGAGCAATAATGCTGCCTGGAGGAGATACAGTGGTGCCTGGTGTTAACGTCATTAATCCGTTCCAGAAGGCCTGACTCAAACCAAAATGGACTCTAACCAAAACAAATTTTCCCACAGAAAATAATGTAAATCCAATTATTGCGTTACAGACACCCACAAATGTTAACACAAAACACATTTCATAGGCAATAATTGTAGGTTTACATGGAGAAAATGATGCAAAAATAATTACAAATGACAAATAAATGGACAACTGATGATATAACATCACTTTTACCTTGTTTTGTTGGGGGGAAAAAACACAAAACCATCAAGTAACAAAATAACAAAAAATAAAAATTTTTTTTGCTGCAACCACAATTTTCAAAATGGAAATAAATATACCAAGGTAAATATCAACGTTCTTAAACCAATAAACATGTACCTTGCCATTTAACATAAAATATATATAAAAAAAAAAAAAAACAATCGCTGGCAGCAGTGATGCTGCGGAAGTGCACCGGCGAGGTGGTCACGTGTGCTATATTTGACTCGGAATGCCGCAAACAAGCTACAGTAAGTTTTAATGCTTATGTGTTGTTGGAACCAGAAATGAGTTTTATGGATGTAAAATTAAAAAGGCAGAAACACCAAAGGTCACCCTTGATGCACTGCCGGGTTGATTGACTGTTACGCAGGGACCGGAGTAGTATGCATTGCAGCCGATGACAGAGCCACTCCCGTCACATTTACATACCTCTGAAATGACGATGGTCTTCTCTTGAAGCCGTAAAATTCGGAGGTCTTGCACCGTTGTCTCGGTACGGTACATCGCCTTTGTCTTTTGTGCAGTCCATGTATTTGTTACGTCGTGTATCTCTCTACAACTCTGATACAAACAACCTAAAATGGCGCCCGCAGCCCACAATACATTGCACAATCACATGCAAGTATCACAAGACTTTGTCTTGGCTATGTGATCCAAGACGTCGGCTTAAAGAAACGAGACTGTATTTTGGATGCTAAATAAACAGGTGAATGAAAGCAAGGCCAAAATTTTTGCAAAAATGTTGGTTGTTAAATGAAAAACAAGCTAACCAGGACAGATGTTAACCGTGAGAGGAGCCTAAAGTGAGAGAAGGATGCTACCCAAGACGCGACACTGCATGCGGTGATCGCTAGAAGCTTCAAAAGTACGAGACACAGGTGATCGGCTTTCGTGATCAGAGTTGAAAGAAATTTATCGGCATATGCCAATCACATGTTTTTTCACGGAAATCGTCCGAAACTGATCAGTGGCCGATCGATCGGAGCATCCCTAGTTAAAGACCATTTTTAGAAGGTCACCAACAGGTTTTCTATGCTCCAACTACGAAAATATTTCATTTGTTAATTTTTTAATCCCACTTTGTCGAAATTGCAGTTGGGGCTGGAACAATTTTGGGCTGGAACAATTTAACCGCGATCAACAATCTATAAATTCCGCAAAGTAGAATTCAATATTAGTAAATTCAATATTTTCGTAGTTATTGCATGGAAAACCCATGATCTTGTAAATACGGTTCTTAACATTATCAGACTCCTCTCGATATCAAACAACATCTATATAGTCATCTTTACATCAGTATTACCCAATATAGTAGATTATATATTAGACATAAATAAGATAACAGCCTCACACGTTAGCAGTCCCTTGTTTTTTTCTGCCTGGTATAATTTTGGCTACTTTCCAAGCTTGGTGAAAAAAGCATTCTTTTAAACTCAAATTGAAAATATTACAAACAGGCTTGGCAATGTGATCCGACATGTAATTTATTAGTTTCCCTCTGAGAAAATCCCATCCAAACTGCTTATTAATTTTTACAGTTTTATAGTTTTCCCCTTCATGTAATGATATAGGACTGAATATAAAATTGCAATCTTCATCTTTCAATATGTTTTTCCATAAATATTATTGCAAATATTACCTATACCACATTTACTCGTTATATGCTTGACCTGAAATTATGAAAATTGGCAATTTCAGCAGGTTTAGTTAAAAACTTACCATCCATTTAAAAAGAAGGCTTGATTCATCAACAATCAAGTCCATATGACTTGACATAATTTCTAACAATCAGCCAATCAGTTATAAAGCCCATCCCGAGTTTTCACTCTGTTGGTGTTATGGTTGCTCTGCATTAACACAAGTAAAGGATGGCGCATAGGACAGCTGAAAGGGCAGGTTGTGATTGTCATGTACACAATTCAACTAGTCTATCGTACAATATGCAAAGAAAACTATGCAGCCATTGTTATTCAGTAGAAACTATAGGAATCATACCAAACTCATTATTGAAGCCATTGATTGCTCTAAATCAAATTGGCACATGGAGTCGTAAGATAATTCCAAACAATAACCTAAAAATGTACAGTCTTTTACTGTTTGTGTGGAATGTCAGAAGCAGGAAATTAAAAAGACAGCTGCCGTACTCAGATAAGCCTCCATCTCCTTCTTCAGGCATCGAGCATTGTAATGCAGTCACGGCCTCTCCAACAACGTATTCTTAAAATGCTGCCAGGTATGGCATTGTGATGTCCATTGTCCCCAACTGTTCATTGTCCCTAACACTAAATGTTTCTCTCTGAAATTTGGCTTGATGTACTGCCTTTCATTGAGGTCAGCAGCAAAGCTAATTATTTGTCTTGAGGCCTGTACACTCTGTCTAGTTCGGTCCCCGTCCAGAATTAAACAGCGTGCTTAATTCTCTGTCTGACATTTTGAAAAGAACACACACTCACCTTGTTTTGCTGAGCATAATAAAGGGATGGGACCACATTGTGTAATGAGGGTTTACGTATTCAAGCTCACTCCTCTGTGGGCATGAGCAGGCCAAATTGAAAGCGTCCTGCATTCGTACAGTTATTGAGCGTGGCAGTTATTCCACACAGAGCTGCATATATCACCTCTTAATTGAGTTTTAGAATGCATCCTCACACTTTATCAAAAAGTGTACAAGTGAATGCATTTCTTCCTTCCTTTTATCATACTGTATACCATTAATATGAAATACATCTTCATCTTTGACGACAGCTGTCCGTTCACTGTGAAAGACAGTCAGGCCTATTTCCTAACTCATACAGTAAAAGCATATTTAATTTTTGTATCAGAAGACACGTTAGCTTGACAACAAATTATGACAATTTCTTCCACAGTTTTGAAGAATTGACTCATCAGTTGATATCTGCCTCTTATTCATATATATATACACACACATACACATATATACATACACCAAGCGGTATCTTATGAATCTGTGGAGAGACAAATGTGCTGGCTTTAAAAAAAAAAAAAAAAGCTTAAAAATGCTGAGAACAGTTGGTTTCTAATTTCATGTCCAGCTGTCAGCGATATCTTTATATGGTCATGTCCATGAAGCATAGACTTCGTCGGGGAAATCAGAATTTGTGTCTGGTTGTATTATTTAGAGAGAGAATCCAAGCTTAGAAAACGAGGGATGGGCATAATAATCAATTCATAGATGTCATATATCACATAACATTACGGAGTGGGGGAGGACACATACGTTAGCAACGCTAGCATAGAGCTAAATTGTTAACATTGCAGTCATATTTCAATAGCAACATCATGCTAGGTTAGCCTAGTCGCTGAAGAAAAATAAAATGATCAAACTACTACTACTACTTGTAGGTCAATATTGCGAGTGCTGTGAATAGTGCATACAATAATACATCTGTGTACATTTAACAGGTGCAATAACACATCAAAGCATGTAAGAACACCAACAGGTTTTGATACTATAGCAGTCTTGGTTTGTCAAGTGGTTTTATGACTATTGTTTATCTGTCTGTTATTTTGCCTTTTTATTCTTTCATCTCTTCTTTTATGTCAAATGTTATTGTACTTAACATTAACGTGAAAAAATTGAAATTAGCCACTGGCTGTAATTTTGCATGTTAACATGAAACTGCTGATCAATACGCAATGTCCCTGCTTTCTTGGTAATGGCAACGGTTTCATTTTATTTGAACATGCATACAAGTTAGGATGGAATGCATCACATGATACCATTCACAGTTCCGCATGTCCAAAAGGAGTAAAATAAATAAAATAAATAAATCTACAGCCCCTATGTTTGCGGAGTTGACCGACAGATAGTTGGCAAGATAGTTGTCATATATAGCCAGGGACACACACACTATATTAGTGTTACAACATCATTATAATTCTCTAATCACGTTTGCATCATAGGGGACCGTTAAAAAGATACTGAAGAAAGTTGAATCTTAATTGTCCCCATACCGTAGTCTACCAAGGAACATTATTCAAATGGCCCTTTTTGTCAAAACAAAATCAAGAAGTATGCTAATGCGAAGAACAACGCTAACAAGAATGCAATGTTTGTCCCTCAAAACATCCGGAAAACAGCAGATACAACTGGCCAGGACCTGCCAAACGCTCATCTGCCCCCATTACAAAGTGGATCAGCCAGCCGACTCGGAATCGGTCTTTAAACAGCCATATTTTTAATATGTATGCCCAGCTTTAGCCTATGATATGTAAAGCAGATATGTCATGCTGTCGCAACATAAACCCTCAGCAAGCCAGCATTGGACGCCAGCTGTGTTTGAGAAAGGGGGCCAGCATCCGGAAGCGCTATTAAAAAAAAAAAAAAAAAAAAAAAATCATCCTTTTCACACAAGGATGTCATACTCTTTCATGTTCTTCTTTTACACCAACAACGATTATGCTGCCATCTGGAGAGGCCATGCAGGTCCGGGGCTGAGATGAATGAATTACAGAGGTGGGCTTCTAGTGCAGATACACAAAAGGATGATGTCATGTCCAGTAGCAGCATACTTAACGCTGGCAGGACACAAAGGCCCAATATGAACCAATTTCCTATCGTCGTCTTGATTTGCAGCCTGCCTGTCGACATGGGGAATCTCCACACACTGTGGGGTGATGAATTTTTCTGATCAGAGGAAGGAGTAACCTGAGCTGGGAAAGCCACTGGTGTCGGCAGGAGTTCAGACCGAAGAGGGGGAAAAGGGGGGAAGGTGGGTGTCATGCTGTGGTATTTTCCTTCTTGCTTGCAGGCTGATCCTAAAACACAGGTGCAGTCTCTGTGCGGCCTTCCCTACCCACCTCCCACCCTGATGCTATGTGGCTGCCTCCATTAAATTCTCATTAAAGTGGATTTGTGTTCTTCTAACCTGGTGGAAAATAGGTCCTGCTTGCTTTATTTGTTTGCAGTTGCTACTACACCCTATCTAACTAAATGCATCTACGAATGTAGAAAATGGACACTTTAGCAGTGACAGATTGTCGCAAAAACAAACAAGGCTTAAAAGAAAGGAATGGGATATAAATTGAACTTAACAAAAGAGATGGTGACATATTGGTACAAGAACTAAAAGAGTGCATGCTTGTTTTTAGCAGAGCTATGCAATGCTATTCAGAGGATGCCCCCCACCCCACCCACCCGGGCAAATAGAGCTTCACAGCTGAGGTTCGGCGTCACGCAGAGCCCATCATTGTCTCTCTCACACTTTCTAACGAGCCATTTCGCAACATCCATGCAGTAGATCGCGCCACGCAGGAGCTCCAGCAGCTCGTCTCTCTCTCTCTCTCTTTTGGGAGCTTCGTACTACCTAACATAGCACATACTTTGGATTAAACGCACAGGGGTGGCCACTTTGGAGACTTAAGATCCCATAATGTGTTTTTACCGATGGACTGGTTCTCGAACGCGAATAACAGAAGTGATATGCGCCCCTTTGGATGAGTCTCCACTCCGAGAAAGCACTTTTTTTTGTTTCCACGCAGAGCTCACCGGCGGACGTGATGTGCACATTGGTGTTGGATTTTACACTCAGACAGCCGCCGTCTGAATTTTTCTTTTGGATTACACTGACAACTGGACGCGTTTATTTTTAAGTGTGCACTGGTTTCTGCAGGACTCCATGCAGTCTCAAAGGTGGGTGTTTTGCGTTTTGCAGTTTATGCATGATTTTATTTTTTAAACCTAAACCCATGTTGCAGTATAAAAACATTTAGAAGAGAGTTCTATTTGCCCCTATTCATCATATCTAAAGCCAATCAGTGGTGCAGGGAAATGTACCATCACTCATAACCCCACAAGCCCCCCCCCGGCTTAATCGCATGACAGCTGCAATTAGCAATAACCGAGCTGTCCATAAGGCTGAAATCTAATGACAGGTTTGGGTGTCCTCATAACGCCATGTGCGTTTGACTTTATTTTACAAGCGCCATCTGTTGGAACTGGGGGGGTGGGCATTAGTTCGACTGACACAGCATGCACCGGGGGCAGGGGGAATGCAGGTTAATACACATATTAAAAGGCGATATGAGGATAACTGCAGGTAGGGCATCATAGCTAGGTGAGACAGACGGTTGTGGGTTTTATAGGTGGAATTGCAGTGACTACATTACTGCAAGAAATATTGATTATCACACATTTGCGTCACAAAAATGTGGATTTTGGATGTGAAACAGATGCAGTTTGTCTATGAAATGTTCAAACATGTTAAATTTGCATCATCATTTCGCAGAGCTATTGCCAGTGTTCCATCCAGTTAACTCACATCCCAGTCTTAGAAGTAATAACTGTCATTTTGAGCTGGATATGTACCATTTCACTTGACATTCATGATCATTCCGGCCTTTGGGTAGTTTTGTCAATCAACCAGTAATATAAAACAGTATATCAATGTGCAGTTTAAGGGCTGCCCCAGATACATGTAGCGTGAACTGTAAACTTCAAGTGGTATTTGCTAGCCTTTTCATTATAGCGAGACACGTTTGTGGCACTGATTATTCACGACAAGACTTTAAAATGAATGTTTTTCTACTTTTGATCCGTATAATAACTAAGTTTTAGTCAACAGATGACAATTTCAAGCTACGCACCTATTTTCCCGCTTCTCTACTTCTCAAAATGCAAAGCAAAATACCATGCTACAGCTAAAAAGCCAATTTGTCAAAAAAATTGCTGGCAATCAGTGTGCACAGGGGTCCTCCCTTGTTGCAACGTGTAGGCGCTCCGACCTCATTGTAGACCTTCAAATCCATCATACATGAGGGACAGACATTACAAAAGCATTACTCGCTCTATATGGGTGAAAATAAAACGTTGAGTGTTTAATAAATGACACATCATTTGCACAACTTACACATCATCAGAAGTGACTGAATCTTGTGTGTTGGTGTGCAGTGTATTAAATTCCCTTTGAACCATACATTACATTTTGTACTAAAGGGCTCCCACCCATGACCTCCGTATGGCGCCCTTCTTCCATGTGTCAATTATCCTGCTATAAAGCTGTGTCTTATTTGTCATGCTTTGGGTTTTGTACTGTAGGAATGTGTCCTTGTGGCTCATTTTACAACATAACACACACATAATTGACAGTTTTTACTTGTGCATGTCTTCAGTTGTGGTATCAACATTGAGTAAGACTGGTAACTAAAGCCTTTGGCCTTTTAATCAGGACTGAACCATTGATTCCCACAATTTCCCTGATGGGTTTATCTGCCGAGCCATTTTTACACATTTATACAAGAAATTATTACTATTATGTTTTTAAAAATGCTAACAAATGTACACAAAAGACTATACAAAGATTTTAAAAAGTGCTTAAGATGAATTTTCTTTACTACCAATGCACTGTCTTTGTCTACCTATCCAGCTAAATCTATAAATAAGTGTTATTATTGACAAAAACAAAGCATTAAGAGTGCTGCCTTAGCCTGTTTTGCAATGTTTCTCTATTAATCTGCCAATTTTTACTATAAATTCTAATTATTGTTGTATTGCAAGAATAATTATATTAAGCAAAAAAAGCATAAGAGAGATTGGTCTGCACATTTTCTTCACTGCCAAAGCAAAGTTGTATCTGCCCATTTTTAAAACACATAATTACATTCAGGGTCTTTGCTTTGATGGTGTTGCTTGTCTTTCCTGGCAGCTAAATGCTTCATTTTATCTTTTCATCTATAGTCATGTTGAAAATGTTGAAAATCAGTGCTTGTGTTATGTTTCTTGATTAATCTGTCCATTTTACTATAAATTATTTTGAAAGAAGACTCACAAAACAAACAAAACCTTAAAAGGTGTTGATTTTGCACATTCTCTTCGCTACCAATTCTACCTACCAAAGCTTTATGTAACTATCTGCATAGGTTCCTATAAATAGTCGATATGTTGAAAAGAAAGCAAAAAAAACATTAGGGGTATTGGTTTTGCCTGTTTTTTATGAATCAATGCAGTGCAATCTGACCATTTGTACTATAAATAGGGATTATATTGAAAAATACATGGAGTAGGGTTGCACGATTCTGCAAAAAATGTGAATCAAAAATTTCTTGCTCAGAGTTGAGATCAAGATCCCCCCCACACACACACACATACTATTGTGATGCTGTTAGCATCATCATTATTATTAAACTCCTCCTGCCCATGTCCTGTGCTTTCAACAAACCCCCAGTGGTCCTTCTGTTAGTCATGGGAGGTCCCAGAAGGACAGTTGACGACGGACTTAAAAGAAATGAATAGAAAGTCCAAAATAATCCATTAAGTCAAAAACATGGCATGTTTGCTCAGTCCACAATACTGTGCATGCACGTTATAAAACAACTGAAAATAAGTGATTGGCCGTCGTGCTAACGACAGTGCAGCATGAGTCCTTAAGTAAAATGGCGGTGTCTGTTTGTAATGCATCCTGATAAGTAGTACATTTATTTTAAAATCTTTGATATTTAGGAATTCGCTCAAAAAGATTGAATCAAGATTGCGCCCTATCAAGGAGTATTGCTTTTGATAGTTTAGAATGTTGGGCTGCACGATGACCTAGTGGTTAGCATGTGGCCGCACAGTCAGGAGATCAAGGGTTCAAAATTTTGCACATGCATGTGCGGGTTTTCTCTGGTTTCCTCCCACATTCCAAAAACATGCATGTTAGGTTAAGTGGAGTTTCAAAATTTTCCATAGGTGTAAATGTGAGTGTGAATGGATTTTTGTCTATATGTGGTCTGTGGTTTGGTGGCGACCGGTCCTGGGTACCCCGCTTCTCGCCGGAAGTCACTGGGATAGGCTCCAGCTTAACTGTAACCCTAATGAGGACAAGCATTATAGAAAATGGATGGTTGGATGTTTAGCATGTTTGCTTTAACATGTAAAAAAAAAAAAAAAAAAAAAAGGCTATTTAACTAGTTGTCCCTGTGGCACAATTCAAGAATTTCCCAAATGTCTTCTTTTTCAAACTTCTAAAGTCCTTCAGTGACTTAAAAGTGAAAATGTTGTCAACTTATTTTTTTTAAATAATCCAATTTAAAAGTAAAAGGGAGGGAGTTATCACTTGATGGTGCTTTTCTAAGAGCTCACTAAAGCCTCAGTGGGTCGTCGTGGAACAAGTCTGCACATTGAGATGTAATTTGAACTGTGTGGAGGGTCTTTATGGGGGGGGCTCAATGCAGGCTGCAGTGATTGGTTCGGCGTGTCTCCCCCTCTCCCTCCCCCCGTTTGCGCGCACACACTTGAGGCTTCTCCACACTCCCTCCTCCCGCGAAAGAAATAAATTACCTGCTCGCTTTCACCCGTGTGTGCACCATAAGCAAGCTAACAGTGGCTAACTTTATAGAAGTTAAACACTTACCCATTGGGGTGATGAGAAATGATTTCTGGATTATTTTGCCTTGTTTTCTCATCGAGGACTCTTCGGCGTTAACTCTTCTCCTCTCTGTGGTTCCTTAACCAGGCAGAGGAGTGAAGGGCGACCCCGAGCTGGATGGATGGTTATGGGGGAAAGAGGCAGACCCTCGGCGCTTGAAGTGTGCAGAGTCCTCGCTGTCTTTCTCTCACTCTTTCCTTCAGGTAAGACTTTTAATATTCATAACAGGTGCAAGACATACATTTAAACATTTAATTTTAAATATAAAAAGTGACTATT
This sequence comes from Dunckerocampus dactyliophorus, assembly GCF_027744805.1. Lineage (NCBI taxonomy): Eukaryota > Metazoa > Chordata > Actinopteri > Syngnathiformes > Syngnathidae > Dunckerocampus > Dunckerocampus dactyliophorus. Next base: position 19,063,763 of record NC_072823.1, read on the forward strand.
TGTCTACATTACTTAAAGGCTTGTCGCTGGTGTTCGTGTTTCGAACGGGCAATATTTGCCGCCACCAAAACTGTTGCAAATCAACTAAAGTGTCGTAAAATAAAGCTAATGCTAACTATTTATGCGTTTCCGTAGCAATTAGCAATAATCTATGGCGACAAATGGTTGCAGATTGGAGGCGAAGTGTCGCTTTTAAAGTGAAAATACAGTGTAAACAACCTAGTTACTATTATTACACGTATTTAGTCATTAATGATCATTCTTGTTAGATTTAATCAGCTAGAAAACCACCATAAGATGTTTTTACAGCTTTGTTTCGTTAGGGGACGGGGGCGTGCTTGCAGAGGGGTTTTTTTAACAGTAGCTCATGGAAAGTTAATGCGTTTTGCCCCGCTAAAAGAAGATGGCTGAATGTTGAGCTTTTTTTTAAATTGCTGTCTCTAAAACTAATTTGAAAAATGTGTGCTGTGGGAGTTTTATACTTGGGGGAGTGCGGCCTTACCTATAACAAATCCTATCAATTAAAAATAGTGTTCCTAGATTATATACATGTATTGCCTCAAAATAACATTGACATATAACAAAACAATGACAGGCCCTCCGTTCTGCTCACAAGGAATGTTTGCCAAACTCTTATCAGGTCCCCTCTTAAGTCACTCACCATCCAACAACAAGGTGATAATGCGCAGATAGTCGAGATGAAGATTGTTTTTATTATTGCCATGTGTTGAAGGGCACAGGTGCAGAGACGGTTGTGTCTTAAAGTCAAGGTACTGTATAGTGTTTAAAGAGTCAAGATATACTGTAGTGTTTAAAAATGGGACTTCGTTATTATTAATAGTGTTGTTATGCACCCCTTCTTCCCACCCTGAGTGAAACCTCTTACAAGCTTTTGAAATAGTAAGCTTCACTAGTCAAACATGGTGTCGCAATTGCTCACCGAAGCAAGTGTTTGAAGAGCATTTTATGTGAAGAGTTGGCCGGATGTGGCTTTAATAGTGAGAGGCAACAAACTACAGATGAGTAGTGTTTATTTTAGCTCAGCATATCGATTAAGAGCCCAAATGGCACCAGTATGTTGTTATTTTATTGTCAGATATTGATTTAAGAACGTGTTTATAAGGCAACCAAAATTTCCCATAGGAAATAATAGAAATGGTCTGGTCTGGGGTCAAACTGTCACCATCATTAAACCCGACTTAACATTCTAACAAAAACTGTCATACAAGTGTAAAAACAAGTAGTGAATGTAAAACAATAACACTCTGAACCTTAATTCACTCAACTTCCTGTGTATATCCTTATTTTGTTGTGAAAAAGCCAAAGACAAAGCAAAATGTGCCCGGTTAAGCCTTTGTTTGTTTAATTGATTTAGCGAAATATCTGTCAAATGTACATATTTAAATAGTGTTTTCATCCATTCTTCCGTTACAGTGAGTCTGCAGTGCAAGATCCTAAAGTGCAACTCGGAATTTTGGGCCTCCACCTCTAACACAGGACCCGAGGAAGAGTTTTGCACGGCCCTGCGTGCCTATAACAGCTGTGTGCGACGTACCGCTCGTACCTGCAGGGGCGACTTGGCGTACCACTCGGCCCAGCATGGCATCGAGGACCTCATGAGCCAGCACAACTGCTCCAAGGAGGGACCCACATCGCAACCCCGCACCCGGACCCCGCTTCCCCCTCCACCACCGCCGCTGCCGCCTGACAGCCAGGAGCGCTCGGACGGCCCCGAAATGTGTCACTACGAGCGCAGCCTTCTGCGCAATGCGGCAGCGCCAAACTTCACCCACTGCGGCTTTTTTGGAGACCCCCACCTGCGGACCTTCGGGGATGACTTTCAGACATGTAAGGTGGAGGGGGCCTGGCCGCTCATTCACAACAAATACCTGTCGGTACAGGTGACCAACACTCCTGTGGTGCCGGGCTCTTCAGCAACTGCAACAAGCAAGGTGAAATTCTTTTCATTTGTTACGTTTCCTTTTTTTTTCTTCTTCTTTTTTTACTTTGACTACAGTAGTTTGAGCCTACAGTTCCAGTTGACTTAAGCACAGTGCTTGCACATACAGTACACAGATATTATACTATATTATATTATATTATATTATATTATATTATATTATATTATATTATATTATATTATATTATAACATAACATAAATGTGTCAGGTTATTGTTCATTCACGAGTTATTAACGATAACTGCCACCTTGCATAACCTGACAGTGGAGTGTTAGTACTACAATGAAAATAAATACTGTGAGAATACCATACCCTCTCATATTCGGGGTCTAGAGATATATAAAGTACATGCAAACCTGAGAATCACAGCTTTTCTTCCTGTCACTCACACACAGCAGTGACTGGAGAGGTGCAGCTGGAAAAAGCGTTGAAAAAGTTCAGATTTTTTTATTAAGATAAAGGTGATCAATAAAGCTGTCGGTCAGCTAAGAAATGTACAGTAATACTGTAGAATTGCTTTAATTACAATCTACCTCTTTGTTTACTAATATTTAAAAAATCCTTATATTTTTGATTTTGTCCTAAAAATAATATTGATGAGGGACTAAGTATACCTGCACAAGCTAATTTTTGTGTTGTTGTTTTGTTTTGTTTTGTTTTGCACATGGATAGCATAGTTTTGGTGACCATGAAGGAGTAAGATCACTGCATACCCAACGTACAACCTGTAAGTCAAACGTGCGCACCATGCACGAAATCTGCTCGGACGTACGGCTGTCGCTTCATTTGTACAGCCAACGCACGAAAGTTGTTAGACCAACGTCCATCAAACTCGCAATGAAAGTAATGACTTTGCATTCCATGTGGGCTTTGTATGAAGATTGCAAGAACTACACGCAAGCTATACGTTGTGCGTATGAACGACATAAGAGCCGTACCGGAAACATGATTGGTTCTGCACATGCGCGGAACCTACGTCACTTCCTAAGCGCCCGTAGAGTTTTTTTTAATATGACAAAGAACCTCTGCAGCTGGTCTGTGGCCAGCCTACAGCTCAAATACCAGCACGTCACTGGTGAGCCCTTCGTGCGTTTCTTGCTTCTTCTTTTTTTTTTTTTTTACGTAGACTGGCTGTAAGAGCCCGTATGGCCGCTGGTGACCTAGGCTTTAATTATGCCGTATTGGTGGACTGTATGTTTATTTTGTCATAAGAGATTTGCAGCACAACAGGTGAGTATGGTATAACAGCGACTGTTTCAAGAGCATCTTCGCTTGCTACTGCTTAGAAGTGAGCAACTATAAGCAACTATGACGGCCATAATACTAATAGAAATAATGATAGTCAGGGTAATAGTATTAGTAATAGTCCTTTCTAATATTTAGTTTACTTTATTTAGCTCCATACAGGAGGAGGAGAAAAATATTACAAACAACTCTCAGTATGATACAGTGCAATTGTACACCACTGCAAACTACAACCACAATACTAATAAACGTTTATGTACGGTAGTTCTAATATTTGCCCCACCCCCCTACTGTATGCAGCAAAATTAAGTCCCCAAAGTATGAGCAAGGCTAGGGGTGGAATGATAAGAAAATTTCATATCCCAATTATTGTGACCAAAATGATAACTGTTATCATTCTTAGCATGGTATTGTTGAATCTGCTAAAAAAATACTGACACACACACTGAAGTCTATTAACAAAGTGCCTGCTGCACACCCACTTTGTAAATAAGCGAAAAGCAAATCCGTTATTATTATTAGATGATGATGATTATCATCATCTGCCAGACACACACACATACTAGCGTTGATCCTTTAAAGACAAAATATGTTGCAACGTTTCCGCTAGGATTTGTTTTTAACACAGAACTACTTTATTCTCAAAATTAACCAGCTCTATGTCAGCCTTTCTGTCTTACTCGATGTATCTGCCCGAATTCGGAAGCAGCGTAGAAAATAATGAAGTAGCAGCGGTCCTACACAGCAGAAAACCCACAAAAACAAGAACACATTTTGCTCTGCTCCGGTGTATGTTGTGTGCAGAAGCATACCTGTCGTGCAGAATGATTCGATACAGTGTACAAGCAATATGATGTGATTCAATTCAATTGTATGATTGTTTGTTGATGTAGACATTAATCTTACATTATAAGATACGCTAATGCTATTAAAAGTGGCATTCTTACAGTATTTTGAAATGTGCAAAAGAGCACATACCAAACTTTTAGGCGTAATGTTAAAAAAAAAAAAAAAAAAAACACTGAAAGAAACATTTTGTAAATAACTACATCAAATTTGATGTAAATGGATATTAGTTTTGGAAATATGGGTCATTATTTTATTCAAAAAATGATATACCGTTAGAAATCCCACAATTTTGCATACAGTATGTTGTTTGTTTGTAAGCGGCGACATGTCCCACTTTCGACCGTCCTTGAACGCACCATCTAACTTTATCCCACGTTGCACAGATAGACTACTATACTGCATTTTTCCGTGTTTTCTTTCACCTCATTTTTGGTCCCAAATGCTGATCCTATATGGGAATACATAAAGGTACCATATGATGGCGTTATGGAGCACTAATGTGAGTATTGGATTTGTGTACAACCTCGAGTTAATTCATGCTAGCAAACAGGGACATATAATCTTCTCTCTGCAAAATATACTCCAGGCTCGTACTGGTGGATGGTGGCTCTGTATTGAGTGTTTTTAATTTGATATTCTTCCTTTCTTTGTTTTACACAATACCTAAAATGTGACAAATTACATCGCTATAATGTACGCCTTGCTGCTATCTACATCCATTCTCGTCTTCAGTCATGCTAAGCTACGATGAATGCGTGACAATCCTTTCGCCGGCCGCCCAGGCTTTCAGGTTGTTTAAGAGACGGACTGTCAACCGGTTGCTAGTCTTGCGATACTTGGTGCATGTCTCTACAATCCATTAATCTAAGGATTTATGGCTGATTCTAATCGATCCGGGAGGCATTGCATCGCTCGCTTGTCAAAGCGGATGTCCGGTTGCTTCGGGTTGTCGTTCACAACCTGAGTTGATTGTGTTAGAATTGATGGTTAATTCCCCAATAGTCGATCAAAGCAATATGATGAAATGCTCGTCCCTTGTTATTTGTCTAACAGGAGTGTTTCATCAAAAATATTGACATGAAGCTCCATTTTGATTTGGCATGAAGTCAATAGTGAGCACTTCATTCCCTTTTAAACATCAGTGCTCTTGTTTGTTCACGGCCATTGCCGCCGTCGTGTTTAATGTCTGCGTGAGAAATGTCAGAGAAATTCTCAAAAGCAATCATTGTCCACTTTGTGTACTTTGCTTCTTATAACAAATTTCTTCTAATCACTTGTGTGTGTACAGTTTGTATACAGTGTGGAGGAATCATTTGGTGCAATCAAAGTCTTTTAATGGCGCTCTATTAAGCATTTAAGGCTGCTCTTTTTAGCTGTGGAAGAAATTCCATGACTTGGAAGCAAAGCAGAGACTTTTCTTTTTTTTAAGAGCTTGACTGTGGACAAAGGAAAAACAAGGCAGCGAGCCAAAGGCACCTGTGCAAACAATCTGCCAGAAGATCAGCTTTAGCAGGGCAATGTGCTGCAGAGCGTTACAGCTCCAGCATGTAAAAACTGTCACAGTGGCTACATTTTTGTAGTGGAATAGCATTAATTAATTTTGGTTTTCTATGAAAAGCTTAAAGTAGAAATGAGCTCTCCACACATCCTGGTATGACCACTAGCTACAGTGTTTAGAATGCGTTCAAAATGCTGACCAGTCTGTTAATTAGCTGCAGTGTATATATAAATGGCTCAGTCCACTCCCCGGAGCATAGTTCTGGGGTTCACTGGCAGGTTTTTCAGTGCTATGAAAGGCTCGTCTTTGTGTCTGCACACTGAGGCCCGATTTTGAACACGGCTCAGACTGCTGTTTTTCTTTGGAAGGCGTTTACCTTGGCCTCACCCCTTGCTCTCCCCCATGTTGGGCCACAGCTGAAACGCGACACTTAGTGGAGTAGGTGGCACAGTTTGTACATTCTTAATAAGTCCAAGCACTTTCCCTTCTACATCACATATACTAATGCAGTACAGTACTCTGTTAGTTCCAGCTAGACTTGTGTTAAAGTGGGCTAAGCACTTGTTCTTCTGTTGTTCTGCTACTTGACATTCAAGCTGGCTTAGCGGTTATGGCTTCTCTGTCTCCTCCTGCGCTCTCCTGCTCGGTGTGTCGCATGTTTAGCTGGTCCTCGACCTCCAGTCCTCCGGTGATAAATATACTTGTAAGAAATGTAGTTAATTTGCCGCCATAGAGGCGAGGATTAGTAACTTAGAGGAGCGGTTCAGCACTTGAAAGGATCTGCTTTAGCCGCACTAGCTACAACGCCACATTACATTGACGACACATTCCAGTGTCGTTCTTGTTAGGTGAATTATCACGATAGAATTCCATCGTAGGTCAAATTTATATTGTTTCTATCGTGTATTGCTTATGTCAGGTAACCTTATTGGGCACATTAAAGATGCTCAAAGCAATCCACTGTAGGTCAATATGTGCTAAGCTGTCTGAACAAAACATCCACATTAGCTTTGTGTTAAAGGTGACAAGGCAAATTAGTGTAATATTAATTTAGATCAATGACAAATTCATCTATTTTTAGAATATGCAGAGGGCCAATAAAAAATTAGCTGCAGGCTGAAAATGGCCCCTCAGCCGTACTTTGGACACCCCTGGATGTCTCGCAAAATACTGCTGAGGTCTTGGCGGCGTATTCCAAATTGTACAACTCAGCCATATTCCACTTAGTAGCCTGGACAGCGTTGGGTGTACAGTCATCCCTCATTTATCACGGTTAAATGGTTCCAGACCTAAGTACATTTCTGCCACGTAGGATTCAATATTAATAAATGGAGTATTTTTGTAGTCCGCGCATAGAAAACCTGTTGATATGACTTTATAAATATGATTTTTACCATTACTAGAGCCCTGTAGACAAGAAATAACACCCCCACAGTCACCTTTACACTCCTATTAGTCTTTGTTTACAACACATTGCTCAACAGTAATGCACAGGCTACAGAATCACTGCAGGGACACAAGAGACAGCCGCCGCTAGCATAGCAAGCTACCGAGCTACTGTAACTAGTTAGCCTCTCCATTTTACTTATTCTAAACTTGGTGTTTCAAACGAAGTGGGGAAGAAGGACAAAGTAAGAAGCCAAAGCCTTAACACTTCCACACAGCATGGGAGGAGACCTGGAAGTATGTCGTGTCAGACATGCCTTGGCTGACTGCATGCCGTGTGACGTAATCTAATCTAATCTAATGTCATTAACATTATTGAAGCCTCGTGGCCAGAATACTACATATTGTTTTTCAATATTGTTTGACTAATAATAGTCCATAGTCAAGCACGAAACAGTGATCATTTATTAATTCATGTCCAAAAAACGTGATAGTGAGGTAGCGATGATCAAACCGCAATGTAGCGAGGGACGACTGCAGTTCCTTTCTATGTCTTAATGTTTTGTTTCAGGTTCTGTGGTCATTGTCCTCTTTAATGCCACCAGAAAAAAAAACCTGGTCTGGAGAGGTTCCACTGTTCCATTGTCTAATAGTTTTTGCCTTCTCTCTTGCAGCTGACAATCATCTTTAAAAACTTCCAGGAATGCGTGGACCAGAAGATGTACCACGCAGAGACGGACGAACTCCCGGCAGCCTTCGCCGACGGCTCAAAGAATGGCGGTGAACGTCACGGCGCCAACGCCCTGCGCGTGGTGGAGAAGGTCCCTGGACAACACGTGGAGATCCAAGCCCGCTACATCGGAACCACGATAGTGGTGCGCCAGGTGGGCCGTTACTTGACCTTTGCCGTGCGCATGCCGGAGGAGGTGGTCAACTCGGTGGAGGAAGACGACAACCAGGACTTGTACCTGTGCCTACACGGGTGCCCCGCCAACCAGCGCATCGACTTCAAGAACATGAGGGCCCACAGCACAGACCGGACCAGGGGCTTCACCTACCAGTCTGCAAAAGCCAAGTGCAAGGAGCGTCTTCCCGTGGAGGATCTCTACTTTCAGTCCTGCGTCTTCGACCTACTGTCCTCTGGGGACATCAACTTTACCATGGCCGCCTACTACGCCCTGGAGGACGTCAAGATGCTGCACTCGAACAGCAAGCGATATCACATCTTCGAGAAGGATGCCTTCACGAGGAACGCTGCACCGGGGAAGCGAGGCATAGACGTACCATCGCTCTTCCTGTTCCTCGTCGCTGTCCTCTTGTGGATTGGTCTATAGTCACTTTAGGAGTGTGGCCTGCATCAGCGTGCGTTCTTGGACGTGAGCGGCGCTTGTGTTTGTTGTACGCTCACGTTCATCTCACGGAGCTGGACACGCTCCCACCTGCCATCACCGTGGGCTTTAGCTGCTCTTTGGAGAGAAAGTCCACCTGGGATGATATCACTGGAGACAAAGAAGGATCCATCCTGCTTCATGGAGGAGCTGACAGGAGAGGCTTTTGGTCGCTAATGTTTCATTAGTTTCCACAATTCTTCTTTTTTTGGATGTCTCCAGTCTGCTGTGGAGATGATGAATGGGTTATTTTCTGTTGTTTGTGTGTGTGTGTGTGTGTGTGTGTGTTTGTGCACGCAAGACCATTAACTGTGGTTGCTTCAGTGTGTTTTGTGGGTGCAGGAGTCACCGTAACATAAATGGAAAAAGGACGAGATCAGATGAAAAAAAAAAAAAAAAAAAACGTAAGACTTTGATTTTCAGAGGCATTGTTGATCAGTGTTTGTGTTCTATTGTTTGTAATGTGAATGTAGATAAGACAAGAGAGCCATGGAACAACAGTTGACCATACAAGGCACACTCCGAAAGTTTACAGAATGTATGCTAAATGGTGACAGTTGTAGTCTATTTAGAATTCTTTGACATACCGTCATTTCTCTTAGGGTGGTGTTTAGTTTACTCGAATACAGAAAGGCGTGTTGTTCTACGAATAGATGTTCATAAGATTAAATTATACACATCGCTGTGCAAACGTGTTACGTTGCCACTAGGCGTGTAATGATACGGCATCCTCACAGTTTGGTTGCGCCTCAGTATTAAGGCCACGGTCCGGTTCGTTTTTGGTACAGTAAAGAACAAAATGCTAAAACATGAAACTGCTTAGCTTTTGTGTCGCATGATTTTTTTAAAATAAAGCCTGAAAATGTATTTACAACCTGCTGACAGGTAATTCTCCAATTAAACGAATGGAAATATAATTTAATATTAGAATATAAAAATCTAAATACAAATAATAATTAGAAATAAATTGTAATGGAATAAAATATAGTCCAAAATGTAGTTGACTTTCAGTCACACTACCCCAGCTTGTGGAGGAGCATCGCCAACGCTGAGCGTCCTGTTCGTCACTAGAAATGTGAACAGAATGGGAAATCGGTACAGAGTTTTCGGCTCGGCGCAGCTGCATACCGATTTGACCCAAATACATGTCGTTACACCAGGTACTGTAAGTCCGTAAGTCTAGGCGCGTGGTCTCTTGGTGGAAGTACGGTGTGTGTAAAAGACAACATAAAGCATGTAGATGTGATTTCATGGCCAAAGAACAAGCCATTGTGCCAAGTGAACATTTAGTGCTACACTGTATAAAAGCAGCATTTACTTCTCATTTCAGTTGCCAGAGGCTCTCTTGGTGTGCCGTTGTGTGTGTGTGTGTGTGTGTTCATTTTAACACTGAAGTATTTGTCAGCCTCACTGCTGCAGTATGACAACAGGAGCATCTAAGTGATTGTAATGTACAATGTGGTGTTTTGTTTGTAGATTGCATTGACTTTATAGTGTGTAATGTGAGATTGTACATAGTGTGTGTGTGTGTGTGTGTCAGTGACTTGTGTTGTTTTGAATTACATTTACAGGTTGTTTTATTTTTTTGTGAATGTGAAATTTCATGATTTTAAAAGATTTTGCAAAAGCATGAACACCCCGTAAGAGAATATTCTCAAGTAGTAAACAGCAGTAATGTCCATTTTTGAAGAAGGGATTGCGTTTTTAGGGGTGCTCATGTTTTTTTTTGTCTAAATTTAAAGCACTTTACGTTTGACTTTTTTTTTAACTTAGCTCTTGTGTTGAAATTGTCTCATGCATTGAAAATAGGAAAACATAACAGCTAAAAGGATCAAACTACATTTGTATGTAAAAACAAATGAGTTGCAACACACACCAGCTGTTTATAATGTAAATTATTTATTGAATAAAAGAAAGTGTCTTGTTAGTAAGGTGCACGCTTGTCTGTTGATTGGAATGCAGCTTAAGTGCTCTACTGCCCCCTGGTGGACGTCAGTAGACACTGGCAAATACTACACTACAAAGAAAAAGAGCATCCTAAAATTACACACTTAATTAAATCTTTAAAACCGTTTATGCATCTATTCTGAAATAATACCCCGCAGCCTATTATTGTCAGTTTAGGTTGTAACATGTCATTAAAGTTCCATTCAAGTGAATTCCTGTACATTCTGTACAGTATTTGCAGTCCATAGTTACATGAAATGTAGTTAGAAACCAATAAAGGGAATATTGAATAGGTCATAAGGTCATAAAATATGTAGATTGGTCATAAAAAATTACAAATTTGGTTCAATATGATTTAGAATTATATTGCACCAATTACCTATTTAGCAGACAATTGAATAATTACACATGGTAATTGTTTATTAATTAGAATCAAAAAGGTCATGAAATAATTACAAATTTGGTTCAAAAGGATTATTTACAATTATAATTTTACAATTTCGATTGGAACAGACAATTTAATAGATTTTACATTTAAATCATGCATATTCTAATTTAACTCATGCCTATGTTAATCTTATATTTTAGAGCCTTTATATTTATTTTTGCACCAAAAAAATGGACAAAGAAGCCAGGGTCAGATGGTGGGACGAGAAAAGTATGCAGAAGGTGAGGAACAGCTTATGATCCAAAGCATACCACATCATGCATCATGAGTTGTGTGAAATTTTGGTTGAAACTTGACATTTCAATTGCATGTTTATGGTTTTATTTTACTTGTTTTTCGTGGTGTATGATGGCAAAAATCACTGTCCAAATACATGTGAACCACTGTTTAGTCCTTTGTGTACCAAAGTTTTATTACATATGTCCAAACATATGTACAGCACATTTCTCATAAAGAGTGGTTTCATCACAAATATAAATTATTTTTCTTCAAGAACATATGATACAAGAAATATAACTCGACGTGGCGGAAAAAGACGAAGAAGATGAAGAAAAAGAGATGTGCTGCAAGGTTGCTAGCGAAACATCTTTTTCTTACTTGTCAACACACATCATATAACAGTATGGTCCCTTCACCGCTTTTCACTTTCAGCCATGTCCTCAATAAATGTGACTGTTTAACACTTAACACCACAATACTGAAGGGAAACGGACACGTAAATAAGGCACAAACGTGAAAAACTGAAGAAAGGAAGAGGGTGAGGTTTGGCACTGGGAGCTAGAACATGATCATATCTTCCAGTTGACAAGTCCATGATTGGGAAGAGCCATCATAATACTGTGGTGTTATTTTTGAAAGAGTGATTGTTCTTGTAGTGTTATGAGACTTTGAGAGAGTATAATAAACACTGCGTCTTCTATGTCCTTGGGAAAGTGGTTATAGCAACCACGTACATGATCATCAGTACATGTGAGGTGAAAAAAAGGAAATGTACTGGCATGGCTCTCAACTTTGGCCATGACTCCGTTGCGCTACACGTTCAAGACAAATGTTTCAAAAAGGTGCACATGAGAACACATTCGGATGTACTCAATGACATAAAAAAGCTTAACACACAAAACAAACAAAAAGTCATCATCGTCATCATGGTTCCTTTTGGGAATACTCCCATACATTTGTGGGGGGGGGGGGAGAAAGGCCAAAAAACCCTTCAGGCACTTTTTGGATTGAGATCAGTCAACAGTTCATGCATCCCTAAGAAAGTAGTCCATAGGACTAAGCATCCATCAGCATTCCATAGAGTCCTGTCTTTTCATGAAACAAGGATGATCTTTCCTTTAGAGTGAGTGCCATTGTTCGCGCAGGACTTACCTTCCAGCTTATAACTGCCGACTCCAACATCTATGTCTTCCTCATGTTCCAGTTGGGGTCTGGAAGGGTGTTGGGGTCACCGGGGCGCTCAAGAGGCGAGCGGGAGTCGTGCGGCGACTTCTGAGCCTGCGGAGAGCGAGGATCGAGCAGCGGAGGTGGTTTTTCCGGGTGGAAGGGTCTGCCGTAGTGATCCGGGCCAGGTGGACCGCTCGGCCTGTGATCGGGCATCCTGCGGAAGTCCTGAGGAGGGGCGTCCCGGCCCTGGTGATAGTTGGGACGGAAGTCGTCTGGACGTCTTCTTTTGGGGTCCAGATGTCTAAGGTGAAGACCAAAGGAAGGTATCAAGTACACTTTTAAAGCACCATGGTAGTATTCAGACCCATTAATCAATTTTATGTGGTTTCTTTTATTTAAAAATTATAATACACAATGGATTCTACTTTAACTCAACCAACATTATGACAGCAATGAAATATGGTTTGATCACTTAGAGGCATACTGATGCAAAAAAATCCCCTGTGTTGTGTGTGGGGACATTAGTTGTAAAATAAAAATTCAAAATTTCCCTCATCATCGTGGTTCCTTTTGGGAATACCCTTACACATTTGTGGAAAAGTGGTAAAAAAAAATTACAAAAAACAAAACAAAACAAAAAACAGTCAACAGTTCATAAGTAAGCAATAAATATTCCATAGAATTCAGTCTCTCAATGAATTGAGAGACAAAAAAGCTAAATTTAAACAAAGGTATGACAGCAGCTACTTTAAAATAGGGTTTAACTGCTTCCAGGCAAGTTAATGCACAAAAATCCTTTGTGTGTTGGGGTGCAAGGAGATGTCTGTTCTATCAATTTGGATTAAAAAAAAAAAACAAAAAACATCCTAATCATCATTGTTCTTTTTGGAAATACTCTTTTTGCATGCCCGATATAGTAGTTCCTGGGACTAAATAACCTACAACTATACTATATAGTCCAGTCTCTTAATGAACGAGGTGACAAGAACGCAAACTTCAACCGAAATTTTGACAGCAGCTACTGAAAATATGATTTTGTTGTTTCCAGCAAGGAATGCTCAAGCAAAATCCCTTGCGTGTTTGTGCGCAGGGAGATGTTTATTGTTCCGTCATTTTGGATTAAAGCTCAGGAATTTTCCAGAAGTTTCCACAATAGCATTGAAGATGCTGCCATTCCAGTTTACTAGAGACTGGCTTTTTGATGCCGACGACAACCAAAACAAGACTCGGTGGCAAAATGGACGGTAAAAACTCTTTGCGCCTGTCAGTCCCACATACCAAACCACTGCATTATCACCTTCTCGTTTGAAAACCATGAGTCATTATTGAGCTTTAATTTGTCGAATAGTCTTTTCATTTGAAATTTGTCTTTTCTTTGTTTTATACATCGGTACATGACAATAACATCAGATTATTATGAGGTCTGGAGTGTACCAGCTTAAAAGTAGTGTGTTTAAAGTCACCTGTCATAGTATGGCCGGTGAGCCCTGTGGTCACGGTCGTTACTGTACTGGTCGTACGGCCTCTTGCGGGGGGAGCTGTTGTTACGGTAACCACCTGAGCTGCGATATGAGTCCCCGTGTGAGTGTCGGTCACCATAATGGTCCTTGTAGCGGTGGCCGTCGTACGGATGGTGGCGCTCCCCCTGCCACGACTGGTTGCTGTTGCCGGGGTGGTTGTACTTGCGCTCCCTCTGCCAGTCTCCCCTGTCTGTAGATTTAAGAACATTTTTACTCCAAGTCAATGTTGTTAATGAGCCTTTGGCCTGTCTTAGGCTTCAGTCACATTTTCCGTCTGTCAATCTCAATACCATGAATACTCAAAACTAGAACTACAGTAAACCCTGGTCTAGTATTGTAAAACCCAGGTTTAAATATTGCAAACCCTTGTACAGTATCTCCTACCATGGTCTAGTACCACAGTAGTAAACCTGGTCTAGTATTTTATTACCTGTTCAAGTGACATAAATCCTGGTCTATTCTTGCAGTAATATAGTATTGTAACAGTATCCTAAATTCTGATCTAGTATTAGAAATCGTGGTCTAGTATGGCTTGCTTGTTCACAAAATGACATGTAATATTTCCATGTACCATCGTTGCCAAAGTGCCGTTTGTTGGCCATGTTGTAGGGTTCTCTGTGGTGCCCGTGTGGTCCTGACTTTGTAGCGTGAGACGATGTTGACTGTGGACCCGAGGAATCCCGACTGGAACTGGAGGCTTCTGGTCGAAAAGGTTTAACTCTGCCTCCGGGGTCGTCCTTCTTCTTCTGTTCCTTCTGGAAATGTCCATCAAAAGTTGAAGGTCTATGCCAACAACCAGTTAAAACACTAAAATGCTACGTTGAGGAACCACTTGCCTCTTCATCATGTGATCGTTTCTTCTGGGCCATTTTATAAAGCTTATGAAGCTTCCTAGCGCCAAACTCTGTAAACTTGGACACAAAAATCCAGAGGTTTCTGTGGAAAACATATGCATATATATTAATAGTTTGTATTAGTGTAATAGTGTCAGTCCTGTGGTTGCCACTATATGAGCTCCTTATACCGTCGCCATATCTTGACGTGCTCAGGGTCGCTGTAGGCTTTAAGGCACTCTGTAATTCGGTCTCCGATCTTCAGCAGGCATGTACGTGTGTGCTGTAGCTGCTCCTGGTCCGACAAACCCTCGTCTGGTTTATCCAGTTGCTTTAAGGCCTTCTTCACGGGCCGCATCCGCTCCTTACACTAGACATGACAAAAAAAAATGCAACTCTCATATTAATAGTATTAATAGTATAATATTAATAGTAACAATAAAGTATATAAAAACAGTCAGCTTGTGTTGCACAACAAACTTACAATACTGAAAGTCTCCTGGTCAAGTTCATCGTCCTCCTTTCCTTCGATGGGAACGGGCTCAGAGCCTGCAGTGATGTGAACTGGCCCTTGGGTTTTCCTCCCTTTGGCTCCTTTAGCCTGAACAATGCAAAACAATATAATACGGAGCTGCTGTGCAAAAAAAAAAAAAAAAAACTCTACAATGTGGAGTTCAAATTAAATTTACAAGACGATTATGCCTAAAATCATGCTAGGCTTGAGCTCATTGAGGATCTAAAGTAGCAGTGTCCGAGGTTTTTCTACTGTGGAGCGCATAAAAAAGTTAGTGACAAATAAATAATACAAAACTGATCCCCGAAGTATAACATGTCATTGTGCACCAAACGCATTTTGCTGCAACCAAAACATGTACTTTGACCAAACTCCGACAAAATGTTACACCTCATTAAACATAAACTGCGTATTCCACACACAATGTTGTAAGTGAATCAAGGAACTGCGTATGCAAATGAGCTGACGTCTGCATTGACACACAATGTGAACTTCAGGGTATGTCCGGGTTATTTGTCTGTTTTTGGGTCAATATTCAGACAATAACTACAGTGACACTGATTCCTTTGGACATCCCTGACCTAAAGGATTTCCCTCATAAGTGTTTTGCTTTTTCTTCAGTTTTTTTGTGTTGCTACCACAACAGAACAGCACTTTTTTTTTTTACCCAATCTTTTTTTACTCCACGTGCATAGTTTTACTCAATTCCAGTTTTATTATACGGCAGTTAATATCTTTGCTTTACACTTCTATGACAGTTCAATGTTATAACGTTAGTTTAATCACTGTCTGTGCAGTAAATGAAAGTGTTATAATGGCAACCATTCTGGTCTGTAGCAAATTAATTCACTTTACACATGGGCTTGTGAGCCACTGTATTTGAAACATCAAAACGGAGCATTATCACTGTACATTTTTTTTTTGTTTCAGTTCTTCTATGCAACAACATGTATGTGAGAGCAGGTGTTGGGTTTCATTAAGACGTAATTACCTTCTCCTTTCTGGCCTTGTTGCCCTTCTTTTCTTTTTCCCCTTCCTTCTCCTTTTTAGGGGTTCCCTGTTTTTCTTTGTTCTCCTTGTTGTCCTTCTTTTGCCTTTTCTTAGTAGGCGACTTCTCTGCTCCTTCCTCCTGAAAAAAAAAAACGTGATAGGTTACTTATATTTAATTGTGTGTTGCGTCATCTGGCTTGTTAGTCCATAACAAATTTCAAAAGACTTGTAAAAAGGATGACTATCAGTTGTTGCATTGACTTACCTTGAGTTCGCCCTCCTCTGACGGATTGTCGGACAAGCGTGGAGATGAGATGTTGTTACCCTGCTCGTCCTTGACGATCTTCTCCTTTTTCACCCGAGGCTTTCTTTTCTTCACTTTTACCTTAAAAGAGGCAGGATGAGCATTTGTGGAAATGTAGCGAGAAAAGTACTGAGCTGATGGTGCACATTGTGGTATTAATTTCAGCACACCTCGTCCCCCGTTTTAGACAAATCCCCACTATCTTGCTCCTTTTTGAGCAGCTTGAGAAGATACTCTGCTCGAGCTTGCAGCTGCTTGGCCTGAGGCTTCTTGCTTGGATCATCTGGAAGAATCTGTGTAGAAAGAATAGAATTCATTTTCCATCTACCATTCTACAACGACAACAGCAACAGTATGAATATACTTTAAGATATGATATTTGCCTTTTCACTAAGCCTGAGGTCAGGATCGGTCTTGATCAGATCCCAATTGTTGAACCCGTGTTCATATATTCCCAGTAAGAGCTGAATGTCGTCTTCCACATTCCATTCCACATCAAAGTGAGCTACCTTGACTCTGCATGTGAGCTTGAACCTGTTGCAAAGCGTAACAATGATGCACAAGACTTTCCCTGAATAAATTCAAGTGTAATTAAAGTAGATGCAGTGTGCTTGCTTACTTATTCCTCTCATCCAGATTGGTAGGCACTGCTTTGTGCAAAGGCTCAAATTCCTCCTCATGCTGTATGATTGATTTGGCATTAACCTGCACCCCTGAGATCTTTATGTTGATCCCTCGCCGTTTCCCGGGACCTTTAGCTGGGATCACAACAGTTTCAGATGTCAAAACATAAATAATTTTTAACTCATTCAACACCAAATATGTAGTTATACGTTTTTATAAAACCGAACGCCCGATCCCAACTACCTATTTATATGTCTTCTACGTTTTTTTGCGCGAGTGGCTAACGGAGGTGATGATGCAACTCCTCACTAATGGATTAGGCTAGAGAGCAATTTTAATGCCATAAAAACAGCAACTAGGTGGCAGAAGTACATCATGAGAGGAAGGAGAAACACAGGAGGAGGAAGCCCTTGCATAGTGGCATAGCTACATTGCCTACCACATGAAAAAAAAAAAAACGCATTGTAGGGAAATTTTAAGGCATGAACGCACATGCACACACATAGATCAGTGAAAAATGTGAAAATTGTAAATAGTACATGGTGTAATTGTAAATTGTTATTTTGATGTAAAAAAAAATGGTGTTTATGTTGTAGTATAGTTGCTTAGATGTTTAATCTGTCACAAAAGCAAAAAATATTTGTGTCAAGTTATGCTTGAAATGTATCTTTCCACAAAAAGCTTTTCTCCCTTTTCTAGTCGTCAACTGATATTTTCCTTAAACTTACTTGTTCTACATGTTCTACTGCTGATTACTAAAGAACGGGAAAAGGGTAGAAAAACTTTTTTTTTTCCTGATGAAAGACGATGGCCAATACTGAAGGGGTTCCCTTTTGAAAAATGGCTGGGATTGAATGCGTTAAACATAAACATAGTGGAGTAGGCAAGTCCCTCCAGTTTACCTTCGACTGGGTTCTCTTTCAGGTTTTCCTCGTGTTCTTGCACTGCAGCCACACAACTAGTGTGAATGAGCTCGCCAAGTCTCTTCAGGTCTGCTACTGACTTGTCCACCAGCTCAGAGTCGCGTGCAATGGCCTCTAACCTGAAGGCAACAAAAGGATTTTATTGGAGGTGCAGAAAAATATACTGTATCATGGTTTAACAATTGCAAGTAGTGTTCAATATGATTAACATATACTGTCAGGGAGTAGATATTTACTGAACTGCTGAGAGTATCAGGCCTCTAATAAATATTTATTGGGTAAAATATTTATTGGGTTAGGATGGCAATTCTATGTATATTTTCAGTATATTGTGTATTGGATGCATGTTGGTGTGTAGAAACCTATCAAACTGAAGTATTTTAACATTAAAACTAAATTTTGCATTCACAAATAAATTAAAATAGGGATTTTTTTGAAGCTGTGGTGGTGGGCTGCATGGGAGGGCAGGCCGCTGTCGTGTCGCTGCTGCATCTGCATTTTTTTTTAATGACAAATAGCAATGTGTTATGACTTATTTATTTATTACCTTATATAACTATTTCCAACAACTAGCACTACAACATGAACCGAGAACATTGCAAAACTGTTAATTTAATGGCAAAGTTGCTGAGAGCACTGCACAAAGCATATCTCCACTCAATGTGCTAATTTGTCCTTAAATACAGTTGTCATGTTTGAATAGAACACTTGTAAAAATACTAAGAGGTGAAGCAAATATTCTTTGGTGAACCACTCAACATCAGCTTACACGCTACCTGTTGGGAGACCCGTGTGATAGCATCACTGTCTAAAGCAGTACACACTACGTGTTTCTGTTGCACAACTTCGACACACAACTAGCGTATTGAAGATAAGCCGTAAGTATTATAATGACAACAAGAGAGCAAGATTGTTAAGTGGCACTTTAAAAAGTAAGTTGTGATGATAATCGATGACTGATGTATGTAAGCCACTTGTAGCTCCGAGGTAGCTAGATGCCGCCAGCCAGGCATGTAAACAAAAATGACAGAAAGTGGAATGAGATTGAAACGTGAGCAATCACACACGCTGGCATATATAGGCTTAGCATGTGACAAGCTGTCTTCAATTGACTACACATTTTATAGGCTATTGTTTATTCTCCCAATAATAAACAAAAGTGAAAGTCAACAAGACATGTCACAAAATCTGGTCACATGCGCAAGTGCCAGCAAGGCAGCTACTTTTAGAAAATGAAAATGGCCACGAGCTACTCATTTTTGTAGAAATGATTTTCATACCTTATTTCAACCCAAACAGATCAAATATGCTTGTTTTACCAAAACATTCACAAAATGCTGGTATCCACAACTCACATTTTATGTTTCAGAATACATTTCTTTCTAGTGTTCTCACATTGTTAACCAAAAACCTGAATGAAAAGCAGGCCTGTGGGCGCCTCATGCGGTCGTGGGGGGCTACCTGGTGCCCACGGGCACTGTGTTGGTGACCCCTGATATAGAGTATATCCATTCATACAATATATTACTTAAAATCGTCCTCAAGGTTTAAAAAAAAGAACTCATTTTTAAGGTGTGGCAGCTTTTATTTTGTAGTGCCGCACCGCCATGTTCAATTACATGTAGCGGAAACCCTGCATACGTGTTTATTTAGTTAGTCAGTGGCTGACACAGCAGTTACAATCAATATAATTAGTGTCCTAATTAAACAACACTGCTTTCTAAGACACAACATTTCTCAAACCACATACTATAGGTATCATATAATTATAGTTGCATATTACTTAGCCTCCAAGGAAGAAGCGCATTAGAAGGTATTCTAGGTGTCGCTAAAATACCAACCACCAACCCACTTTAACATAAAGGCAGCACGTTAAATTATACACGTACACTATATACTTTGATATTGGATCGGCTGCCGATCTGCTGTATTTAGAAGATCAGATAATATCGGCTTCCGCCACAAGATTGGGCCGATCCTGTTGCCATATAACCTTTGTAACTCACACTCCAACATGGGAGGTGCAGTAACGCGCCTCAAAGATGGTTGCCACTTGACTCCTGCCACCCACAAGATTGATTGATTGATTAAAGTTTAACGACACTATCAACACAAAGTGTCATGTAAGTGTCTGGACCTTAATATGTGAAGTTATTAATGACAAAACCTGTTTCTCAGGTGTGTAATCTATCAGTTTAATTAGGAAGTAGGGCTTGTAAGATAAAAAATGTGATCTACTTTTCCGAGAAAAATTCCCTACTCTTTTCGAACAGAGAAGTAGGTTTTTTAACGTGCAAATGGTGTGGCTTTTCTTTATACTGGACAACGGCTTAAAGTCTCCTCTGTAAGACTAGATACTGAATGAAATGGCCTGCCAAAGGGCCTGTTTCCATTATCTAAAACCTAATAAAAAGATTTATTTCTTTAAGAAACTCGATGATGCATGATCGCGAAACTTTGCTAAACAAGGTTTTCAGATCTGGAACATTATAAAAATTGACACGGATGTGAGCAAACTCAATGCATTCAAGCCACCCACAAGAAGAAGAAAACACAACACCACAGTGCAGACATTGTCCGTGGTGTACCGTGGCAAAGTTTCACTTTGGATGTTGGATATTCTGCTCTGTAGCTCCTCTGTTACAGAGCATGAATGGAAACTACCTGTGTAGGCTTAGTTTAGCAGTGCAGCTGTGTGTGTGTGTGTGTGTGTGTGTGTGTGTGTGCGTGCGAGTCTGTGAGACTCAGACTGGATGAGTATATTTTCACCGTGTTGTGTTTTACCGCTTTAATGTAAGGACCATTTTCAATGCCCACTGACGACGTACAGGTTCTGAGTGAAAAAAGACCAGAGGCACCTTTACTCTTGCACCCAACTCATACATCATATATTCTAAGTCACACCACAAATCTATAACCATGTCAAATTATTAATTCTATCCTAGAAGTATTTTGCTCACTCATTTTTTCCAATTTGATCTTTGATTGGATGGACTTTTATTGGATTAGGGACTTGACTCAGAGGTTTGTTACAAAAGCCAAACAATATTGTTGGTCATACTGTGTAATAAAAAAGTAAATTCAGCAATACTTTGGTGGCATTATTTTAATGCTTTGAAGAGCTACTTTAATAACCATATTCAATCCCCCCCCCCCCCCCCCCCCAAAAAAAAAAAGGATCAGTACCGGATCAGATCAGCAAGAATATTTGTAAAAAATCAGATCTGAAACCAAAAATTGGGATTGGGACATCCCTACTTTGATATATAAGTCGCAGGACCAGCCACACTATGAAAAAAAGTGTGATTTATGGGCCGCAAAACACGGTATCTGTTTGAGGTGTGGTATTTGAGGTTCAAGTGTACACACCCTTGTGATCAAATGTGGCACGGCACATTAGATCAGAGGTGACGACTTAAGGAAATTTGGTAGTGAACAGCGCACTTACCTTTCAAGTGGAGCTCCAAATTTCTTGTAAGCCTTAATGAACCTGGAGCATGATCAAGAACATTACAATTGTTAATTTAAAACAACAAAGTCTCTGTAGTACAATACAAAAAAAAAACAAAAAAAAACAACACTTTACCTGCGGATCTCTGCGTCGGTGAAACCCTCCACGTTGTTTTTGCGGGCTCGCGGTCTGCCTCTCTTCTTTGGCTTCTTATCTTCATCGCTGTCGTCAGTCTCACTTTCGGAGCCGGAGGAGTGCTGCTTCAGCTTGGAGCCGACATCACTATCACTGTCATTGGCCTGAGCCTGTCACAACAAAGAGGCCACAGTTGAAAGTACAGCCCGACCGACGTGAGATTTTTCAGGACGATGCCGATACAGATATTGGCGACTGAAAAAAAAGACGATATGCGTTATATCGGCATATATGAAAAAAGAGCATTGATATAAACAGGATACATAATGTACATGAACTTAAATTCTTATAATACCCAAAATAGGATTCAACGCAAAGCAAATGACTACCAATGAAAATAAGGACATTTAATTAGGAAGACTGTCAACATATGGATATGCCTTTTTGTGATTTACTGTGTTGCCACAAATTTGTAGTGTTCTTTGCTTTGCTGGTGCTGGAGCCCTGGCTAACTTGCACACACTGCACATGTTGCAGACAGAGAGACACACTGGGAGGGAGCATCTCAGTGCAGCAACAAAAAAAAAAAAAAGATATTGGCTACATTTTCATAGATATTGATTAATCAGTGAAATGTCATAATCGGCCCGGCAATATATCGGTTGGCCTCTAATTGAAAGAATTCAAGTAAAACTGTTGATTATAAACCAGTAATTTACCCGCTTGTTTGAACTCCTGCTTCTTGGCAGTATGAAGAGATCCATTTCCCGCTGCTTCTCCTCCTCCTCTATTTTGCGCCGCTGCTCCTCTGGGATGATGTCATCCCATTCCCGAGCAGGTTTCTCCTCAAAGTCAGCGGGAACGCTTTCCTCCATGCTGGAAAAATTGGCCACCTGCAAAAACGATGATGTTTAACAGCAATATTATTATATTTATTATTTAAAAGTGTAGTAGGCACCTTAAACTGAGAGAGAAGTTCATCGGTGGCACTCCCTGGTCCTTGGTCACTTTCTCTTGTTTCAGCCAACCTCAGAATTTCATCAATGTCCATCTCCTGCAGAAAAGGACAACACTCTGGTTTATAAAGTGAAAGGTGACATCAGTTTTAGGGTGCTTATAACAAGTAAGTACCTGTGGTTCAGACTCTTCTCCCTCTGCCTCTTTAAAGAGCTCTTCTGCACCAAACTTGAGAATAGCAGTGAGCTCTTCCTTGTTAAATGGGTTGGAACTACAAGTCAAAAGGACCAAATGCTCAAGTGTGATTAATCATGACAATGAAAAAAGGAGTAACTCTAAAAACTTTAAAAAAAAGGTCTTACTTTGTGTTTCCAGAGTTGCTGTCCAGTACAGTTCGACCAGTGGTGTCCATTCGCTGGATGACCAGGTGGTCTAAAACCATCTTCTTCTTTGCCCTCTCAATAATGTCCTCCTCAACTGTTCCCTTGGTAACCAGTCGATATATATTCACCTACAACACAAATAATAAATGGTCATACATTCAATAGTGCCACAGTGTATCCCATGTCATCTGCTGGATTTGCATGCATTTTAAAATGCACAATTTATTGTTGGCCATTCTCTACCTGTTTCTTTTGTCCAATCCTATGGGCCCTGGCTTGTGCCTGCAAGTCATTTTGAGGGTTCCAGTCAGAGTCAAAAATGACGACAGTGTCGGCCGAGGCCAAGTTTATTCCTAAACCCCCTGCTCTCGTAGACAAGAGGAAACAGAAGTCCTGAAAAACAGATGTTAACATAGACGTCAGATATCATCCAAGTAATACTATCATTAATAACATTTCAGACTTAAATCTTCCTAAAGTATCGTACATACCTCAGAGCCTTCTGCATTGAAGTGATCAAGTGCTTGCTTTCGAATTTCTCCTTTAATGGACCCATCCAGTCGCTAAAGAGAGGAGAGACAAACAGGGATCATCCACCTTTGAATTCTTCATGGCTGGCCAGCATTCGCTGTAAAGCTATCTACAGTCCATCACAACAAATAGTCAGCTGAAATGGACAGAGCTGAGTGACCTGCAGGAGTATAAAACTACCCGCTGATATAAATACCCACATGAACTCTCAGCCTGGCCAAGTATGTGTGCAACAACGCTGATATTTGATCTTCTATCCAAGTTAACACATTAGCCGTAACACCTAAAAGAGCCCGTCAGCAAAGAAGACAACTGTCAAAATCTCAGTCCGCCTTTATTAACTGACAGTCTCTAAGCAGTTTTCTGGAGACTTTTTATTAAAAAACTACAGCTACTGTATATACATTATTCATTTTAACAAAACAGAACATAACCGCCATTGCAGAGAGTGGGGAAGACTGTGGAAAAAATTATTGGAACTTCACTTTCTCCCATCTAAAAAAATGGGGGGAAAAAAAAGCTGTCTGCCCAGACCTCAGAACAACAACAGAGACCCCTCCCACACCCACCATGGACTACTATCACCACAGTAAAGAGGGTCCGCAGCCTTCGAGCAGAATGCTGCCTGCTGACAGACTGACATCTTCAAAGGGTGAATAGTTTTACTTAATTCTAGCTTTAATTTGTGTCACTGTACAGTGGTTAACTTTATATATGTTTGACAGTTAAGAAATATTACCTATAAAGTTAATAAAAGGTTTTATAATAAACCTAAAAAAAAAAAACACACATTCTTCTTGGAAGTCACTGAACAGTGGCGACATTGCAGACAAAGGGTGAAATCTCCTACCTGGAATGGACAGCGTTTCTTGGCAAGGTATTCAGCCAGAATGTCCAACATTCTGACCATTTGCGAGAAGATCAGTACTCTGTTGCCTCTCTCTCTGAGCCGGGTCAGCAGCTTGTCAAGCAGCACCAGCTTCCCACTGCCCCGCACAAGATTCTAAGAAACCCAAACCAGTGTGATGATGCAACCATTGTCGCCCGTGGTGATGCTTGGAGCTAGAGAACTCTCACTGGATGAAACATACCTGCAGGTGTTCCTGCTGAGTTTCAGGATCTCCATCCTCAGGTTGTTTGATGAGAAAGCTGTGGTTACAGCACTTTTTCAGCTCCATAACGATGTTCAGGAAGCCTGTGGAGCTGCCTCGGGTGCCTTTGGCAAGAGCTTTGTAATTCCGTGTTAAAATCCACCTGTAAAAGTAGAAGGAAATGTAGCTTGTGCATTGTTTCACTATTAAGTAGCTCATGTGGTAGGATCCTACTTGTAAAATTGTTTCTGCTGTGCAGTCATGTCGACACGAAGAATCTGCTCCACCTTGGCAGGTAGTGACTTCTCCACATCCTTTTTGACACGTCGGAGGAGGAAAGGCTCGAGGACTTTGTGAAGACTCTGGTAGCCATTCTCACGTCCTTTGCCGTGATCGTCTTCAAAATCCTCCCACGAGTCAAACCTGAGTGTACAACATAGATGACAACAATGCATCCTTGTCTCGAGGTCATTGAAGAGCAAAAGCAGCACACACTTGTCTGGCATGAGGAAATGCAGCAGTGACCAGAGCTCTTTCAGAGAGTTCTGCAAAGGAGTGCCTGTAATGAGGAGTCTGTGGTTGGACCTGAACTCCATTAAGGTTTTGTACAAGAGGGAATCATCGTTCTTCAGCCTGTGAGCCTCATCCACACCCAGGAATGCCCAGTTGATGTTACCCAGAACCCCCTAGAGAACAACATTGTGAAATATCTCAATGTGATATACATAGAAAAAATAAAAAACTTCAAGCCAGAACCTACCTTGTCTTTTAGGAGAATTTCATAAGTTGTTAACAGTGCATTGAATCGGATTCTTTTGGTTTGATGGTTCACCCACTCATAATCACGGATCTGTTTGGAGGAAAAGAAAAGACAAACATAGCACATTTTCAAGAACATTATCATTCCGGATCAGCTGGAAAAAAAAACTGCTTTGTTTGCGGAACCTACCGTTTTTCTGCTCATGACATCACCGAGGTAGACAACTACATTCATGTCGGGGGCCCACGTGCTAAATTCCCTCTGCCAGGAGGTGAGTGTGGACAGGGGCACCACCAGTAAGAAGGGCCCATACAGCTGATGCTGGTGGAACAGGTAGGACAGGAAGGAAATGGTCTGGATGGTCTTTCCCAGTCCCATTTCATCTGCCAAGATGACACTATTACACCTGCAGAATAGAAGATTAATTTGTTACACCACTTGGTTTTACATCAAAATCGTGCGTGTCAGTACACACAGTACACACCTGCACCAAGAATGTGCCAACCAGTTGAGGCCAGCCAGCTGATAGTCTCTCAGCTCCAGGTTCTCATCTCCGATATACGACGGCTGCTTCTTCAGAGCAACAAATCTTGGTCTTTGTTTCAACACCTGACAAAGCAACATTCTTTAGAGACAATATGTTCAATAAATTCAAAACAGAAAACATGAGTCCTGCTTCGACTTCTACCTTGCAGTCTTTAGAGGGGACCGTTTTGCTGGAGTTGCGGTTCAAGAAGCTGTCTATGCAGTGCTGAAACTTCTTCATCACCAGCGCCCCATCCTCCCAGCTGCATTCCGAGTACGGTAAGCCCATCCACTTGCATAGGTACTCTGGCTCGTTGGAAGATGGAATCTTGTGACTGTGAGCTGGAAGGGTTAAACATTTTACTGCTGTGTTCCAAACACAGACAGTTACATTGTCTTTAATATGTACTGACTTACATGGGAAGTCAGACGATCCATGTATTTTCCCTGTTTTGGTTGCTGGTGATGATAGAAATCAAATGAATATGCGGCTACAAGACTTTCATGTCTAGCATCAACAGAACGCTTACCGATGACACGCTCTACAAACTGGAACTGTTTGTTCAGGTCTGCAATCAGCTCCTGCTGGCAGTTATGGAATTCCACATCCTCAGGAGAAGCCTTCCTCAACCTACAATATTTAATTCTTCAATTTTTAAAATGACTATACTTTATGACTTTAACTGAGAAAAATCTTGAGCTGTATGTTTTTTTGTTTTGTTTTTTTACCATGAATCGAGCTCATCCATCTTCTTTTTGTAGTTCTCCAGCTTCTTCAAGCCCTTGACCTTCTGCTGCGTCAGCGAGTCCAGGCTCTCCCATGTGTTGTGGATATAAGACCAACCCTTCCACTTGATCAGATACTGAGTTTCTCCTTCGTCTTCGTTGTTGGGGTTAAAGCCTTCACAAGGGTCTCCATTCTCCTCCATGGCGTAAATGGTCGTGGGAGCTCCCGTTGCTAAGAGCAGAAAGAAGTATAGCACATTTAGAACTTGATACATTTGCATATAATATCTCACAAAAGTGAGTATACCCCTCACATTTTAGCACCTGTTGCATTATACCTTCAAGGGACAATATTATTGCAATTACACTTGGATATACTTTAGTCAGTGTACAGTTTATATAGCTGTATAGATTTACTATCCACTGAAAATGGGTCAACACATAGCCATTATTGTCTAAATAGCCGGCAACTGTGAGTACACCTCACAGTGAACAAGAACAAATTGTGTCCAAAGTGTGAGCACCATTGTTATCTACGACTGCCTTAATCAACTTGGGACATAGAATTCACTAGAGCGGCACAGTTTGTGACTGGAATCTTCTTCCATTCCACCATGACCACGTCACTGGTGGAGCTGGTGACACCTTGCGCTCCTCCACTGTCCGCCCACTTGAGTATACTCAAGCCCGACCGATATATCGGCCGGCCGATTATGACATAACCAATTAATCGACATTGGTGAAAGTCTAACAGATATAACTTTTTTTTTTTGCTGCGCGGAGATTCTGTTGCTCCGTTCCTGTCGCTCCGTTCCTGTGTCTCTGTGCATCTCCCTGCTCTAGCCACTCCCCCTCACAAACACATGCAGCTCTGCTGTCTCACTCCCTCCACTTCTGCACAGTTGACGCGCGCAGAGCAAAATGAGAACATTTTTTTTTTTTTCCCCACACAACTGTTAGAGAGCGTATTACAGCGTTTTAACGTTGTACAGATGCATCTCTGTGAGATAAAAAAAAAAATACATACAACTGTTAATCCCCATGTCCACCATTATCTAATATAAGACTATTTATACAGCGTATGAAAGTAGTGTACATTATCTTTATAAGATAAAGATGGATGCAATTGTTAATGCACATACTGTAGGTCCACCTTTATCTAATCTAAGACTATTATCCAGTGTTTTAGTGAAAAAAGATACATGCAGATATACACCGCGTCCCACTTCACTTCATACTTTCATACAAGATTTACAGGGGCTCATACATTCACAAGTTAATGTTTTGATTAAAAGCATTTAGAAAATGTTCCAAGTAATGTATTTAGTTGCAATTTGATATATTGCATACTTTAAAAGCAGCTAAATTGTCACATACGCACGTGGACAAAATTGTCGGTACCATTCGTTCAATGAAAGAAAAACTCACAATGGTCACAGAAATAACCTTAATCCTATTGAGCATCTTTGGAATGAGCTGAAACATGCCATCTGGAAAAGGTACCCTTCAAACCTGAGACAACTGGAGCAGTTTGCTCAAGAAGAGTGGACCAAAATACCTACTGAGAAGTGCTAAAGTCTCATTGACAGTTACAGGAATCGTTTGATTGCAGTGATTGCCTCAAAAGGTTGTGCAACAAAATATTAAGTTATGGGTTACCATCATTTTTGTCCAGGCCTGTTTCATGAGTTGATTTTTTTCAATAATTCTGTTGAAGCATGGTTGAAAACCAATGTCTGACGTTCACTGGTTGAATTTCATACAATTTTTATTTATTACGTTTTTCAGATTCAAGTTATTTCTGTGACCATTGTGAGTTTTTCTTTCATTGAACGAATGTTACCAACAATTTTGTCCACGTGTGTATGTGTTAAGAAAGTTTTCATATGCCTCATCTACAGTATATCATTCTCACTATACACACACTCCCATCTTTGTTTTCTCGATCTTTCTTAAAAGGCGCTAATACGTTCCTCTGTGATCTTTTGAAGTTCCTGATGTCTTCCCTCTTTCCTTTTTATAGTTGTCATTGTAAATTATAAACACTGGAAGATGATCACTTATATTAATTAGCAGCCCACTAGTTGTATTGTTATTAAAATCATTGGTGAATGTATTATCAATTAATGTTGTGCAATGATCTGTAATCCTACTAGGCCTGGTGATTTTAGTATATACTGTAGACGTAAACTGTGCATTGTATCTATAAAGTCATCTATTCTGTTTTGCTTATTTGAATTCATAAGATCAATATCTAAATCTCCTATACATACACATACACACACACACACACACACACACACAAATACATTTTTGCTTTTTTCTTTACTAATTTCAACAGTTATTCATTCTAAAATGTTATCAATAGCCAATGACATGTTCTTTGCCACTTTTTAGTTCATATGTTAATCTACATACACGGCCACTCCTCCTCCACCTTTCTTGTTTCTCATGACACAGTTCATCTCATTACCTTCCAGCTCAAGAGAGATATAAAGCGTGTAGTCACATATTTTACTATATTTTTATTTATTTAGTTAGTTAGTCAGTCACATATTTTAAACGAGACAGCGACGACATATCACCTCCTTTTTTGGAAATCCTGGTGTCCATGACTTTTTCAATGGTCTCGCTGTCGTCATCCTGCTGCTCCTCGCAAGCGTCACCCGTCATTTCAATCAGATCATCAGAGTCTGTTTCAAAGTCATGTTGGTCTTCTTTATAGCTACAATAAAGAAATAACATTTATAAATATGAACCATATTATTTGAGTTGATTTCCAACTGTGTATAAAGTTAAATAAAATAAAATTGGAATAAAAGCTGTTTCAGGAATGTACCTTTTGACTTTGGTCGCCCCTCTGCGACGAGTTTGTCTCTTCGGAGTATCCTCCTCATCCTCGTCCTCGTCCTCGTCCTCGTCATCCTCCTCTTCTTCAGGGGAGGACTCTTGTTTCCTGGACTTCTTTCCTTTCTGTGACAGTTGTTTTTTGTTTGAGGATTTTGTCTGAGGCCTGTAAAACAACCCAAAAAAGGAGGGGCCCACCCAGTTAGAGACACTGAACCAAATATTTGGAACATATTTTAACATTCTGAAGCCTATTTCTATCACCAAATGGCAGACCTCGGTCCAGACACGGACCCAGTGATGGCCCTTTATGAAAACGGGATAAATTAAAGTGAATGGGAAATATAACATATAATCATGCTCGCGGACCGATCGCTGCAGCAGTTTGCGGGTGTAATTACTTCAATTATTAAGGTTACGTGACAGCAAACGTGGTGGAACGCGGTCACTCAAAATGAGCCAATGAAATTGTTTACTTGCCGTGAAGTGAATGAGAGAACCATGGCTTGCTCAAAAGTAAGAAAAGTGGAGAAAAAAAAAGCAAACATTAAAAAGTGAATGGATGGAATATACTGTACAGACCCTTTCCAAAAAATTTGAATGTCATGGAAAAGTTGTTTAATTTCCATAATTCCATTTAAAAAGTTAAACTTTCATAGATTATAGATTCAGGGCCGACAATTTAAACGATTTCAAGTGTTTATTTGTTTTTTTTTACATAATTTGGGCTTCCAGCTCATTAAACCCACAAAAACAGGAATTCAAAAAATTAGAATACTGTGAAGAAATCAGCCCAAATATTGCAGGGCATGAATGTTTTAAACTGAGTGTCACACTAATCATCTACTAAACTTAAATCACCTGCACAGGCTTCCCCAGGTGTCATTAAATTGCTTCAGTTTGATTTAATTGTCTCAGTTGGGTTCAATATGGGGAAGACTGCAGACATGACAACTGGCCAGAAGACCATCATTTATACCCTCCATAGGATGGGTAAGCCACAAAAGTTCATAGCTAAGGAGGCTGGTTGTTCAGAGTGCTGTGTCCAAGCATATCAATGGAAAGTCTAGAGGAAGGGCAAAATGTGGCAGGAGAAGATGCACCAGCAAAAGAGGGCTTCAGCGGATTATCAAACAGGGAAGATTCAAGAATCTGGCAGAGATCCAGAAAGAGTGGAATGAGGCGGGAGTCACAGCTTCAAAAACCACCACATTGAGACGCATCTGGGAGATGGGCTACCACTGTCGGGTTTCTCGGGTCAAGCCACTTCTGAACCTGAGCCAACGTAGGAAGCATCTCCACTGGGCCAAGGAGAAGAAGGACTAGACTGTTGGCCAGTGGTCCAAGGTCCTCTTTTCCGATGAAAGTAAAGTGTGCCTTTCATTTGGGAATCAAAGTCCAAGGGTTTGGAGGAAGACGGGTGAGGAACAGAACCCAAGCTGCCTGAGGTCCAGTGTGAAATATCCTCAGTCCGTCATGATTTGGGGTGCAATGTCCGGTGCAGGTGTTGGTAAACTCTGCTTTCTTAAATCCAAGGTCACCGCAACAGTCTACCAGAATGTTTTAGAGGACTTCATGATTCCTTCTGCTGAGGATCTGTATGGAGATGCAGATTTCATCTTCCAGCAGGACCTGGCCCCTGCCCATACCGCCAGAAGCACCAAAACCTGGTTTGATGCCCATGCCATCACAGTGATTGACTGGCCAGCCAACTCACCGGACCTAAACCCCATTGAGAATCTATGGGGTATTCTCAAGAGGAAAATGAGGGGCACCAGACCCAACAACAAAGAAGAGCTGACAGCAAGCATCAAGGAAATCTGGGCTTCCATAACTCCCAGGCAGTGCCTCAGGCTGATTGCTTCAATGCCACGTGGCATCAAGGCAGTGATTAAGGCAAAGTATTCCCAACCAAGTATTGAAGATTGACATATTGTTTTGAAAGTACCATATTTTGATTAATTTGATGTGATTCTAATTTCTTTCTTTTTTTCCTGCAAAAACTGAGAAGTAAATGGTGATTTCTTCACAGTATTCTAATTTTTTGAATTCCTGTTTTCGTGGGTTTTATGAGCTGGAAGCCCAAATTACGTAAAAATAAACAAATAAACACTTGAAATCGTTTAAATTGTGGGCCCTGAATCTATAATCTATGAAAGTTTAACTTTTTGAATGGAATTATGGAAATTAAACAACTTTTCCATGATATTCTAATTTTTTGGAAAGGGTCTGAATGTTCATTCTTCCAGAATCCAGTGCCAAACCGCTGTGTCTCATATGCTCTGAAACTGCAACGCTGGTCAAAAGTGTGACATGACATTACCTGACAAAACACAAATCATTGGAGGTGAAGTATCCCCCCAACTCTGATGTAAGAGTGTGGAAACTAATGGCACTTAGATCCCAGTATGAAAAATCTACAAAAGTCGTAACACATTCATTTACAGTACAACGTGCAAGAGTGGTCACTAACGATTGTATGGATATGAGAGCAAAACAAAAATGTCTTCACTGACAGGAGAGTTGAAAAGGAGAGCTACTGCTGCAGAGACCTTACTCAAACGTAAACAAAAAGAGGAATTGTGTGACAAAAATCAGCCAAATCCCAATGTCAGCTACAACAACAAGAAAATGTGAAACTTTAAGAGGGTGTAATGTTGCAGCTTTTCTGTTAGAGACACTTATTAATTTTTTTTTCCCCTAGAGAAATCGGTGCAGTTTTATTTAACTTAAAAATAAACTGCTTGCATTCATCCATTGTTTGTGCATTATTATTTGTGAAATTTGGTCTAGTTTTCTTTTAAATGCAATTTAGTTGCCAAGATAATAACTATCTTGAAACAATAGGGTGATGTGCAGGGTTTCAGTACATTTCATATTCATATGAGGCAGTCTGTTTGATGCAATTTAAGGCAAAATGAGTTTCGGACCTTCACTGTGGAAAATAAATTGCATAAACGGACCTTCGTCAATTTTAATTGAAGATCCCTGATATAGACAAATCAGAAAAAAAGATAAAATGCAACACAATACGGAATGAATTGAAGACGACCAGTTGGGAACTGTCTCACGGCCAAGCCTCGCTAAGCTCTTACCTTCTAGCAGGAAGTCGTCTGGATCTAACTTTTTTCTCTTCCTGCTCACTGTCTGAACTGTCGGACGTTTCCTCCTCCTCGTCATCATTTGAGTCATCATCATCTTTCCAGATATTTCTTACAACAAAGAAATGCCACAAGTTCACCCACACGGCCCATCAACCAATTTTCCTGTTATTTCCCCCAGTTTGCGGCCATTGGGTGTGGTTAAGACAATTTGATCAAGGGAGCAGTCAGATTGTAGAACAATGGAGGGCATCAACTCCTAACTGACTGGAACTAACTCACTATTAGCAAACAGATGAGTAGAAATAATACGAATCACAATATGAACATGTGCAAACAGAGACAATGATATGGTATGTAGTGTGCAGTTATTAAGTATAAGAGTGATACAACCTTAGAATACTTACTCCTTTTTTGCACGAGAGGTTTTTCTTTTTGGACTTTCACTCTCTGAGTCACTGCTACCCTGTTAAGCGCACAAAACCATTTTAGCTCCTACCTACGGTTGGTTGACTCTCATTCTGCATTCAATGAATTTGTAAGTTTTCTCTGCTGTTTACCCCAGCGCCGATGTTCAAGCGAGACGGCTCTTGTCTACTGCGATTGGATCTTCTGATTCCGTACACGTCTGGATGCTCCTCCCACATCTGCAGTTAGAAAGCAGCTACTGTCAAGATAATCACTCACACGGCTGTATCAGATCACAAATATATTACAATTAAGTTGCCTTTGTGGTGCTTCTTTACCTTCTTGACATCAGCCTGCCGTTCCTTCTTCTTTGCTGGTTTATCTTTGGCCTCCGTAATCGTTTGCCTTTTCGACTCTGCAGACTCACTGCCCGACTCCGAGCGACTCTCCGAGTCGGAGGAGCTGTTTGTCTCAGAGTTGCGGCATCGTCGCCTCTCACTGCCACGCTCGCTCTCTGACTGGCTGCCCGACTCCGACGCGGAGTGGTTGGATTCTTCGGAGGCTGAATTGCTGCAGGAATGAGAGGAGACCATGACACCATTTCAAGTGGTTTTTAACTATAGCTTTTATATTGCTGACCACAACATGATGAAAAGTGGACATGGCTGATCAGGGCACTAAGGCATTAATAATAATAAGAAGAAGAAGAATAAAAGATTAGGATTATTATGATGATTACTATTATTATTATCGTGCATACAAAAAATAAGACAAACACTCAACTGCACATTTTAGCTGACATAAACATTACATTATGCACCATGTTTGTTATTCATGTAAGCTAATTATTACAAATGCTTTGAAAAATCCCACATGAGCTCAACTTATTAATGGCATTAACACCTAACAGCTTCAGTTTTTTAATTCACAAGAGGATCCATTAGTTTGAAACTTCCCTTTTCGCTGTTTATTCTTTAGCGCTCCAAAATTGGACACATAGGGGCGCTGTTTACCTTCAAACTAGTCTCAACCTCAAATGTAATATGGTGTTTCTTTAAACTTAAAACATTAGAATAATAGGGGTAACACAACAGCAATCTTGACACTGGCAATAGAAGGAATAAATAAATATATTCCATTCACCTCGTCACGACATTACCCCATGATCTCTGCGAAGGTTCAAATGCGGAAAAATAGATCGTCACATTACTCTAGAAGAGGGCGGGATGATAGAGAAAATGTCACATTTTTACTGGTTGATGCGTTGCTGGGCGGTAATCCAGCCAATAGTCGTGCTCGCTTCAGGCTGTCCAACGAATAAACACTTCCGGTTCCTGGGCCACACATACTTCGAACATTTAATGTACAAACTCAGGAAGGCCCATTTTGAGATGCAAGTGTTCCAAAACATTCATTAAATTAAGAGATGATGTTGCATTTCACGCGTGCCTGCTTACTGCTCTCTAGGTGTTGAGAGAATATTTCCCCGCAATTATGAACAGGTTATGAATTTTGCCCTGACTAAAATGGCTGCCACAACAATACATACACATATGGGAAAGGACAGATGGGAGGATTTAATGTAAACATTTGTGTCTTAATCTTAAAATAGTCTGTTAAAAGGACAGACCAATAATAATGGTGAGGATTTGTCATCAGCTGCAGATCTTGCAAATATTTGAACTATTTGCTGCTTTATTAAGTAAATGTGCTTGTGTGGTGTTTGCTATCCTTGACAACATGTATATATTAGCTTTTTAAAATGTCTTTATTCAGAATAAAAAGTATAACAGTTGAGACGCAAAACACTTAGATTGAAATTCGAAAAGTCAACAAACGTGGAACAGTCACGAAAACGTGAATAGGCAAAGTAAAATCTGTGTGGGTTAACTGGAAAAATATATTAAAAGGCTACAATTTAAGTTTTCTTTTTTAAATGACATGACATAGGAAACGTTAAATGGTCTTGTATAAAATAGATTATTCAAATAGTTTAAAGTTAACTAAATTTCAAAAGTGCATAAACAAGTTCAAAAAACGAGAAAACAGAATTGGAGATTAGAAATAGCATAAAAGGCCTGGCACAACTTCATTCACCAATATGTATTTCCATTTATGCAAAACAGAATGTTTACTTTATAGTACATGCAGGTGGCACTTTAGACACACAAGAAAAAAACACAAGAAGAAAAAAGAAAACTCACAAGATTGCATTAATATATTTACATGCATTTCAACAGTGTACAAAATGAAAAAGATACATTCAGATTCATGTTGGCCCCCGTATGTTTCAAAACTTCAATTAATGTACTTTTTAAAGAAAATAATGTTAATACAAATGGTGCAATGCAGTACCAAGTGCTTGGTCATATTTCTTTATCGCTAAAAAGGTCATACTGTTTGTTTTCAAAAACTATACAAACGCAGTGCATTTTGCTGGGGGGGGGTCGATCGCATCCATCTCCAGGGAAATGATCTGGGAGCACAGGCCTGCAACCTCACTATTTAGTGTAGGAAATGCTAGGAAAATCAGGGTGTGGCTATTAAACAATAGCAAGGTCATTGGTGACATCGGTACCCATGGTCGATAACATGTCGCTGATGTATACACAGGCGATCACCCATGCTTGACAAGGTAAACAATCAAAATCATGACAGGAAAAGTACAATTAAAAAATGAGCATACGTCCCATACCTGGATACATTGCTGTGAGCCGATCCTTCATCCTCCTGCTTTTTATTCCTGTTCTTCATCATTGAAAAAAGTGTTTCTTTAAAAATATAAATATATCCTCAGGAGAGGTGATGTCCTGGTATTTAGTGTCAAAAAGTTGCTGGAAGCATGAAGTATCACACAAGTCCCTCAAGATTGCCTTCACTCGGGAGACAGTTAAATCCCAGGCGACCGGACGCGAAAGGAGAAAGTGGCATTAAATACAAGTATGCTATCATACCTAGACACGCGTCGCTTATTGAAATACACTTGCTAAAGAAAGCTGCTATTCCATTAGCCTACATGTGCAATGCATCCATTTCAATGTAGCCCATGGGCCGAGTCGCATCAATTAATTCTAACTGCGTCATCAGAACAGTAAGTGAAAAAAATAAACTCTAACTATGAAAAAAATCGGAATTAATACCCAAAACAATGTAAACATTAGCAATCCGCCAGGAAAGTATTAGCCGATAGAGCAGCTATTTCATTGCGATACGTCGTCATGCAAATTAAATTAATGTCCGATTTAAATCAAACCAAGCAATGAAAAGTAACAATTTGGAGTTAGTTACAAAAAAGAATAAAGTTTCTAAGACATTCTAGGCCTCTCCGGACCTGGTCTGCTGTCAAGCCTCAGAGCAACAGAGGCGAGCAGCTCACTAAAAATGGAGGCGCGCCATGGCTGCCATAGCCCTGCATGGAAAACAACGACAAGCACTCCCACAGCCCAGACGATACATTCGACACGGAAAAACAGCCCGAAAACACCACAAAAACAGCAAAAATCCCACTAAAATATAAACCGAAAACCCAGAAGCATCATTTTAAGGGACCAGGCCATTGACCGAGTCGACACACGGCCAAAAAAAAACGGTATGACGACAGCCCATAGCAGCCTTCCTAAGGATGATCCGCCATGTACAGCTCCTTCCTAGCTCTGAAAGCCTTTGATTGACGTTATTTCCATTTAGCCAACACTCAGGTGATGTTTAAGTCCCTCCCCTTCATCTACAACTTTTCTTTAAATAAAACGTAGTCTTATTTTCATCACCATTTCACAAGCCTGAAAGTGAAAGCTTGGTCTCATTTCATTAGGCAGTGATGACTACTAAGGGTGAAAATATATTTTGCTGCAATTACATCACTTCCTGCATGAACAGGAAGAAGAACAGCCAGAAGCCATTTTAGAAATCTTTAGGAAACCATTTCAGCTCACAACAAATGCAATTTAACCATTGCTAAAGGTAGTGTTTTATTGATTGATTTTTTGTTGTTGTTTTATTAGCTACCGGGACTAAAGAGGTCAGAATATTAAACTATTAAAAAATAAACCCCTTTCTCATAAATATAACAGTCATTTCTGAAAAGAACAAAAAGTGAAGAAATAAAACATTACTTGAGGACTTATCCAATCCTTTTCGCAATTATGTTTGCTTCATAACTACATCCGCCAAGCTTGATGGTTGTCAAATAATTAGTGAAGTTGTTATAAAAAGTATAAACATACAATTGAAAACATCCAAATGTGAACCTTCGGGACTCTATTTAAAATGTCATACCAAACAGCCTTTATATATTGGGGATAAAACAAAGTAAAGAAGAAAAAATACAGAACATATACTTTATTTGAAAACAGCATCAATACCAATGTACAATTGCCAATTTTGTGTTTCTCAAAAAACTGTAAATATTGTCCATCACACAGCGAGCAACTGCGTTCCAATGTCCATGGTGTCTTTAAAAATTTAAAAATCCAAAACGTATTCCCGTCAAAAAAAATAAATTCAGCTTTTCAAAATTTTCCATCTTCACGTTTAAGAACGCTATCTTCATGTTTTAACAACGCTGTCTCCATGTCAGCAAAATCCCGTTGAATCAGTTCTTGATGGGACAAAAAAAGAAGGAAAGATTTCGTAAGCCCACAGTACATGTAACATAATCAATAACTCATTGTCCAACAATTAAGAAAACTAGCAATGTTGATGTAAACTTAAGCTGATCTTTAGTAACTGTTGGAAAAAGCAATTCAACAATTGACCATCAGATGTTTGGCCTAACCAACTTCACCATTGTGTTAAACCAGTAATGTTAATATGCAGTAACGAGTCATGGCTGAAAAGACAACCACCAACAAAAAGCAGCGACACCAAAATATAATTACGTGACCTTGATTTTATCATAAG
This sequence comes from Dunckerocampus dactyliophorus, assembly GCF_027744805.1. Classification (NCBI taxonomy): domain Eukaryota; kingdom Metazoa; phylum Chordata; class Actinopteri; order Syngnathiformes; family Syngnathidae; genus Dunckerocampus; species Dunckerocampus dactyliophorus. The sequence goes on from NC_072823.1 coordinate 19,101,393, forward strand.
CCACCTTACTCAAAGAAGGACAAACGATGACTCGGCAACGGCTCGCTACAGAATTTACAAATGAAAAAGTGATGTTTAACTAGGAGTTTTTGCAACAATTCTAGAAATCCAAATACTGTTCAATCACCTCCACAAATAACCCCCAATTATTGTTTCTCTTGATCACGCTTCTTCGGGGACCAGAACCAACAAGCTGAAGGTTTACAGTTTTATTTGTATGAAAATGTCTTAGGAATATTTAATGTCATTGGGAGTTTCACTAAAAATGTAACAATTGTTAAGAATCCCTCAACATTGAAATAGTAGAAGTTGCCCATCTAGTTATGTTCAATGGGGTATTTGGATATCTCAAATGACCTGCCCTATCCAGTATTAGTATGTGGTTCCACATAAGCTGATGGAGTTAGCGGAAGGCAACTGCATACCAAAGATGGATAGTGGCAACCATGTCAATTAAAATTTGTCAAGTAAATAAAATAAATTAAAAAAAAAACAATTGGTCTGATATGTTTTCCATCGACTCGCTAATACAAATATGGCCAGGTAAAAGCTGTGACAAGAGAGCAGTGTTAAAAATAGAACAAAAAAAATATTTCATACAAAGTTGGAGCTATTCCTCCTGTTCATTAAGATTTTTGTCCAATGTTCAGAATCAGAATCTTTTAGCAGGCAAAAACTTGAAATTATTTTTCCAACTTTTAGGGGTGTAACTGTGCAATAACAAATCAACTTATCTCAAGACTTATGGTCCATCCATTCAATTTGCAGTTTGGATCCAGTAAACTCAATGGCAATAGATATGTCCAATAGTGTATTATACCATACCAGATATATACAGGCATGTAATTACAAATTAATTAAGCCCAAAATAAACAATATGGTGCAGTATAAAAAAGTAACACGGATTTAAATCCTCATTATGGCACAATCCACATTTTAAATGGCAAACTTTTGTTTTCTTCCCATTCAATTTGTACCGTTGTAACACACAAAAAGTTGAAGTCTCTTCTGCCGGCCAATCAATGGACAGTACTGTAGGTAGGTCCACCTTAGTGAGCATACCAAAGCCTGACCAGTACCCCAATAAAAGGGATACTGATACGTTCATATGAAAGCTGTGGATCAAATATTTGGGACACTTAGTAATGGAAACCCATTAAAATGTAAACCATACCAACGTGATTTGGACTGCACCGCTTGATGGAAACAGCTTATCGTATCATTATTTTGTATGTTACTAATTTTAGCACCAAATCAAAAGAATGCCATCTCTAACAATTACAAATACTGAAAAGTCTTCTTGAAATAGACAATCATAATCCTTTGTCAATGTCAAATCACATTTCCTCATGAAACGATAAAACAAAAACAAAACCGTACAGAGTTGTCTATCAATCTTAATTTGAAAAGTAATACTTGTCCATGTCTGTAGAAGAGATGACAATGAGTCATGAGTCATGAGGTTACTACTGAATGTGACTGACATGAAACCCTTCATTCATTAGTTATTTGTAAAAGGATGTTAAGTGAGATAGAGTAGTGGACCTGAATCTGAATTATTTCAAAACAGCCTTGATGGCATGCTTATTGTATTTTCAACTTTCACTTGTGGCCGCTGATGAGTGAGTAAGGAACAGTTTATGTTCTGTAGGTGGGGTTCCATTGCTTTTTAGAACGAATCTCGAGTTGCCCCTTGACTAGGAAATGTTAACATTGTTTTTGTGGAGTGTCAAGATGTGCAGTAAGCATAAGTAGGCGGGTAGTGGCAACCAAATGGTTGTTAAACTATCAATTCTGCAATCACAATGATCAATTATAAAGATAATAGGCAAAAAATGCAGGTGGTGTGAAAACTTAAAATTTACATTTTTTACAACTATTTGCTAAACTATTGTGTAGTTCAACTATTGTGTAAATTTGGTTGCTTTTCAATATGATGCAGTGGATGTGGCAGTGGTTGCAGGGGTGTGGTGTATGAAGTCATCTAATTTACATAATTGGGCATGACACTTGTAGTAAAAAACTAACAGTGGCAAAAACAATGGAAAGCAAAACAAATAATACAAATTAACTTTCTGCTGTCGCTTCTTTTTGTGTGTTGTTTTTATGTCACAAGCAAGACTGAGCTGCCTGGAAGTGCGTTTAGATTTTTTTTTATTGGGGGGGGGGGGGGGGGGGGGCGCCTCAACAGCAGCACTTACTGCTTGTTCAGAACAGCAATACATGCTTCATGTTAGTCTCCAAAGGATCCAATAAGACCAGAAAAAGTAGTTACATTGTTCGCTAGTCGCTTTTTTGAAAAACAGAATTGAGAGGGGACTCAATACTCATACTTAAATACAGCGACAAAGATCCCAAGTTGGCAACACTGATCCCTCCTGCTGTTTCTTCTTATTCTCTGGCAGTCCAGGTATGCATGCAGTGTGGTAAAAGCAGAGATATGATGCCATTTACTCTACGAAGTTGTAATAACAAGCTACATTCTCAAACAGTACCACTATGTGTTTATAAGCATGGGTGAATATGTAGTACTGAATCTATTTGTAGTGGTCAAATGTATTAGTGGTGGCCAGCCACAAATAAATGAATGTAAAGGAAACAGGGATGTGTTACTATAACAGGATATAATTAAATGTCTAGAAGTGTAGAGTACCTCTTAACAGTGTGTGTGGCAGTCACTTCATTGGGATCTATATGGGTTTTAGTGCTACTCAATATTTGAAAGGGCTTCTCTCAAATGGAGAGTTAAAAAATATCCCCAGTCCTTCAATATTTATTTAGGAACAGGGAGACAAAGATCTTAGAAAATACCTAATATTCAACTGGATTTTCTCAAATTTAAAAAGTTCTCACAAAAAACATGGATAACGGTTGTTTGTTCAGTTTCTTCTTGATTGAGAATGATGTCACTGAAGTGTGCCATTGTGCCATACGAGCAAGTGAATACTCCATTGATGAATTATGTAATTTGATTGTCTGTCCGGCTTCGGCAAATTAGTAAATTAATTATTCAGGGGGATCGATCTATATGAGATCTTATTATCTAATCCTTTCATTGAGTCACTTTTTTAAAGTATCTAGAAAGCATGAGTGAGAGTCTGCAAGTGTCTTTTCCACCAAGCGGTGTATAGTTTTGTTATTCCAGTATACATTTCCATTGTCAAGTGTCCCAAATTCCAACCTTACTGTACTGTACCACTTTTCCATACCCATACATTGTCATACCAAATGCTGCCACACAGTAATGTTACATTATTGAATGGAAATTGTACAGGGGAAAAACGCAAAGCACACCATTAAGAGCACATGGTGATGAGTCCAAATTTATGCCTCTTGATTAACATCAGCAAGAATCCCAGTATGGTGATAAATGTTGTTCTTCGTTGACAATTACCAGGTTTGACTGCTTTGACACTGACATGCTGATATTGTTTGAGCTTCTATCAGTAGCTCAATAACACAATCTTTGGTGAACATTATACCACTTCGTGGAAATGTGCCAACATCTCAGATTTGGTATCCACCATTTTTGTCATTGTAAAAAAAAAAATAAAATAAAAATTACCTGAATAAACTTATAGGTCAAAATATTTACTTATATCACTTAAATACTGCTATTCTTCATACTGTTACTTCAAAATTTGTAAATGGTTTCCATTAATGCTTTACACGTACCGCATTATTGCAATGCGATGTGTGGAGTGGACTTGTAACATGGGAAACATGGTCCATATAAAAAGTATTCAAAAGACGTTGATTTAGCATGTCTTGCATGTTTAGGCAGTTTGTCAAAACGCCATAGTGAAGGGATGAAACTAAGATTGACCTTAGTCCGTTGCAAATTATATAAAACTAATGCAACAAAGAAGCACCGTTGTTTTCGATATACATCTGGTAGCAACGTCTTGATTTAGAAATTGTATATAAAAACAGTAAAATAATTTATACACAATATTAAAAAAATTCAATGTAGTGTTCAATTTACCCATCAAAGTCAAGGTGTTAAAGGATGATTTTAAAAAAACATACTTACAGTTCTACTCTGGAGCGAAATTTGTACGAACCCATCCGCAACATCGACATACCAAGGCGTCAACCCCTTAAATTAGAAAAGTTGAAGGTTACAGATTAAAAAAATGCAATAGCACACCCTACTGGCTGCATGTATGTAGCAGTTACATCTTGAGCTATGCTGAACATGTGTAAAAGATTAAAAATACGTACCATTTTTCTCGGTCAGATGAGCTCTTTCTGCATCGCATGGTGTGATCCACAGGGGGAAGTCCTTCAAAAATACAAAATGTATGTATTTTATGAATATTAAAATTAATAAAAACATACATTTTTGCAATTAAGGTTTGCGAGAATGTTGATGCAATTGTGTGTAATGTTAAAATTGGGTAATTATCACGATAAAATGCATATTTGTTTGGGGAACGTTGAGGTCTCTATATCTTGGAAGCTGATTCTATAGGAAATAGGTGTGTTAGGACATTGTGTTTGTGTAATCTTCAAATTCAACAATATATAGAATGTAATGCAAAGATAGTCAAGTATTTCCTCAATTGTTATTTCTTTAAAAAGGGTTCACAAGCAACCACCTTGTCTATGGTTTTAGGAATATTTTTAAATATGTTTTTCTCAATTTAGTAAAATATCTAGAATTGACTAATGACAAATACATGATATTCATGTTCTGTAAAATAGTTTCAACATGTATCACATGTTTATTCTGACAAGGAGATGCAAAATGTATGTAGATTTGCTGAAATTACATCTCCATTCAGTCCCTTGAAGGGTTAAAAGCCAACACCCTATTTTGTATTTCGATGTATACTAAGATTTTTTTTAACATAAAAGGACCTTGATTAATTTCCACACCAAGTGCAATACATTTGGAAAGTCTTGAGTGGATAAACTGTTGGAAATCATTATTTTAATATATTGATTATTTTTCACAATTTGTATAAACGTGTTTAAATAGTATGAAATCACGTTAGACGTTCTTAAATAGTTTCAGTCTACATTTGCACACTGTACTAGACTGTGTAGTGGAAAAACGTGGATTTTTAGACATTTTTCTCCAGTATTGAATTAGATGAAAACACTTAAAAATATTATTAGAGAAAACGATCAAAATAACAAAAACACGTTGTGTTTGCCAACCTGTACCTGTACACGGTTTAAAAAACGAAACATTTGCTTATTTTCTTGCTTTTATTCGATTAAAACCACACAGACGCATTTGCCCTTTCAAGGACAAAGCACATTTTAAATGCGTAGGTTCAAATACATCGAAAAACGTCGAGCAAAAATACTCCCTTCGAATTTTTTTCATTATAATTCAATATTGAGTAAGCAAAGAACACATTTCCTCTCACAACAACACAATATCTAGCACAGTTATACGGTCTATGGTGTTTTTCTTCATTCCTCGCTGTCAGCACACCCATGGCCATTTTTGCAACACTGCGTCTCACTGTCGTTCTTTCCACCATATTGCCATACACTCCTTCGACGTATTTCACTCCTTTTAACGTGTAATTTTTCAAATTTTCTTACCCACATCCGCAGTTGAGACTATCCCCCGTCATCTACCCGGGTCGGCGTCGTGTTTTTGGACCATTTTGGTGTTTTTTTCGGCGGCATCGCTGGACGAGAGCTCCTCTCCGTGCCGGTCTTCTCGCTCCCTGTGTTGCGTGTGTCGTCCTCTCCGCCTCTCCCGGAGCTGATATCCTTCAGCAGCTCTGCCCACTTTGCTCGCAACGTAAGCCAGATTCCACTTCCTCTCCTTCCTCGTTTAGCTAGTAATGGCCGCCAGCTAAGTATGAAAACGTCGTCTCTTTATTCCCCCCTCACGCCAAAACGACTTTAAAACCATAAGTACATGCTGTTGAGGTATACATTTGAAAATGAAATGCTTTTTTCGTCATTTGGGCGCCAAACCACCAGGGCAACAAGTTAAAAAGCCTTTTAGATTCAAAATGGCCAACAGTTCGTTTTTTTCCTAACACCTCACCACCTCAAGCTAATTACATATTTTCAAAGAAAATAGTTACTTTTGGACGGTTACACGTGAAGGTCTATAGACTTGTATGGAGCGCATTAGGTTTTTATTTTAAAGCCATATTTTGCCAATAAAAAGCCTAATTTGAACTAAAATACTTACATTGAAGATTTAAAACTGTCACGTTTTTGGAAACACTTGTTAGCTAATTACTGTACTAGGTTGCAAACGAAATAGTTACTTTTTGGAAGTTACACATTGAGTGGAGACCATTAGGTTTTTATATAATTTTGACAGAAAAAAAGCCTACTTTTTAGCTAAAATACAGTAGTTGACCTTGAGGATTAAAAAATTGAGACCCTTTGATGTTTTTGAAAACACTTCAGCTAATTGCAGTGTTTTGAAGGAAATACAGTCGTTCCCTCGCAATATCACAGCTTGATTATCTCTCCCTCGCTATATTGTGTTTTTTCCAGAAATAATTAATAAATGATCGCTATTTCGTGGTTTGACTATGGTCTATTATTAGTCAAAACATATTGAAATACAAGTGATATGTAGTAGCCTGGTCACTAGGCAGCAGTAATGACACAAAACATCGGGGCCTTACCTGAACACTGCATGAAGTCATGGAGTCAGCCATGGCATGTCTGACATGATAGAAAAAAAAGTTCTCTTCCGATTCCGTGTGGAAGTGGTTGGCTTCTTAAGTTTAAAATGAATACATTTGAGGCTAACTGGTACCTAGCTCCCTAGTTTGCCAGCTTATTATCTCATTTGCGAGCTAAAAGGTCCGACTCTAATCGAAACGAATGTAAAACGTATGTAACGTATGTAAATTCAAATAATCAGTTCCAGAAAGCCAAATATGTTAACACAAAACAACTTTTTATAGTTTTACAATTATAGTTTTACATGCAGAAAACAATTTAAAATGAATATTAGTACATATAAGTGATGATTGAAAGGGGTAAATGAACATTTAAGGTTAGTTTTACCTTCATTGAAGATGTATTTCTTGACGTGACTGAAAACAGGAAAGTGGTGGTTGATAGCTCGCTTCCACATCGTGTCTTTCGGAACGCTCACAAAAAAGTACATTTAGAACACAGTTGGACTCACACAGTGTATTAAGAACACAACAAGACACGCACACAAACCGAAAATTGTAATCTAAATTTCTTACGTTAACCGCAAAACATCCTAACCAGGGCAGATGCTAACCAAAGTTCCACTGTGTTCTAAACTCCTTTTTCAATGTCAGTGTGGCACTGAGCAGAATAATGCTGCTTGGATGTGTACCATAGTTGAGTGGATGTCGCTAAACTTCAGCAGTACGATGGGTTGTCAAAGTGTGGCACAATGAGCCTCTCTGCACAGAGACTGTAATATGGTTGGAACCTCTCCTACTCTCCCACTAAAGTGTGTTTTCTGGTGAATATTTTGTGGCATTTTCTGCTAATCCCATACCCTGCTGACTCTCTCACTGTAGGAACTAAAAATCAATTCGGTTTTCCTTTAAACATAACTGGGAAATACAGTATTTTGGTATTTTTTCTGTCTTTACTCCTTCCTCTGGTGCGTCCAAGCGGAAGCCCGCCTCACACTCTAGAATTCCCTGCTGGATGTCAAGTTGTCGTTTTTAGACAGTTAGTTGAAAGCAACTAATTGACGCTAATTAAAAAGTGCAGTCTATTTTGCATCAGTTGCTTCAAGACACAATCAACAATTAATCCTGCACAATTGACAGAATTCTCAATAGTTTATGAATTGATGGCTATGCCTGTCCCTCAGTTAAACAGCAATCTGTCACCAGGATATAGTATACAGCAAATAGGTTTGATTATCACGACTAACAATGATTATTACAGTGCCAACATTGGCAATTGACACAAAAGAAATCTGCCATGAGTGTCTTTGGATTTTAACATTTTCATCAGATCTATTCATCATTCAAGCATTAATATTTTGAACTGTATGTATGAGAAAAGCTGGCAAACTTTAGACTATCCAGTCAGTGCAACCTTTGTGTAGCTGCTGCTCTAAGGAGTCTGCGGTATGCACGCCACCCCCCTCAATAACCAATGAGATGTTCAACATTGCAGCGCATGCCCACTGCACAGGAAGATTTCTTTAAAAAGACCAGCCGCCTAGCAACAAGAGTACCGGGTAAGGGAGGGGTGTACCAATGTAGCCGTTGTAAGTGGAGTGAACAAAGCTTTACTCATTGACTGGTAGAACAGGTTGCAACGGGGAAGTGTTCACCTTACATTTGTGCCAGGTTACTTTGCATGACCTACTCCAGTAAACTGACTGTCAGCTAATATGTGGCTCCTAGAAATGCTGCTCAGAAATGACTATGTAACCACTTCCTAAGCTTCTAGATGGAAATGCATCCTTGTACTGTATAGCCATTGACAAATAAAGACATTGTTGTGAAAGGGTGTGCCTTGCAAAACTAACACAGCAGGATTACATCCATTGGTATTGTGGTTGATTTTTATGTCAATCAGTTAATCAGTTAATCAGTTTACATAAACATACATACTTTACATATTTTTTTAAACACTTACCAGGAATACTGAATGTCAACAACACAATCGGGTTACGCCCCAACTTCGTATGTGTTGTTCATCTTGGCAAACAATTTAGCACTTGTGCAGTAACAACTAACGACGGCTCACTTTAAGGATGTTAAATATATTTAAGCATTTTTAAGATTAGTAAACAAGCTCCAAAACAGTAAGCAGTACAGTAAATCCTGATTGTATCAGTTTTTCTGCACGGACACATCAGAATGTGTAGTTAGTTCCTCCTTAGAGATGTGATCTTTCCTTTAATGCAGATGTAAATATATATACATATATATATATATATATATATATATATATATATATATATATATATATATATATATATATATATATATTTTAAAAAACTCTCAAATTGCCTCTGGACCCTATTAGATGATGAAAAATGCAGTCTGTAATTGTTTTGTGCTGCCATCTGCTGGGTTTTTCAATACAATGGAGACTATTGGAGACCTTACAAGCAGAAGGTACTCATTGGCTGACTTAAATAGACTAAAAGGTTGCGCAATGCCCCAGTTTTGCCATGAAGGCAGCATCTGCAGCACTACGTTACACTGTAGTAGTGATCTCTTGACATACTACAGTAACACTACTTTAGTAGCACTACACTACACTCGCACACACCAGTAAGTTACAGCTAAAGAAAGAAGAAGGAATGCTAAATTAAGTGGAACAATATCTCTATCATATCGGGCTACTCTGAGGGGGTGTCCACACAGGAATGTTTTCAAGTCGAAATGGCAAAGTATTGGTCCTGGGCTTTTGTAAGGTTTTAAAGATGGATTTGTCCATTATAAAATCCGACAACATAAATGTTAACTAAAATACATTTTGCTTAGGGCTGTCAAGCGATTAAAATATTTAATCGTGATTCATCGCATGTTGTCCGTAGTTAACTCGTAATTAATTGCAGATAGAAGTTTTTATCTATAATAAGTGTACCTTTGACAGATCATTTGAAAGTTTTTAATACACCTATGAACATGACATTGGATAATATTTTTGCTTAATGCAAATTTTTGTTTGTGAAACATTCAGTTTTTTCTTAAAACAGCTCAACACAAAATGGATCTCAGTGTATAAAGAACAAACACAATGTAAAACAAGTACATATTAGTAAGGTAAACTGTCATCATCATCATCACTGAAATATTATTCTCTTCAAGCAAATAATGTCACGAAATATAATTCTGACTAACATTACAAATAAAGGTTTGCAAAAACCCCAACAACTAAGTGAAATGAAAACAGGGTGTTAGAAAAATAAATATTGACAACTTACAAAAAATAGTGCTCAAGAACAGTCAGTAATTTACAGAACTAGGACTGCACCCATATACTCTTTTACAGACACATACAAACACACACACTTTTGTTAGTGTGGCGACTTCAACGACGTGGAAGTATAACACCCCAGGTCTTCCAACATGCAACTTTTATTCTGTCATCTTGACAAACACAGCAGTTCAAGCACAAATGCTAATAAATTGCAAATAAATAATAATAATAACTATGGTGGTCACAGGATCTTGTGAGATTTAAACCTGACGAGATTTCTTGTTTGGAGAAAAGTTGTCTCGCGAGAACCGGGTAGCCAGAAGCCAATCAGACTGAACTGTTGCATCGCTACTATGAATGATAATAAACATAAGTGGTAGTGTGCGACCTAATGAGGATAAGCGCCAGAGAAAATGGATGGATGGATGGATTATCATAACAGTGGTAACTTGCATTGTTTTGTGAATCAGTTAAATAAAAAAGTACTTTTCTTCAAATGAATGTTAAAATTTCTTCTCGTCTCGTGAGTTAGGTGTCTCCTGGCACCCTTAATATTAATGCTAATAAAGTCCCCCTTGAATCTTTAGTGCCATATCATTGAGCGCTGTGTGTGTGCTCTCTCACTTCGGCCTTTGTCACATTGAGACAAGCCCCTAAAATAGCTGTCCTCGGCTATGCCTTACAGTAACTAGCTGCTTGTAACCCAAATTTTAGGATGCAGTTCAAAGCAAAAAATCAGCCGAGAGACAGCTCGCATCTCAAAAACACTTGTTAGTTGGGACACTCATATGCCAAGATACCACTGTATAAATGACAATAAAAAATACCTGCAGTGCTCCAGTACCTTCTCGCGTCTCTCAGGCATTTGTGAGCTGATGTACCCTATGACAACTAAACTCACAGCGACACTAACTACAAATAAGTTTGGTCTTGTCGAGAGCAGAGAAGCTAAATTTACCATTCCCTTTTCTTTTTCTGTTTCTGCTGAATATTAAAGGTACTTTTCGTTAACTCGTTATTAACATGTTAACTTTGACAGCCCTAATTTTGCTAAGAAAATTCACTAATAAGGTTACTTGAATCAAATTAAGACTATCTGAGACTACCGACACCCACCTTGCAAAAATAAAAAATGGTTAATTCCACCTGGGACTTCTGGGTTTTGTTTTCCTTTGTTTGTGCCATTATTTCCTGTCTCAGACTCTTATTTTGGTATACCCATTTCCTGTTTTGTTCTTTATGAGGTCACCCAGGTTGATTAGTAATCAGCAATCAGCATGATTATTTTGTGACTTTAATTCTGAGCCGAGCTGCAAGCTGTCCTTTTTCCTAAATATGACACTTTTCGACTGCACCAGCCAACATGTCTTTGCTTTCTAGGGTAATGCTACAATAAATAATAGCAAAGCATAACACACCTGGTAGCACTCGGAATGGTAAAGGTAACTTTAAGGTGTGGGTGTCAAACTCATTTTCACCGCGGGCCACGTCACAGTTATGGTTGCCCTCAGAGGGCCGCAACTTTGCCTGAAATGTGTTTGTAACTGGACTGTTCAGGTTGTCATCCAAAGCAAGGTATCAGCAACTAGCAATCAGTTAATGCTCAAAGGCTTGATACGACATGCCCCAACCAAGACTGGTTTCACTCATATGTGGGGCAAAACAACAGTCGTTAAGATGCAGTGGAGTGAGACCTTTGTCTGCCAACAACAGTCACCACCACCACAACAACAAAAAGCAAAAACTCCAGTTGCGTACAATATACATTTTCTGTCGAAATTGACAACAAATGTCTTTATGTACATTTTCTCCAGGATTTTGCAGGCCACAAAAAACGATGTGGCGTGCCGAATTTGGTCCCCGGGCCTTGAGTTTGACACCTGTGCTTTAAGAGTTGCTATTGCAGCCTATTGCTAAGTGAGTCATTTGTATACAGTGCTCTGACCAACGCAGCAACATGTCCCCCACAAAGATCAAATCAGGCTACAAGAAAAGAGAGACAGAAGATGGAAAAAGGTAAAAGTAGGCAGCAAAATGCTTACGTTTTTTTTTTAAAGAAAGGTTAGTTCAGCCCAAATCTTAAAGCACATTATTATTGAAGAAATATCATGTTTTTAGTCACCTGTAGGAAGGAAATTATAATAGTTGTTATCGTGTACTTTGGGGGTCATTAACAGGCCAGCCTTTTGATGTCCAATATTATGAGCTGAAACTTAAAACTAATTTATGGCTTGTGAAAACACAATTAACAAACCATAGTAAGATAACTTAAGAATAGACTACAGCGTGTGTGTCTGTAGGGGACAGGAGAGGTGGGTTTAGGATGGGGTGAGAGGACACCCTTCAGGAGACTTATGTATGGAAGCCCAGATCTTGGTGCTACGCCCCTGATGCATGTCTTCCAAAGTATTATTACCACAACCCATTTTTTCACATGACTTTAATTACCTTGAGAAATAAATGAGAAATAAATTAGAAATTTAATACTGGAAAGAACAGGCACTTCATTAGGTGCACCTGCAAAGTCCAATGACCCAATGTATCAACACATGTAACAATGCTTGGTTTTTGTATTGCTCCTACATTAACATATGTGAGTACTGTATTGTAGTTTGAAGTGGTGTGGATCTGCATAACGGGAGAATAAGGGGGGAATATAAGTAACACGTCAGTATCTTGTAGCAGTAAGTTACCATTGCAAATAACAATAAACATATTACAGTATATTGTTAAATGTATTCCTCTGAACTGCGCATTATTGTGTTTGTAACGGCAAACTTCAGTTTGATTACCACTGCATAATCAGTGTGTTGGCTTTAAGGGGCCACACAATAAATGGTGACGTCAAACTGATGACAGCAGTGATGAGATTATGTCGATTCCGAGGCTCCGTGAAGGCGTCAATCGTAAACCGGGAGCAAGAAGGCGGTCCCGCTGAGCTTTTCCGGAGGGGGTGGGGTAGGATTATCCCAAATCACCACTCTAATTCTCAATGCAATCACGAAGTTGTAGCTTCAACTCACCTAAAGGGGACAACATTTTGGAAGCAAAAGGTAGCTACGATCAAGAGGTTTATTTTTAAGTCGTGCGAGACCTAATGCTTGTCTTTGTCCTGCATTTTTTTATTGAGTAAAATAGCAAATCGGACGTCTATAATGTGACAGCTGTCGTCGCGTTTGTGCTACTTTGGAAAATAATCCATCCTAATCATTTCGGTGGACACATGGCGAGATTTTACTTTGCTTTAACTTTTATTCTGGTGGGGGCGTTTTGGAGCATCGACTGCGAGCCCCAAACTCTGTCTTCTCCCGCCACGCCGTTGAACGCAACGATATCAGCATCTGTCAGCCTCCGGGATGACGGGAGCAACACTGACAACAATGACACCCACGCAGCCGTCGGAACCCGAATGTCGACCCTCATGACGCATCTTCCTACTCTCAAAGTGGTCGTCATTCTTACCTGCGTGTTGACAGCTGCTCTCATAACCTGCCTGCTCGTCAAAGTGGTCAGGTAAGATACAGACCATAGAGTAAATGACGATAACGTCTCTTTTATTATTATTCTGCCCCTCCTTGTTAGTGTGAAGCCTCAAATTCCTCGAGAAATGAATCAATTACAAGCATGTGATTGTGTTGACTGCATGTGACGTTAGAGGAAAGGTCACGGCCGATTAATAATATTCATACAAGCCTAACTGTGAGCAGTCATAACCAGATTTAGCATTTTTAGGTTTTTGTTATTCATCAAGGCATCATTTTGCTGAAAATTGTAATCGTTAGTATGTAATGTGTATTATGTGGTCATTTTTTGTGGACAGATCTGGGAGGAAAATCCGTAAAACACGAAAGTATGACATTATAACGACGCCAGCAGAGAGAGTGGAGATGGCCCCACTCAACAATGACAACGACGACGAAGACGATTCCACTCTATTTGATGTCAATTACAGGTTTGTTCTTCACAAATGAGCTCAGCATTTAAATGGAATAATTCATCAGCAAATAGAGTTGAAAAACTAAGACATGCAATTCATTCCATACCCAATTCCGTGTTATGGTGAAATCTCTGAGGTCAAACAGAATGGCAGAGAAATTTAGAGTAACTAAGTGACAAAATGTGATGACGTCATATAAATTTAATCATTAAAAATAATCGTCAGAAACTAACTGTCAAAATATGATTGATGACTTGACACATCAGATGACATCATTTGGGAGGGGCGTGGTGAGGGGGTGTGGGGAAAAGGAAGAGGCGTGACTTTGTTATTTACATTAGAATGTGGCTATTATTCTAGAGGAGGGTTGATGGGCGTGGTTAAGGTGGTGAGGGGGGTGTGGAAATATATGAGATGTCTTATATAACGAGGAGTGTTTCAGTCAGACTATGAGTGACTGCTGGAGAAAAAAAAAAAAAAAAAAATGGCTGTGTTCAGGAAAAAGAGTCTGCATCTTGACGGGGGACGTCTGGTGGTTAGTGAGTTTAGAGGTATGGGAGTAGTTCCCTTTGTGGATCTATACAGTTATGAATATATGGAACCAGAGGTTACGCAGCTGAGAATTTATTCTACTGAATTTGAAAAACTGAAGAGCTCCATTCAAGATTTCATCGATTACATGCAGCATGTGCATGATGAAGGGGAAGTAGGACTTACGAGAATGCCGCCAAGTGTAGCGGTGAGAACGGATTCGCTACAGCGTGAAGGGGAGGGATCTTTTTTCGTCGATTGTTCGAGATCACACATCTGGCTGCTGGTGAGATATGGCTCCTCTGATGCTAATAGTGTCAGACCAAGAACTGTTATGGAGAAAGAGCGGCATTTCCCAATTCACCTGGCGTTCAAGGTGGAAGACTTCCCAAAGCTGGGTGATCTCTTGAAAGAAATGAGTTTGTTTTTCACTCAAGATAGTGTGAAGCGGAGGCATGACCTGCTGGAGAAGAGGTTAACCACTCGAGCTGAAGGCGGTGTTGGAAGACAGAGGCTGGCTAGTGTTAAAAGGCGGATAAATCTGAACCCCGTTTTTGACAGAGAACTGGAGGCTGATGGATTGGCCAGGAGAGGCTATGTTTCTGAATTGGAGACTGATTCCGCGTAATCACGCATGCGGGTCTCCGCCTTCTACACAGACCTCCCAGTCCTGCTTCTCTGACCCCTCCCACCAGAACCCTCCTACCAGACCCGCCTCCCACTAGGCCCTCCATCTACAAGACACGCCTCTCAGACCGGCCTACCAGACACACCCACTCGTTTTAAAATATAAATACAGAAGAAGTGGGAATAGAGAAAGTACTTTACTTCATCATGGCTGATTTTTCCTCGGACAACGCTCTGACCTCTCTTGCTGGAAACAACGTCGGCAGCAGCAGCACCAGCTGCAGCAGCTATGAAATCCGGGATGAAGAGCTTCTCAACTGGCTGTCAAACATTTCTCAGACATCTTCAGGACACGCTGAGATGTATAGGCCACTTTTCCACCGCTATCATGAGAATGATTCGACCCTTGTCACGACGTGTGAAGCGCAAGAGTACCAGACCGATCCCTACGCGTGCATGGTGAAGGGGGACATAGCGCTCACCCCTGGTCGGATCACTGGAGGATCCATAGCCAGCTCCGGTTCTCCACCCAAGGTGACTGAGCGAGAGGTGCCAGAAGGCTCACCGATGTATACAGTCGGTTGTTTTTCCCAATCCCTCGACAATGGACAGAGCCATGGCGAGCTACCATGCGGACCTCCATCCTACTGTCCATACTGGGGGGATAATGACAGCGGGGAAGAGGCAGCGCCTGCTCCAGTCTACACCATAGGAGCACACAAAGCGGTCCTGACGCCTCCAGACTCGCCCGCGCCTCAGTCTCCGATAGCGGCGAGTGGCGGATTTCTAGACACTGTAAAGGCGTGCGTGGCTAGCGCCGTGCAAGTGGTGGTGCAGGAGCAGATAAAAAAAGACTGTTACGGCTGTGAAGTCGATCACCCTTCTCAACGTCAGCATCCCTGTCTCTATCCTCCAGAACCTGGATATTTCAACACTAACTTTAAACTGTTAACAGAGAATCTGATGACATGGGAATTTCTTCCAGCTCTCAAGTATACACTGGAATTACTTGGGTTAGACATACTGGATGCTAGAGTGGAAGGAGCAGCGGAGGCTTTTCTTTACGATCTGAAGCCTGAAGAAAACATTCTGGAGAAAGTTGCAGAGATCAGGCGCGCC
The DNA here is from genome assembly GCF_027744805.1 of Dunckerocampus dactyliophorus. Lineage (NCBI taxonomy): Eukaryota > Metazoa > Chordata > Actinopteri > Syngnathiformes > Syngnathidae > Dunckerocampus > Dunckerocampus dactyliophorus. Next base: position 19,117,483 of record NC_072823.1, read on the forward strand.
TACATAGAAGACGACACGGATAGGGAAGATCTGCTGCAGCGTTTCCTCGGTTTCTGGAATCCTTGATTCATCAAAATGGGAAATTATTATTTTAAACCACCCCCTAAACCAGTTGACAGTTTTCTTTTAAAACATGCAATTGCTAATCGGATCAATGATGCATCGTTATATCTGGCAAGCGGGGATGTCGATACAAAAGACTTGGAGCGTTTTGAAAGAGTGATGGCCATTGTAAGGGATAAGGGTCCTTTAGACCACTGGGAGAATCTGGTGTATCTCGGGTCAGACTTAAACAGCGATGGTTTTGAAGCAACATTACGGGGCATTATCGGGAATATTTCTGTGTGTAGTCTCAACTCTAGTCTCATGCACGTCTTGTATACCTATGTAGTCGATGTAGCGGTGTGTAAACTGAAGAATGGAGATAAAGTTGATGTTGATCAGTTGCTAAATGTATTACATGCTTTACACGCTTCAATTTTGAAAAAAAAAAAAAAAAAAAGATTTTTTGTTTTTTTGATTTAATATAAAACATGTATTGTAATCACTAACTGTGTAATCACTAATCATGTGTGGTCATCAATAAAGTCGAAGTCAAAACATTGTCGTATGATCTTTTCTGTTCACTAGTAGACATGGCTTCAAAGAAGACAGAACGCATGCTGAAGAGTATATATTATGATCCTGCAAGAGCTGGATCTTATGGTGGGGTTGAAAGACTTCAAAAGGCTGTCGAAGAGCAGACGGGAAAAAAAGTTAGCGGGGATGAAGTGCGAGACTGGTTGTCAGCTCAGGATGCATATACCTTACACAAAACGGCACGAAAAACTTATGCTAGAAATCGTGTTTTTGTTCCTCGTCCTTTGTATCAATTTCAAGCCGATCTTTGTGATATGAGTGCTCTGTCTAAAGACAATGATCGGTTTAAATTCCTGCTTACAGTAATAGATGTATTTTCCAAGAAAGCTTATGCACGACCACTGAAAAACAAGACAGCCTTTGAAGTTGCAAAGGCTTTTGCTTCAATTTTAGACCAGAGTGGTATTCCGGCTAAAATTCAAACGGATTCAGGGAAAGAATTTTTTAATCGACTCTTTGAAAAACTAATGATGAAGTACAACATTCAACACTTTGCAACAGGAAGTGAACTGAAAGCATCAGTGGTGGAAAGATTTCACCGTACGTTGAAGGGAAAAATGTGGCGGTACTTCACTGCAAAAAACACTCGTAGGTATATAGACGTAATTCAAGATTTACTCGATAGCTATAACAACAGTTATCATAGTGGAATAAAAATGAAACCTGCGGAGGTAACCCCTAGCAAGACCTCGCAAGTGTTTGAAAATTTATATGGGACACTATCTCTGAGCGCAAAACCATCCGTATTTAAATTCAAAGAAGGAGACATTGTACGGATTTCAAAATACCGTGGAGTATTTGATAAAATGTATGAACAGTCATTCAGCGATGAATATTTTATAGTGAACGAACGTATCCCCAGAGTCCCCCCTGTTTATAAATTAAGGGATATAAGAGGTGAAATTCTGAATGGAACATTCTATGAACCAGAACTGCAGAAAGTGATAATTGGTTCTGACACTCTTTTCCGCATAGAAGAAATTTTAGACTGGAAAATTAAAAATGGTCAGAAGATGGTTTTAGTCCGGTGGCAAGGATGGCCTCGTCAGTTCGACTCTTGGCTAGCTGCTAACGAGGTCGTTGAGCTCAGGAAGAAGAGAAACAAGAAAGACCAGGAAACAGCACAATGACAGGACGAGAGTCTTTCTACGTGACACTACCGTCGAATGCCTGTAATGACATTTTCCCGAGCAATACCAGCTCGAACTATATGACAACATTGTCACAACCTATAGAGCTGGATGGAGCTTACGAGGTCGCTTTAGCTGAAATTATGTATTGTCATACATGGAATAATATACGTGGGGGTGAGAATGGTTATGAATTATTGGATCATTCGAAGCCAGCGAATCCTCCAATGTATATGAAAATTCCTAGGGGACATTATGACAGCATTGATCTAATACTGAGGGAGATAAATGCTTTATTTAAGTCAGTAAACATTGATCTAATTTTTCATTACAATTCTATAAACAGAAGAATTTATATATTAGGGAGTGCTAAATATTCTATCAAGTTCGAAGCGCCGCTGTCCTACATGCTGGGTTTTGAACCCGGTCAATGGATTAAAACAGAAGGAAATCCCGTGAGTAAATATCCCTGCGATATTAACGGCGGTCAATATAATTTTTTCGTCTATACCAATATTGTGGAAGCACAACATATCGGAGACTATGTTGTTCCCCTTCTAAGAATTGTTAAAAAGGAAGGATCTTACGGTGACCTGATCACTTTCTCCTACAACCGCTTACACTACGTTCCTGTCAATAAACAGCGCATACAGGATATCCAGATTGAATTAAAAACAGATTTAAATACCCCGATTCGATTCACATACGGGAAGACCATCTGCAAACTACACTTTAGACCGGTATCAAAGATCTTGATCTGAATTCAACAGAATAACCCAGAATGAATTCGCAAAGATTTGTGGATTATTATGTGAATCAGGCTGGAGGCGGATCACTCAACGGATTTGTTGGTGCCCCGGTTCTTTACGGCAGGGGATTTGGTTCTATGCTGAGTAGGGCATTCAGATTCGTCTTGCCTCTTCTTAAACGTGGAGCTAATATTGCCAGGCCACATTTGAAATCTGCTGTGAGAGGGATAGCATCTGATGTTGTTGGAGCTGTAACCAGCCATATTGCCAATCGTCGACGTGACGAAACTCAGGACGGATCGGGACTACTACGAATAGCACGTGGAAGAGGAAAAAGAGCTCTAGCAGCATTATCACACGCTATACCAAAAAAGAAACGTAAAACCTCATCGAAAATACACCGGAAAGTTAAAAGTCAACGAGGCGGAGGGGATATATTTTAACCATGTCTCTTACACATCACCTCTCGTCAGAGTGCACCAAATCAGAGCTCGACCTCTTTGCTCCTCCGATGACACAGCTATCTATAGATCAGACCAATTATGTAGAGATCCATCCTTTGAACTCTATTGCTGATCAAGAAGTGTTAGATTTCCTGATACCTGGAAACGGGAGTTTCTATCTAGATCTAAACTCAACACTACTCTATTTACGCCTCAAGATTACAAACGCCGATGGGACTAATCTCGGAAATGCTGATAACTGTGGAATAATACAGTACCCTCTAAATACTATATTTTCACAGGTAGATGTCAGTCTGAACGATGTTCTCATTAGCTCTTCATCCGCAACTCATCCTTACAGATCTATTATTGAAACCCTCCTCAACTTTTCACGACAAACATTGGAGAGTCAGTTTTCAGCAGGTCTGTGGTACAAAGACGATGGCGATGATTTAGATTCAATTGACACGACACCTGGCGGCCCCAACAAAGGCCTTATCAAGCGTACAAGCTTCACTCGTGGTTCGCGACCATTCGAGTTAATTGGTCCCCTGCACAGTGACATTTTTTTTTCCGAAAGACTCCTGCTAAACAATGTGGATGTGCGATTGAAACTTGTAAAGGCTAAAAGTGCTTTTACACTGATGTCCGCTGCAGCTGACGAGTTCAATTTAAACATTCTGAGTGCTAGCATTTTTGTGAAAAAGGTGCAAGTCTCGCCGGATGTCATGCTAGGACATTCAGCCGCTTTAATGAAATCCAACGCAATTTACCCGATAAGTCGTGTTGTTGTTAAAAATTTTAGCATTCCAGCGCAGTCACGTGTATGTTCACAGGACAACTTGTATCTGGGTAGACTTCCAAAATATATAGTCGTCGGAATTGTCGACCACAGAGCATTTGTCGGAGCAAGGGAGCTGAACCCATTTAAGTTCCAACATGCAAATCTTGAATACCTCTCTCTCAGTGTAAATTCACGCTTTATCCCGGCGAAACCTTACCAACCCAACTTTAATACACATCAGAGTGTTCGCGAATTTTACAATCTCTATCTGGGAACAAACAGACACCTCAGAGACGCTCCCCTGAGTATTGACCGCGAAAACTTTGAAAATGGTTACTCACTGTTTCTGTTCAATCTGTCAAGAGACGATGAAATGGACGCTGAAGCTCTCTCTCCTGCGCTACATGGAACATGCCGTTTGGATTTAAGATTCAGAATGGCGTTACCGAGAACTATGACATTGATTGTGTACGCTTGTTACGACAGTGTCATAGAGATAAACTCGAAGCGTCAGGTTCTGATCGACTACTAAAACTGGAGAAATGAACAACCATCAAATAGATTCTATCCTGAGACCGATCTTGGGCGAGACGTTTGGAGGGGTTTGGCCTAGTGATTTACTGCCAACTAAGATTGATAAACGACCGTGCTATCTCGTCGTTAACACCCATGACCAAACCCGTGAGGGTGAACACTGGGTGGGGATGATTATTGAAGCTGAACAAGACAAATCATGCTTCTTCGACAGCTATGGCCATGAACCGGATTTTATATTTTATCCTGAAAGTTTTATAACTTTCCTCACTAGAAATTCTCATGAAATACGCTACAACAAACTCCAAGTACAAGATGACAACTCTTCGACTTGTGGCGCCCATGTTATTTTTTTCCTCTGTCAACGCTTTAAAGGACTCTCTTTTCAAGAAGTAATGAGGCTGTATTCTGATAATTTAAAAAAGAATGATGCTCTTGTCACCAAGTTTGTCAAGAAAAATGTTAAATGTATTTCACATGTGAAGACCGCTAAAACCTGTAATCAGAAAGCATGCTCTTTAAAACTATTTAATGAGTGTTATATCTGTTCTGAATAAATGCTCTTACTCCGATGTATAATTCCCAATAAATTTTTATTGGTAAAAAAAAAAACATACAGTCTGCATGAATTCATTTGTATCGAGTGAAATCTAACCAGTTGGAGGGGATCGGTGTAGACAATCGCCATTCAGACGCTGTAGGTGTATACAGTTGATGAACGAGATTCGGACTGTCATAATCTCTGTCTAACGGTGATGCCGCCCCAGATTTTTTCCCCCCGCGTTTTCTCTTACTCCGACGTATCTGAGGGCGAGGTTCACTCGTGGTATTGGAGGGTTTAAGTCGTAATTGCTCGCGTGCGTGAGTGTTCATAACAGTTGTGATTGGAATATTTAATTCAGAAATTGTTTTTAAAAATGTATCCCATCCGCGAGGTACGGTCCGTCCGTGGAATCGACGGTTTGTCAGAGTTTTCATTAAATCGAAAATATGAGACCCTTTAATGAGGTTGTCCTGCACAATTATCTCGCCTGAACGGTTCCATCTTAGAAGGTCTGAATTACGAAGCTTCTGTAGAATATATGCCGCATTTTTCCGATTGCGTGATCCTATGTTGTCTAAAATCTCTTTTTCAATGTTGTCAGGACGTTCTTCCTCTTCAACCTTGACATAGTCACCTACATCTTCACCTCCTTTCTCTGTGGGTGTAGTAGGTAGTTTCAAAAGTATTTCACGACTGCGACTCTCCTCCTTTCTGAGTAAGGCCAGATATTTTTCAAGTAGATCGTTATAATGTAGTGACTTGCTGTATACCGGTCCAGGTTGTTTTAACAGACGTTCCATTTTCTCTTCCAAAACATGCTGAGCTTTCTCGCTGATGTTTTCTGCATGCGTCTTCTTCTGGGTTAAAGTCTCTAGTTGATGGGGGGAAATCATGTACATTTTACTAAATGACGCCATGACGATGGTCTGTGTCTATCTCCCACCGGTAAACAAACTGGTTAGGAGTGGGATTGCTGCTCCTAATAACGCCCCAAGGAAACCACCGGACTGTGTCAACACCTTACGCTTATGTTTTATGGCAGTTTTACGGTTAGCAAAGAGTTTGATGATTTTTTTCTGCTTTTTTAACCTACTGTACTGCTCGGAGGATAGTGGGATGTTCCCCTTCAAAACATTCAAAGCTATCTCACAGACTGCCAGGACGAGATCTTTCGATGCATGGCTAAGAAGGCTCTGTCTCTCTTTTGGTTTTAGACTGAGCAGGGCTTTTAAAATGGGGAGGTTTCTTTTAATCCGCTTTGACATGGTTTAAATCACTTTTTATACTGATACACTACAGGCCACTCGTGTGGAAGTATGCCGCTTCTCAGTCGGAAATGTTCTGGACAGTCGGGTCTTAAGTCCACGATTAAATATGAGTAGGGGTCTTTAGTCGCGTCATTAAAACTCTGAAGAAAATATTCTCTTCGTCCGGGGAACATTTGCTGAGCCAGAATTCTAATCTGCAGTTTATCACGAGGCGATTTGAAAAGGACCATATAATTAGTGTTTAAACTAATAGTTCTGCTATGTTTTCCTTGATGAAACAAGTTTTGAACTAGAAAGATTACAGATAATTTTCGATGATGTCTATACATTGTAAATGCCTTCATTAATTCATCATGATTCGCCCCAACGTCCATGCAATCATCGACAACTAAAAGACTGTGCTGATTTGATGGAAAAATATTTTCATCCGTCAAAGAGTCAGGGATTCCTTCAATAAATTTAATCTTTACATCTCTAGCCAATTCATCATACATGGGTTGGTAGGATGAATAGCTCCAGATGATTCGATCGGGAACTCTGGAAAAAGTATCCTTCATATTTTGGAGTACATGTTTCACAAAGAACGACTTCCCACTTCCACTTGCCCCTACAAGGAGAGCGGTGAATGGAAGTTTGAAACGAGGATCAAAATATACTTCTTCCATGTTACGCATCTGCTGTTTCTGTAAACTGGCAACCTAAATAACCAGAACACTGATTTTATTCACAGACATCAAGATGTAAACACAAACAAATGAAGAAGGGTTTATTGATATAGCATATGTGCATATATGATTTACTACAGATTACATCATGACTAAAAATACAGAATACATCTTCAAGAAAAACACAGAATACATGATAAAAAATATAAAAAACAGAATAGAATTACAAAACAATGATATAATTCTAAAAAGGTCTGGGTAGAAAAGTCATCAGGTCAAACCGTCATAAATCTACACAGTCCTTTTCAGAAATTGCTGCCGTTTCATCCTGGAACTAATAACCAAATGGTAATGTTTTTCCATCTGCAAGGAGTCGTCTTTTATCATAGACAACTGCGAAGTTGATTATGCGTTGTTTATTAGTGAGTTCAAAGGCTTTCATATTGCGAGTAATTTTATTGTAATGTGTAGAGATTTCACGCCGATTGTCCGGCTCTCTGAGATATCCCTCTACCAGATCTGTGAGGCTGTCAAAGTTAATTTTTTTACAGTTTTCATAATTTTGTGTAATCCCTTTAGCACGTAAAGTCACCTTACCCTGTTGTGTGAGATAGGCATACGATTTGGGACCCGCAGCGCTCCAATTGCATATGTAGTCTCCATGATCTAATTCTGATGTCAAATCTCCGAGATAATTACCGAGTGGAGGGTTATATTGATCAGAGGGGCTGCTTGTGTAAACGATAGAATCAGTGTCACAGTACAGAACACGATCTTGGAGCAAATCTAATTGCTTGTAAAGTTCAAGTCGTGCATAAGAAGTTGTGAACGCCGCTAGAAAAATATTTGCGTCGCCTGGGGGTAAGACACACCTAGAATTATGGCGCCATTGAACAAGTGCAATATCGTCATTTATGAAGTGAAACTGTGAAATGTCGTACTTGCTAGAAAAGAGAAATTCAAAAAAGCGTTGCGGTGTGCTCACCAGACTGGTTGAGAGCTGGTTTGATCTTTGTGCTAGTTTTCCCCAGAGAGAATTTAGCAGTAGTTTGGCAATCTGTCTTTTTGCGGGGTTGTAGACAATTTTCTCCGGATCGAGATCGATACCTTGCTTCTCTTTATAGTCACGGATGTAACCCTGTTTAGTCTGAAGAGTTTCAACTCCGCTAGGGTAGCCCGACGCCTCTTGCTTCTGTTTAAGGAAAGTGTAGATATAGTCTTTAAACAGCACATCTGATTTCTCTTCGAAGTTCCATATTTCGTAAATTTCAGCCAGAAAATACCCCTTTCGCACTGCCTCGATTACTTCTATCGTTACCCACACCCCTTGGAGGGCCCGTTCTTCATCATTGTGTGTACAGTCAGTAGTTTGATTGTTCACGAGTGCACATAATCGACACAGTGTGAAAATTAATTTCCCTTTGTCGTTTCTAATAGGCAGTACAGGGAAAAACAGTTGACGTGGAGGGTAAACTTTAGCATGTATTAATCCAAAGTAATTTTCAATGCTGTCAAAATCCTTTCGAATTATTTTCGGATGCCCTAATGGGTAGTGAAAATGTGCATTTACAAACGGATACAACGATGTGAAATCAACGTAATTTACACGCTCACCTGGGCTGACAACATGGCGGAGACGGATAGCAGCCGTACGGCCTCCATATAAGGCTGCTCTGGGATCTAACGGAATTGGTTCTTGAAACCTCTCTAAGAAAGATTTAACATTCGGGTCTGTTTTTTTCTGTACACTCCATTCGTGTTCCCACTTGATCACCACAGTTTGCACCTTGTAATCGTTTTGTAATCGATCCAGCCTTTTCAAAGTCTCAGAGTACACCTCACTAAAACAAGTCTTTGACAATGGAGAAACATCACTTCCCATATAACACTTTGGACAGCCATGAAAATAACAGCCTAGAAATTCAAAGACAACTTTCCCTCCATTTAACTCTCCATATCCATCAACTGAATAACGCCCAAATTTAACTTCACCTCCGTTCAAAGCATGTCTTATTGAAATCCCCCGTGAGAAGGCCTCATACTCAAGCCACTGTATAGACGCATGTGAGAAAGCCTTGCTGTTTGTTTTGTAATTGTTAGGACAGGGAATCGCGATTGTATTGGGTTTTAAAAATTTTGTTTGAAAGACATTCAAAGCTGCTGAAGCAATGGTCACACTGTCAAAAGGATCACAGTCTGTTGTTTTTATGAATTCATTACGGAAATTGCTTGCACCCTCGGCTAAGATTTCAACATCGTTTTCACAGTAAGATACTAACTCTGCATCATAGTCAAACTCTTGATCTTTGACAGTCTGATACCAGTTAAGGAAATCCTCTCTTTGTTTTGGACTCATTTCGTCAGGTGAGTACATCTCGGCCGGTGGATAGCTTCCTCTATAGCCATTTTTTGAAAGATCGGTAAATCTGTGTGGGAAGTAGCCTTTTTTAAGCTGTGTCTTACATCCCAACGCCTTGGAAAAGTCTCTGAGTGGGATAGGAATAAATGAGAACGAGTCAATAAATTTAAGTTGAAAGTCATTATCCAGGATCAGGATTATTTTACTCCCTTGTGCTATCACAGACGGTGACAAACCTTGAGTTACATAAGCATTCAAGATGATATGATGATCAAAACCTTTGCCAAAATGGGAAATGAAAGTTGTCTGTTTATGTTTTTTCTGTCGGAAATGGAGAAGAAATTTTAAAGCGCATGAATGCCCCTTCCAGACACGGCGCTCACCATTAAGTGACTGAGCCACCACAAGCACCGGAAGATGGGTTCCAGTGGTTTGAGAAGTCTCAAAATCAAAAAATACAATCTTTTTTTCATGTATTTCTTTTTCAGATTTGATTGGTTTTGTACGCATGTAACAGACATGTTTATCTTCGCCGCTTTCAATCATAGAGTTATTAGCTGATGTCTGCTCTAACTCATTGTTACGAGACGACAATGTTGTTTTAGGTTGTTTACAAATTGTGCACATCTTGATAGCACAAGTATGCTCTTTAGGATCTCTGATAGATGTGTAGTACAATGATTTACATCTAGGACATGTTTTATTGGTCTGACACATGCTGGCCATCTTTTTGATTTTCGGATGCCATTTTTTCTCGCGATGTCGTTCGTAGCATTGTCTATTTGTACAGAATCGATTGCAATCAGCACAGTAGGTTTTTTGAATTGGACCCTGTTTACAATCTGTGCAACAGATGTTGCAGCTTTTTTCACAGAAATGCTTATATTGACACTGATACCCTGTGTGACAATGTTTACAGAAAAACTTCACACCTAGAAATCCCTTAATATTATTTATCCCGTAAAAATGATTATTGTGTAAAAGCAGATAGCGTATTGTGTCTCGTTCGGGTGTTCCTGTTTGAAATGTAACCAGGTTGTTGTTTTTTTCTCTGTCAGACGTTTGGTAAAAGATAACAATTTTACACGCTAACAGCTCCTCAAATTTGACAACATCATCGAATGTGACCATTGTATCAGCAGTCAGACCTGCTCTGGTATGGATGTCCCAGCCTGCCTTTATGGCTTCCATCATCGTCAACTTCGGATTTGTCAGTAATGCCAGATTTACAGCAAAACATGTTTGATCGGGATTGGGGAGTACAAATAAATGTCGTGCTTTTTTCTTCACAATTTCGCTCGCAAGACATGATTCAATTCGTCTCTTACCCCCTCCCCGCGGAGCCTTCACAAAATTGACAATTAGCTCAAGCGATCCATCGGTGAAAACAGACATATTACTCTGGACTAATCTGTCTAAAAGTTCCTGTAATTGTGACACTGTCCCCTCTCCATAACGCACGCTCATTGAGACATCGTCTTGCAAACGATCAGCACGCAGATTAACTTGGATAACGTCATTTGGCTGGACATCAGCTCTGTGAATCATGCTTGAAATCCTATCGCGAAAACCATTTGTGACATTCAAATAAAATTCACGAAAATTGGGAATTGCAGATGGTGGTGGAAAGCGAAGGAAAGAGCGAATCTCAACATTATTAAATCTTTCACGGTTTGTGACATGCATGTCATCACTAGTGCAAGGTGCTGGAACATTAACAGCCGCACTATTTGTGTTGTTTATCCCCATAGATGTGGATTGACCCTCATTACTCTGATTGATGACGCTCTCTGTCTGTTCACCCTCGCCCCCACCCCCCACCTGATGGCCTCTTTCCAGAATGTTGAGTGCATCACAACACTGACTGTCTGATGGAGACCACGGGTCATCTATTTGACTGTTGAGTGCATCACAACACTGACTGTCTGATGGAGACCACGGGTCATCTATTTGACTGTTGAGTGCATCACAACACTGACTGTCTGATGGAGACCAAGGTCCTGAGTCAACATTGCTTTGCGATACGGGCGAAGGAACGGGGGAGGGGTATCTGTACATTTGGAGTAAGGAAATTAGCTCATCAGGGGATGGAAGAAAAACTTCTCCCCCTCTTTCAGGTGAATCATGCCGAGCCTGAATTGGGCTATTTTGGGGAGAAGGCTGATTAGCCCGGCCTTCAGATCTTTGACAGTTGATCTCTGAGATCAACTGGAGAAGATGCTCTCTAATTTCAGGGGAATTGTTGTGATCTGATTCCGCACTGCTATGCGGAACGGGGCAGGGGTATCTGTACATTTGGAGCAAGGAAATTAGCTCATCAGGGGATGGAAGAAAAACTTCTCCCCCTCTTTCAGGTGAATCATGCTGAGGCAGAATTGGACTGTTTCGGGGAGAACCCTGATTAGCCCCGCCTTCGGATCTTTCTCGGTTTATCTCAGAGATCAAGTGGAGGAGATGCTCTCTAATTTCAGGGGAATTGTTGTGATCTGGTTCAGCCATTTGTCTTTATCACCCGATCAAAAATTAGTCTTCAAATTGCAACCTGCGATGGACTCTTTGTGGCAGTGTTCTTTGTTCACGAGTGGCACGTCTAGCGTTAGCTGAATATGAATTGACAGAATGCCTGCGTCTAACGTTCTGTCTAAGTTGATTATATATATTCTCAATCATGCGGCGATTTAAACATGCTATATCATACATGTATCTTCTGAACACTTGTTCGACAATTAGCACAGAGGTGTTGAAATCCACTGTTTCAATTCCATCATTGTCTGAGACTATATCCCTCTGATTTAGAGCTTGCATGTCAACATATTCACTTTCACTATCTGGAAAATAATGAAATCTTTCCTGGTTGTAGACTCCAGCGTCAGATGTCTCCTCCTGTCCCGTTTCTTGTCCCACATCGGACTCTGCTGTGTTTTCCTCGAATTCTGTGTCGTTTTCTCCCTCTGTCACATCCAGCGTTGAGGGGGTCAGTGGCGCAATCCCTATAACAGAGCAGACTCTGTTATTCATCAACATTTACACAGTACATACAGAGATAATTGTTGACATAAATATGAATTCATTAAAACCGACACACATTTGTTTAACTTACCGTGACTTGAGTTTGGACTTGTAAACCCCACAATAAAATGCAGTGGGTTTTGGACCGGCGGTGTTAAAGTGTTTTCCACGAATCCCGAAGTCTGTCCCCAAACTCCCCCGTCTATCGTAGAGCGATCGCCCTCTGCAAATCCTGTGTCAGAGAGGATCTTGTTAGTCATCAGCATTTACACAAAACATAAAGAGCTAATTCCCGACATCATCCTGTATTAAACTAAACCTACACACGATTGTTTACCTTGTGCCTGGTTTTGAGGCGTTATAAAGTCCACATTAAATCCCTGCATTGGGTTTTGGACCGGTGACACTAGGGCCACTGGTGGCGGTGAAGTCAGATCGATCACTGGAAATCAAACATACTCAATTTATTTTATTTTCCCCAATATATATTATATAATCAACATCCTGGCTCTCTCTCTCTCTCTCTCTCTCTCTCTCTCTCTCTCTCTCTCAGAGGTAGAGAGACATGCGCACTCACACACACACACACACACACACACACACACACACACACACACACACGCAGACAGGCAGACAGGCACGCACGCACACAGGCACGCACACACACAGGCACGCACACACACGCACCCTGAGAAACATAAACCTCTAAAAGAAATTTCTTTCAGCTACATGATTTGAAAACGTACCTTCAATTGGTGAAGATGCAGCTCTCCTGTAAGTAGAAAAAAAAATTTACCTTTCAGGCTAAACACCCTAGATAAATTATATACAATATGAAACTTACGTACATGCAACAGCCCATGTCAATGTCCGATGTCTTGTAGTCGTCTCCAGGCTCTGTGTTCAAACTCTCTGTCTTGACGTTGTTCGCTGATTTTTGCGAGTGATCTGGAAACCTACCGTCGACACCTGCCTTTTATACCATTTTATACAATAGGGGAGGAATGTTTAAGTGCCAGATATGTTTTTTAAAGCCTCAATCACATTGTCTTTTTTATACAAACCATGAGGCCCCTAGTATTGATTAGAGCTAGCTAAAAAAGACCCCGCCACGGATCAGTCCAAAGAAACCCCCATCTACTATAAAAATGGTATTAAAATGATCTCATGTGAACCATGGGCCCCCGCTATTGACACGGGAGCCATGAGGCCCCCGCTATTGATTATAGTTACCTAAAAAACACCCCCATGAGATATGTTTTTTAAAACTACAAGCACATTGTCTTCTCCCGTGGGAAAACGAGACACCCTATTGATATTATATATTTCACACACCCGAGACAGCACCCCACCATTCTTTCTTTTTGCTTGAGAGACCCCCATAGATCACGCCCAGGAAATCCTCATCTACTACAAAAATGGCGCGAGTATTAAAATGATCTCATGTGAACCACGGGGCCCCAACCTAATGATCATAGTTACCAGAAAACACCCCCATCAGATATGTTTCTTCATCGCCCCAAGCAGATCCTGTTCCCCAGGAAACATGAGACCCCCACCATTCTTTCTGCTTGAGAGACTCCATACACTAAACCCAGAATGCCCCCACATACCCCCTCCCCTTCCCTCCACAGCCAGTGAGAGGTGTCTCCCACAAAAATGGCGCGACTATTAAAACGATCTCATGTGAACCATGAGGCCCCCGCTATTGATTATAGTTTCCTAAAAAACACCCCCATCAGATATGTTTTTTAAAACTACAAGCACATTGTCTTCTCCCGTGGGAAAACGAGGCCCACCTTATTCATAATATATACCGCACACACCCACACACTCAAGAGTCACACACACACATACACACACACACACACACATCAGCCCCCAAGAATCTCGCCCACACCCCCCTCCCCTTCCGCAGCCCTCTAAGACCTCTCTACTCACAGTTTAAAAAAATGATGTCATCTGATGTGTCAAGTCATCAATCATATTTTGACAGTTAGTTTCTGACGATTATTTTTAATGATTAAATTTATATGACGTCATCACATTTTGTCACTTAGTTACTCTAAATTTCTCTAATGGCTTCCACGATGTTTGGCAATTTTTCCAGACAATTTTCCCCACAGTAGTGGAAATACAAATAGTCTGTTCCAGGGTAATAATAACAGTTATAATCCAGGGTCAAACTGTGGTCGTCATAAAACCGACTAGGCATGGGCCGGTTACCGGTTTCAAAGTATACCACAGTATGAAAAAGTCACCGTTTCAAAACCACAAAAATTTGGCGTCATACCGTTTCTAAAATATGACAAAAAGTGGAGGTCCAGCTCGACCACTACATGGAAATACTTTGCCACATCGTGTGTTATTCCTCGTAGTTGAAACTGGGCTTCAATGTGTGAAACCACAGGCGTGTGCTGTGTTGTCATACGCCGGGCATAGATAGAACCGGCGTTGCTGCCTCGTTAGCATTGGCGGCGCGTTGTCGATCGACATATTACTCACGTTGAGGGTCACCAAATGTGATGTGATTGAGAAGGAGACAGGAATGGAGGATAAGTAGTCTAAAGCATTTACTCTCCACTGAGCAACAAGCAACAACAACTTTACAACGTCTCGGTTGCAAACAACAATCACATGTCCCGAAAACGGAAGTTTGTGGAAAAGTGTGACCTGCCACTATGAAACAATAAAGTAACATTACGAGTTTAAAAAATATATATTCATGTTGTGACCTTCTTGGGTCAATTGATTGCATTTATTTGCATTTTGCTTTGTTTTTTTTTTTTGAAAATATCCATATGACTTGAGTTGCAGGATTAAGACACAGTAGACTGCATTGACAACTGCATTTTCTGCATTTTTTTTTTTTAGAAAGAATTAGTTATTTTTTTGTTATTTATTTTAAATACATATGTTCTACTTTCATCATGTTATATCCGTCCTGCCATCCGTTTTCTATGCCGCCTAATCCTCAATAGGGTTGCGGGGGTATGCTGGTATGGTTTAAAAGTGACTGTTTTGATAGAGAGAGTTGTAATTATAATACAGTGAAACTGTCAAACCATGATATTTTTGCCCAAGGTTATACCATCAGAATCTCATACCTAAAGCCTACTTATGAGTAACATTTAACATTGTTACAGTCATAGAAGTGTAACAATAAGCTAACCACTGTTAATCTTAAAATGCAATGTTAACTTTAAAGAAGGCTTCTTCCTGAAGTGTATTGCCTCATGCGTCTCGATTTGTAGCATTCTTAATCATCATACAAGTGTAAAAAGAAGTTGATCACTGTTGAGGGTGGTCCTACTGGAGGCAGAGCTAGTCCGTACAGAGCCCTTTCATTATTTTCTCTCCGGACCCTCTGCCTCCCCATCTCAATTAAACCGGTCGAGGCAGGTGGCCACCTCACACGCCCAGTCTCGGTTCCGTTGTTTTTTTCTTGCCTCTGTCGCCAAATCATTGCAGACAAAGTGCCTTGAGGTAATCTCTGTTGTGAATTGGTGCTATACAAATACAATCGAGTTGACTTTTGGAGTGCAAAAAGCCAACGAAAAAGCAAAACAACTAGAGTTAGATCTTGGGAGGTATGCTGCTACGGTATATTGCATGATGTCATGCATCTTTGGGAATAAGTGAACCCTTTGATGTTCACTAAACTGAATACTTGATAGGTGCTTTGTTTTCTCACACGATGTCATGTATGAGGGTGTTCAGAGCTGTTCAGAGCTTCCTCAAAAATTTTGTACCAAATTCCGAAATGTACCACCACAGAAGCTTTCGACTTCAGAGGTCCCACTAAAGACTTCAAAAGGCACACCCATGGTTCCTATAGACCTATTTTTAGTGACGTTTCACCACACTACACCGTGCCAGTTTATTTTTGAGATGCAGTGGTATCTTTTTTATACCTTTTTAAAAAATTATAATAATATTATGATTGTAAAAATGGATTTTATGAAGCTTAGCTACTGTTTAAACCAGGGGCGGGAAACTTGTGGCGAACTCTTCTAAGTGTGTTTTTTTTAAGCACAGAAAATGTGGAGACAGACAAAATATAGTACAAGTTGGCGCAAGGTTTCACCCTTCCGTCCTTTCAATTGTTCCTTAACACACAAGCACTTCCTCAAGGGAAGCTATGGCGTCCTGTTATTTACCTGCTGTCCCCTCAAATAGGACTTGCATACTTCTGTCTTTCTATATGAAGCCAGTAACAGCAGTTTTGTCTTTGCAGGTGAATCCACCATGGACCAATATTTGACCACCTCGTTTCGTCGTGGATCAGCTCATGAGACGTCTCTTACTATTTTATGTTTGCCAAGTCTCGCCATTGACCATGAGCCAGCATTTATCAACACATCGCGATTGTTTTCTAACCTCTTTGTCATGTTAAAGTCCACCGAGCATTCTCAAACGCCACTCACCAATTAGGCTGATTGGGGATGAATTACTACAAACATAGAACATCTTGTTGTGGACTTGCACTCATCATTGTTGGCGTTCTGTCCACATGCAACAAAAGTTCAACACACTATAAACACAATTTGCACACAAATTTAACTTGACTTTTATACCAAATGTCAACTAACACTAACAAGTATTTTGTGCATATATACTGTGCATATATACTGTGCAAGGCTCTCTGCTATAATAGATGGGGTAAACCTATATTTTTTACTGTCCTCTGTATTTATAATGTGCTGGTATGTCGTCTGTAGCTTGCATATTTGAAAAGACTATATTTGGGTATTTGTACCACGGTTTGCTGTGTATGAATGTGATTTATCGATTTTTTTTCTTACTTGATTTAAAACACTGGCCAATGTCACGAAAGTTGATCATTCTAATTTAAGGCTGGTCCGTGTGAGGTTGAGTAATGTGCTTTTGTTTAGTTTTTTTAGTATTCATGAGCACATTTAATGATTAAATTCTGGGGGAAATTATCCAAAGAAAATGAATTCTGACTGTCTGAACTCTGCATTAAATCCTGCTCCACAATTCACACCATTTTTCATATCTTACTTATACAAAATAAAGCAAAATTTGGGAAACTATGCAATTTGGAATACAGACACAAAACACTCATTTGACAACCTTTCCTTGATCGACTCTGGGGAAATTCATTGATCAATTGTTTATTCACTCATTTTCTACCGCTTATCCCGCCTAGCTTAATTGGGTTTTATATATATATATATATATATATATATATATATATATATATATATATATATTTAATAGAAAAGGGAGAATATCTCTGAATGTTTTAAACTCCTGTTTCCAAGCCAGGGTTGTCTTGATCAGACTCAGTTGACAGTGCCTCTGCTGGTCGCAGCCAAGTAGTGCAACTCCATTCTGAATTTCTAATGATCCATCAACTCCTATGACCGTCCATAACTCTAATTTAACAAAATAATAAATGAAAGATCACTAAAATAAATAAAGGATTTATATACCTGCTTGATCTGTACAAAAGCAGCAAAATAATACAGTACATGATGCGGCCAGTGATCTCAACTGTCACCATAATAAAGCATACACTTGTAGGGCTGCAACTAATGATTGTTTTTTTGTCGATTAATCTGAAGCTTGCTTTAGTTAAGTAATCGGTAGGTAGTAGACGGACCAAATCAAAATGAACCAAACGCAATAGTTTGGTCCCCAACTAGGAGTGTAAAATGAATAAAAATTTTAACCAAATTAATCAGTTTTCAAATTAATTTATGATTAGTCACCATTTGCCACTATGTGTGAAATATGCCCATTTTTGTAGTATTTTATGAACAGTATGTGTGTATGAACAGCTCCAAATAAACAGAAAAATGAATCAAGCTAAAAGATACCGCATGTCTGAAAATGTATTTACTTAACGTATCTTTAATAGTAGCAGAACATTTGAATCACACTTTAAAGGAAAACTGCATTTTGTGGGGTAATTTGGCCTATCATCCACAATCCTTATGTGAGACATAAACATTCTCTTTTCTGTGTGTTCTAAAGATAGAAAAACAGAAGTAGCTCATTAATGCAGGTAATGGGACACACCTATTCCGCCTACAAAGCCTGCTATTAAAACACCTCTAACGACATTTTATGGTTTTATATGCATGCTGTGGCCATGTACTAATGGGCACATTCATAACACAGTATTTTGTCGTATTTTGGTCATTTTAAGCTTTACCGAAACTATCTTCCTGGACGCGTCGACTTCACATAGCAACATAGAAACGAACACTACACCAAGGCTACATTCACACTGCAGGTCAGTTATGATTTTGTTGCATATATGTGACCTATATCTGATTTTTTCATGTCAGTGTGAACAGTAAAATTACGATTTTTTTCCAATGCGACCCAGGCCTCGTTCGTATGTAGATATAAATCCGATATGTATCCGATCTACTGCAGTTTGAACGGTCAGGTCGCATATATCCGACCTATATGTCATCGCAAGCCGTGCTTTACTGTGCGAGACTTGGATAAAGGTACTTACCGATGTTGGCAAAAATTGAAAAATGATTTAAAAAATGTGTCAGTGAAGCGGCTCACGGCAATGTCCCACTACTCCCGCCACCCACATAGGTGCGTCCCATTACATACATTCTTAGCTGACTCTTTTTACCTGTTTTTATATCTTTAGAACGCACTGAAAAGAGAAAGACGTGTGCTCATGTCTCACATAAGGATTGTGGAGGATGGGCAAAATTCAGTTGAAATTCAAGGTCAGTGCAGTTATCCTTTAACAGCGTTATATGAGCCATGAAGGGTTGAATTCACATGTTTTGGGTACTCTTTTCCTTTGTTTGTCTGTTTATTCAGACCACACATACAAGCATAAGGCATAATAAACACATTGTTGTGATTTTCAGAGTCAGTGAATGCACCTCTCTGTTGTCTAGTCACAATGAGGAAGTGTCTTTCCCAGGACGAGTTGACTAGAGATGTTTGTGAGTTGGAGGTACATATAATATATGGTGTTGGAATTGCACTGCTGTTGATGTGTTCAGGTCAGAATAAAGTTATTAAAGAGCGGTAGACTATGTGTGACTTTGTGGGACACTATTGTGGCTCCAACAAGATGCGCATGCATTGATGACGCTAAAAATGTGAAAGTAATTAAATTAGTCAATGCGCCATTGTGGACAGCGCTATCCGCAAGATATCAGAAAAGAGGCAAACATGTTAATGACTGTTTTCTAAAGTCAGAGATGATGTGTGTGTGAATATCTTGTTTTGCCTAAAACACAAAGACAGTAGGTCGGCATTCATGGATGGCTAAGGAAATTAAAAAATATTAACATTTGAGAGACAAAAATCAGAGGATATTTACATTTTTAAATAAAAAATGATTAACTGAATATCAAGATAGATCCTGATTAATCATCGATTAACTGTTCCAGCGCTCTGCACTAGATGTGTTCCCCACAACCAACCAGAAAAGAATAGCTGCTTTGTTAAATACCATATTCATGTAGAAGGATTGACATCATCAACCACTGGGAGCTAAGGTTCTGCAAAGATCTTTTAATAAGTGACCTTCTGGTTTCGTTCCAACTGTTATTCACATTGATCTTGTTTTCAGTCACATCTTTCCTGGAGGACCAATACTTTTTTGTTGTTTTTTACCCAACACCATTGCAGTAGTTTTATTTTCAGTTTTTAACATACAAACAGATTTGAAAGTGAAAGTTTGAGACCGGTGTTTTACATCCTGTTCATTGGTGGTACATGATGTATTTTCAGTGTACAAGGTTGCCGTTTATCCCAGGATTGCATCATAGCTAAATGTTTATCCAGTGAAATTTGATTGCGTCCACCTACTATTCCTCCTGTAAAATAACTCAGTATAATTGTGTGAGCTATTCAAAGAGTCTCGCTTATTTCCTTAGGCCTATTTGTGAAAGAAAGAATGCTTTTGAAATGCATCCCTGCTTGGTTTCCCATAGAGGTTTTTCAAGCGTAGCCACAAGTGTAGCCCCCTCAGTTTTCATGTTTCGGAAATAATAAAACCACCTTTGAAGTGCTTTTCTCTTAAGACTTACACAAAAATACATTCATCTTGTCGTAACTGCACAATTTAAATGTCAAATGAATGAGATACATTTGTTGTTCTTGATGTTTCAAGAAAAGCAAAGCACACATAATAATATTATTTGTTGGAATTAGGACAACATAGAGAAAGAAAAAGCAACCCCACCTTACCAAACTGTTACGACAGGAACTGTCTAGATTTCCACAAAAAGAGGCATTCACCGCCGTCCGACTGCTGACGTCCTTTGTGCAACTTTCATGTCTATTCTTAACTTAACTGGCAGTGCATTGAGGCCATGTGTAACTCAACAGGCGCATCCTGTCACGACAACGCTTCTACATGTACTTACACGTCACATGGGGGGGGGGGTTCACTACAAGCTACCAAACAGAAATAAAATATATTAATTGAATATTTTTCTTAACCTTTATCTTCATATTACCTTGCAAAAAAGGCTAAAAAAGTGCTTACTTGGAGACAACCTAAATATGTAAGCTAAAATAGAAGCTAACCCTAAGATAATAGAGAGCTTATACAACTCTGTTATAATTTAGATGAATTCCACACATACAAGACGTTCATGTTGTGGTTTTTGAAGGTTGTGAGTTTCAAGTAAGACTACAAAATGTAAATATGTAGTTATAAAGCAGTATTAGAGCGACACTGGAAAGAAAGAAAATTATGAGAAAAAGTCGTAATCCAGCCATCCATTTTCTATACCGCTTCTCCTCATTAGGGTCGCGGGGGTACGCTGGAGCCTATCCCAGCTGACTTCGGGCGACAGGCGGGGTACACCCTGGACTGGTCGCCAGCCAATCGCAGGGCACATATCGACATGTTATGATTAAAAACGTTGCAATTGCATTCAAAAGTGAATGTCAAAATTAACACAGCCGGCGCAGAATTTATTTCCAAAAATTTACTTTTGGGAATTTATTCTTATAACATTTTTATCGTAATATTACCACATTATTCAAAGTAGAACTTTTAGAATCTTATTTTTTTTCTGATAACATTACAACTTTATTCTTGTAATATCAAAACTTTTTTGTTTTAATGTTTAATTTAATCTCATTTAGTTTGCTTCTATTATGAAATTATTCTTAAAAATACATACAGGGTGTGTGTGTATGTTTTCATACTATTTAGACTTTAGTCTCATAACATATGGGGTTGTAACGGTACATGTATTCGTAATCACGTTTTTGGGTTCCGTACAGAAGCGTACTGAATTCCCACACGGCACACATTAAAAGTGAAGGACAGGAAGTGCTTCTTGCATCTACTCCGTAAACAAATACAGTGCGGCCCAGCATCTGGCTAGCAGGAGTCAAGGCTAGCCACAGTGCCAAGGAGAAGCCAGAGCCAGGAGACCCTCTTTTGTTGTCTGGGAACAATTGGCCTTCCCAGTGAAGAACATAAACATACAAAGACAAGTGCTTAAGACAAAAGCAGTGAGCCGCCACTGTTAGTGTTGCACTTGTCTGCGTCGTTGCCCTTTTCTAAAAAAAAAACAAAACAACAAAAAACACTACATTATATATCATATTTATTATTTATATTTTAGAATTATTTATATTTAAAGGAGAATGACTTGCTAGCAAGCTAAGCACTTTTATGTTTTGAATGTTGTTCTACTACTGGACCAAAAATGAACCGAACCGTGACCTTTGCACCCAACTGTGATTGCTATGGCGTACCATAACACCCTGATAGTAGTCTGACTAATTTATCATAATAAACTAGTCCTGTAAGATAATAAAATATTCTCGCAAAATTACACTTTTATTCTTGTAATAGTGTGAGCTTTTTCCTCATAACATTATTATTTCCAAATACAACTTTAGTACGTTAAAATTGCAACTTTTCTCTCACAAAATGATGCTGTTACTTCCGAATATTACGATTATTCCGGTAATATTTCACATTTATTCACATAAAATGATGTTTTCATTCTTGTAATATTTCAAATGTATTCATGTAAAATATAGGATTTCTTCTAGTTTATTTGTATATTAATATTTATTACTAAGTATGTCATTATTCTAGTAAAATTGCTACTTTTTTTTCTTGCAAAATACAAACTTACTTGCATACCTGGTTAAATATTGTAGCCTATATTGGTTATAATAGGGGGAATTAGTTTAAAGCACTTTTTTTTTGTATTTCTAGGAATATAGACCTTTCATACATTCATTACGAAATGACATTCTAACCTCCTCCAGTGAAGAGGAAGAGCTGGTGTCTTGACTAACTGAGGTGACTATTGGCAATGTTTGTGCAAACAGTCCTGTGTGAACAGCTGCTACACTCCCACATTGTGTCCACGTAGTGTCTCATGGGGCGCCGTGCAACACTACATTCAGCCTTTTCTTCATTTGACTGCCCCAGGTAACAAGAACATGATCACACTGAATTTGAGTCAGGCGGAACCCTCTGAAATTAGGGATCTGTTTGGACCAAGCATGTGCGTCACAGTGAACTCTCGAGTGAGAGCTAAATGTGTTAACCACCTTTACAAGGCAGACATGAAAAAATGTCACTGAATTCAAATAAAATAGGTTAATTCCAGTTGTATAAAGGAATGCTGCCAGTGCTGTTAGACCAGGAAGTGTTTCCATGGAGATATTCCACTTAGCTATTTGCTCTCTGGCTCCTCCTGCTGGATGGTCTCTGGATCACAGCTCCCAGTGTGAAGCCGCAGTGCCCCCTGTCTGTGTAAAGCGCTCAGAGTCCTAAACTCCAGAGGCATGGTGTGAGGACTGGACCTGGAGGTGTACTCGTATTTCAAAGAGTCGTAGTAGTGGTACTTGACCGCTTTGCCCTGCGGGTCGTGAGGAAATGGCCAGAAGCCGTAAAGATGGATCTCCTCACAGAAGCGGGTAGCCATGGTGTACATGAGGAGACCCGTGGTGGGACGCTTGATGTGGACGTTGTTGGTCAGCCAGTACCTAGCAACAAAGAGGTGATGTTTGAAAAGGTATCGTTAAGCTTCAGCCAGCCAAGAAACATGTCAGCTCAAAGGCTGTCAATGAGGTGACCTTGTCTTCTATTTGTACAGGGGATGCAAAGAAAAAACAACAACAAATGAATGAAATGCATTTATTCTTGTAACATTTTAACTTTATCCTCATATTTAGTATTGTAAAATTATTTTTTCTAGTAATATTACCACATTATTCTTGTGAAATGTTACTTTTACTACGCGTAACGATGCCCGTTTGTCGTATTTACTCGTCTTTTTCTCATAAAATTCTGACCTTATTCTCGTAGTACTACAACTTTATTCCTGTAATAAGTAGTTTTTTCTGGTTATATGCATTTGGTTGTGGATTACAACTATATTAAACATGTAAGTATAGAAAATGGATTAAGCATTTGCCATAATATGATACACTCCAAATGACTTAGCCCTCAATGAGATTCTATTTATTCTAAGTTTATAAACTTGCAGTACTGTATAATAGAATATGTATAATATATAATACAATAAGCATTTTTGGCACCATTATGTTGCGGTGCAATGCCAAGTTGTATGGTACCTAAGGGGTGAAGGTAGAAATACTGCAGTGTGTTGATTGGCCGACAGAGAATCATCCCTTATTGGTTAGTTACACTGCGTCCCACTGATAAATTAATGGAACGCCATGATTTGCTTGGAGGCAAAATGTGTCTTTTCTTATTAGCATGCACAAGGAGATAACAGACAGATTATATATGTTTTCTTGATACTAGATCATCACGCACACGCGTGGACATGTAGACGCATCACACTGCCCTCTCTTTGTTTACAAGCAGAGTGACGCCAAATGCTGTCCTGTAGGAACAGCTTCTCATGGCCAATTGATTGCTTTTTCACCCTTGCTAGTCGCCAGTTCATTAGTGAACCTCCATGCTGTGTCCTCACGCCTTGCGCTTTTCTGGCTGTTAAGAGTTGGAATGTAATGTTCGTGCAGAGCTTGTGTTATTTATAGTGGTTCATGTGCCATGAAGGACAAACAGGTTGAAAATCCAATACCGCAGAAGGTAATTTGGCATTCTAACAAGCTGGGGGGGAAGGAAGGTCTAATTACCTCAACCAAGGAGGTTCTGCTTGTCCCTACCCACATGTTTCTGCAATATTCTGCTAATACTGTAAAGTAGAGCTTTATACAACCTGTTGGAGGGTCAAAGCACAGATGTTGCTATTTAATGCTGCAATTAAACGAGGAAGAAGAAAGAACTGGAGCTGAGCAGAGGAGCAGCTTTTGTTTGTTTTATATGAACTGTACTCACTGCCTATCACATTCATTTTATGTCTTCATGATAATAAATTACGACTCTATTCTTGTAACACTGCAATGAATTTTTTTACAGTAATATGTATTGTCTGTATTGCAGGTGTTTTAGCGGGTAATATGACTTTATTTCCATTAAATTCCCACAAATCAATTTATTCTCTTTCGATGTTGTGTCTTCCCAAAAATATTACTTTATTATTACTTTACAATATGAATTACACTTTTACACTAGAACATCTCTAATATTAAGACTTATTTTCATAAAAAAATTCAACTTTATTCACATAAAATTCTGACTTTTTTTCTGTAATATTCTAACTTCATTCTTGTAAAATTCTGCTGTCTTTAATTCTATTTCAAAAATCTTTTTCTCCTAATATATTATAAATGTATTTATATTGTTTGTCTATATGTGCCCTGCGATTGGCTGGTGACCAGTTCAGGGTGTACCCCGCCTCCTGCCCAAAGTCAGCTGGGATAAGCTCCAGCATACCACCGTGACCCTAATGAGGATGAAGCTGCATAGAAAATGAATACATTAATTAATAAATACTAGGGCTGTCAAATGATTAAAAATTGTAATCACATTAATCACAGTTTTTAAATTAATTAAAGATGATTAATCACCATTAGCAACTATGTCTGAAATATGCCCATTTTTACTGTATTTAATGAACAGAAAGATAAATGACAGCACAGGGTTTTATATATTTGTTTATATATATATAGGTAAGTATATGTAAGTATTAACAGCTCCAAACGAACTGAATATGTCAATCAAGTTAAAAGATTCGTTCAAATTGACTTGTTTTCGATGTATTTTCCAGCATACATAAATTGTACATCTGAATTAAGAGTTACCAAGTTACACACACACACACACACGCATTTTAAGCCGTTTCTGTGATGTTCAGAATGTCCCTGAATGCATCACATGTTCTTGTAATGAGAATGAGGAAGTGTCGTTACCAGGATGAACGGACTAGAGACGTGTGTGAGTCGGAGATACCTACAGTATTTGGTTTTGGAATTGTACTGCTGTTGATGTGTTCAGGTCAGAATGAAGTTAGAAAAGAGTGTCGGACTCTGTGTGACTGTGTGGGGACCTCCACTGCGCTTCCGTCTGCCATCATACCACAGAGGCGTGTTTGCTCTGGTGTGCATGCGTTAATTACACAAAAAAAATGTACGTAATGAATTAAATAAATTAGTTACCGCCGTTATTGCGTTACTTTTGACAGCCCTAATAAAAGCATACGACTTTTTATTTTTTACTTTACTTTTTACTCTAATATTGTCAATTTATTTTTGTAAAAATTATGTTTACACTAGGTCCCCAACTTACGAACATCCGACTTGCGAACATTCGCGGATACGAACACAAGCCGACTGGTCTATATTTTATTTTATTTTGCCTTCTAGTCGCTCCATCAGTATTTATACTGCTACTGTACATGCTTGACCAGTAGAGGGCACTGTGACACTGCTAATGGGACCAACAGACGCTGGGGAGAGAAAGCTAAATGGAAAGCTAAATTGTAGCTGTATGATACAACCCGGACAGAGCGTGTGATTAAAGTTTATGAAGAGTTAATAGGCCTGCTTAATTCTACACCACCCACAGACACCACGACCATTTGTCCTTTTTCAATATCTCCTCCTCCTCCACAGCGACGTATGCTCGACCACTCCTCTTCAAAGGTAAATAACATTTATCATTACGTCGTTATTACGTTATTATATCATTTTTATTATTGTTTTTTTTCATTAATTATCCTCGTTTAATATTACTACTGCATCCAAACTCATATTTACATAAATACACAAGCTGTATATGTATACACGTACATGTAGTACCTATATCATTGGTAATATTACCTTTTCCCCGACGTAAGAACAATTCGACTTAAGAACAGTCGTCTGGAACCAATTGTGTTCGTAAGTTGGGGACTTAGTGTATTCTCTGAAAATGATATCCTTTGTCTCCAATACAGTAGATGCTTTCCATGGGGGTTCCATTCATGGACTACCACACAATGGTGCAATTATATGAGTAATTTTAAATAGACACACGGCTCTCTCTTACCCACTCCAAATTACATTGATGTTCTCTTCTAGTTTTGGATCATCATTTGCAATAATAAAAATTCAAATAATAATAAATATGCCTCACACTCTTATTGAACGTAATTTAAATTATAAAATGTATAGTGAATTTGCGGGGCCTGAAGGCTGAATCACGAATGTGCGGGGACCCACTATAGTACAGTGTTTTGCACGTAAAAATGTTGTTTTTTTTTTCCCACTTGCAGTTTTTGCCTTTTTCAGGGGGTGGCCACAGCAAGCCAAACAGATGAATTGTTTTGGCTTACTTTTTGTAATGGATGCCCTTCCTGACGCAACTCTGACCGGCAATCGAATCCATGCTGTCTGCCATAAACGGCAGAAGCCTATGCATGGTTAGAAAACTGTAATCATGTTTATTTTTCATATAACTATGGACATGTTCTCATAATATTCTCCTTCATTTTTTTCTCGTAATATTACAACATTGTTATTGATTTTTTTCTTGCAAAATTATGACTTTTGAACAGTTACTGTTCAATTTTGCGATATTTTTATGAAAATATGAATTTCTGCTGTCCAAAGGAGCAGCTTTCTTCATTATGTGAAGCGTTAATTTGATTCAGTTCCTAACACATTCGTTATGAATTCAAGGGGCTTCAAGGGAAAATTATGTTAATGACCTGGTCTGTGTTGTTGCTTTGCGTATAATAGAAGGTGAACTGTTAGGTTTGCCGCCGAGTTATGCTCTCTCCAAGTGCATATTCATTTTTTTCTAGCATGATTTAGGCAGTTTGTTGTTCTCTTCCACACAATGGCTGATGCCTGTTTTCAGTCTTGCTGAAATGCTGGGAATGCACTTATTTCACAGCCTAGTCGGGGGAAAAAATGGCCTCTGCTTTCATCTGCAAGAATAATTCAGGGGAGTAAAAATGCTGCGCACACAGACTGTTAATGACAAAAATCATACCGTTTTGCAAAACCCCCCCCCCAAAAAAACGAAAAACAAAAACAGAGCTGCACGTCATGCAAAATGGCAGGGGTGTTTTTTTAATGAGGGGAAGGAAGAAGAATGCACAGCAGTGTGCAGTGTGGTCATAATGAGACAGAAAGGGGCAAAAACAGTTGAACAAAAGGCAGCAGGTTTTTATAACAGCCTGAAGTCAATGACAGCTGCAGAAATGTCTTCAAAGAACAGAAATCACCACCAATAATAAAGACAACAAACACCAGACTGAGAAAGGAGTGCTCATCATCTGTGGTATTTAGAAAGCCCCAGCGTCAGTCTGTTAGAATCACTTAAATGCACAGGAACCCCCTGCCCATAAATTCACATTTTACTCAGACAGGAGTAAATGAAATGCCTATTGCAGCTCAGTCAACAAAACTCACGGGGATTGGACTCAGAAAAGCTAATTAAATGAATAAGCTTGGCATTTTGGCTGACGACTAAAACATGCACAAAAACTAGAGTGGAGAAGATGAGCATCAGACAAGTCAAACAATGGACAACATTGTAGCTGTCTGCAACGAATAGTAAAACCACAAGAATAGCATTTTCTTACCCTCTGACAGCGTGGAGCAAGCGCAGAGAGGGGAAAGCGGTGCGTACGTTGACAGTGTGCTGTAGGATGAGGCGTAGGGCCCACTCCACGCGCTCCTCCCCCCCCTTGGCCATGAAGGCCGGGATCCACAGCACGCTGCCACTAAGGCTCTGAAGCCGCCGCAGAAAGCGCTCCCTCCACTCATCGTCCATGAGGTCCTGGAAGGCCCTTTGCACCACTGAAGGGTTCATGGTCACCAAGTTGGTCCTACAGCCCACGTCGTGAGAGTATTCCTCCACTGGTGCCAGGTTGCACCTAGAGAGCAAGTTAACCATTCAATGACACTGGTAGTGTAATGGGATAAATTGCCATGTGATTCACTGGTGACTTGTTCAGAGCACTAAGTCACTTGGGATAGTCTCCGGCCCCTGCTGTTCATATACCTCCCACGGACCATTCACATGATCCCCCGACATTCATTTGTGTATTACTGCAACTTTTCCTGACATTGTGGCTCATTATTTTGAGTCATTCTGTAAATTTGAACTGTGCAAGATGGAGGTTATTGTTAATAACTGGCAGGAGGACCGATTGGCTTCATTATATGACATGTTTGTGGTGTGTGCTCATGCTTGTGCATGAATAAGCATACTGTGATCTTTGACTTTGTGGGTTATTTTGAATCTTTTGCATTACATACAATAAGGACAGTGGCAGTTTTGTTACGTAACTGGCGGGAGGAAGGATCACATATGACATGTCTATTAGGGGTGTCCCAATCCAATATTGATAACGGATATTGGGTCGATATCAGCAAGAAAAATCGGATTACAACAGCCTGCATCTAAAATCACAGATATTGGCACTCCGATACAAACAGTCGATTCCAGACTCGTTTATCCAGCAGCGGCCAGATAGAGTCTACGTGATCACAACAACAGCGTGTGCTAACGTGTTAGGCAGGGAGCAGGAGTGACGTCAGCCGTGAGTATTTTTCGTTAAAGTCCGAAAAAGACATTGCAGTTGAGTGAGCACAAACTTGTCATGCACAAGTTTCCTGTGGGACCAGGGAAGTTCAATACGACCAAACTCATCACGCATTTGAAGACGGATTTTCGCAACGCCACGGCTTCCTGAAACATCCACCACGGCTTGACACATTTGCAAAGCGTGAGAAACGCCCACGGGATGACAAGGAGTCATTAGCCAGAACAGAAAAGATGACCAGCCCCTGTCGGTGGTGAGTAAAGTCGAGTTTAAACACTTAATTGAGCACATCAAACCTCGCTATATTATGCCTAGCCGCCACTACAACGTGGATAAAATTATACTCCAGATCTTTAAAGACGTTTTTCTCATACGTACCATTGCTGATTATTGTTCCCTGTTTGAGTAATATCACTTGATCAAGCCTTAATAAGTAATGAAAGTGTGAATTATTCTTGCTGATATCCTATTGATATCAGTGTCAATACGCATCGGGACACCCCCAATGTCTGTCGTGTGCGCCTGTGCTTGTGCATGAGTGTACCGTGGGCTTTGACTTTGTGGATTATTTAGTCTTTTAGGTTATTTCTATTAAAGAAAGCGACAGTTATAAATAACTGACAGAATGGAACGATCACAGGGATTATATAACGTGTGTGCTCGTACACAAGAAACCCAATGTTTTCCGTTTTAGCTGAGTTTCCTCATCAAGGATGATACACCGTCTTCTGTCAGTCCCGTTGCTGTCCCCAGACACTGTCAGCCAAGATTATCACGCCGTGCGACACATGAATAGCAGAGTACATTCTTCGGCTTATTAAAAAAGGCCACTTCGCCTTTGTTTGCCCTCAGTCAATCCCGGACCGTCATTATCATGCCGAATGAGTTGACAACAGTCATGACCTCTGCTCATCAGCATTCAGAAGAAGACAAGAGAAAAGATAGCATAGCGTGATCAATGTAAGAATAAAAAAAACTGAATAAAAAGGCTGTGGCCTTTTTTCCCAGCAAGCAATCAATCAGCAGAATGGGGGAGTAGTGACACAGACATCTTTACACCAGATGTTTCATTTGGTGCTAGCTTCACTCCAGATGCTTACAGAATACCAACCAGGACACTTTCGTGTTTTGCATTTCCTGTCACAGGCAGATTTATAGTTCCTCCATTGACAGGTATAAATAGTGATGAATAGCTCAATCTGCCATTCTTGTGCTAAATGCCAAACTCTAATCAGAGGCAGCTGATGTTTTCACACACACACAGAAACCTATACTAAATGGGAACAGGACTCTTGAGAGTGCTTGGGTTTGTCTTTGCATTTGTGTTGCGTAGGGTTGCAGTTACAGTTGTCCCTCGCTACATCGTGGTTTGAACATCGCTCCCTCACTCTATTGTGCTTTTTCAAAAATGAATCAATTGGTAAATGATCGCTGCTTTGTGGTTGACTATGGCCTATTGTTAGTCAAAAAAATATTGAAAGACGACTTGTAGTATACTACTTGTATGTAGTATTCTGGGCACTAGGAACCAGTAATGTTACACTGATGAGACATGAAGTTATATTACATACCTTCACACTGTATGGAGTCAACCATAGTATGTCTGACATGATATAGTGAACAAAAAGTTATTCTCCCGTTCCGTGTGGAAGTGGTAAGTTTTTGGCTTCTTATTTTGTCCTTCTTCCCCACTCCGTTTGAAACACTGAAGTTTAGAATAAGTAAACTGGCGAGGCTAACTAGTTAGCTCGGTAGCTTGCTATGTTTGCGGCGTCCGTCTCTAATGTCCCTGCAGTGATCCCATTGCCTGCACAATGTGGTGTAAACAAAGAATTAGTAGGGTGTTAAAGTGACTATAGGGGTGTTATTTCATGTCTACAGGGCTTTAATAATGTTAAAAACTGCATTTAGCAAGTCATAAACAGGTTTTCTATGCTCTAACTATGAAAATATTCAGTTTATTAGTATTGAATCCTACTTAGCGGAAATTCACTTATCGGTCGGGTCTGGAACCAATTAACAGCGATAAATAATAAAAAATTATTGCAGGTGATGAGACACAGCTATGCTGCCTGCAAAGCCTGCTATTACTTGTAAAACACCTCCAAAAACCCCCAACAATGTTTTATCGTTTTATATCCATGCTGTGACCATGTAGTAACAGGTATGTTCATGATATCATGTAATACTTACAGTATTTTGCCGTACTTTGGTCATTTAAAGCATTACCAGAACTTCCTTCCTGGTCGCACTGATTTCACATAGCAACATAGATACGAACTCTAGCAATTCATTTAAATCTAATCTTGCATTAACTTTTCCATACTGAAAAACACAGCAGCAGTGGCGGCAGCTCCAATATGTGGCATTACCTTTCGGTTGTGGCCAGAGGCATTGCGCTTTTCCACCTCCAAGGCACTCAAAGCGCTTTGACACATTAACCTACTGATGGCACAGCATCAGGAGCAACTGGGGGTTCAGTGTCCTGCCCACGGATACTTCGACATGATCATGGGAGGACGTAGGACCGAACCCGCAACCGCCAGGTTGGGAGACGACCTTTAGGTAAATGGAGTGTTGTTGGCAGTTTTTGGAGCTTTTTTCCAGACGCCTTTATAGGTGGAATATTTAGCTGTTTTTATATGTTTAGAACACACAGAAAAGAGAAAGATGTGTGTTCATGTCTCACATAAGGAATGCTGATGATCGGCAAAATGCCCCAAAAAAGGGCAGCTTTCCTCCAAAACCTCGACGAGCAACAACTCTGATGTCCCGTGACGGTCTCATCATTTCGATGCCAATTACATTCTGAGGAACGGGAGATAAACCGAAAACTAATTTGCTATTCCTTTTCAATTACAGCCCATTTCAATCACACGTGTTGTGTTGTTTCACAAGTATTTCCAAGTAAAAACTTCCAGACTTGATGTGAAAATAAAGCCCAATTCTGATTTGGTGCCTTTATCCTACATATAATACCAGTCAAAAGTTTGGACACTTTTCAAATTGAATGCAAACATGTGTCCAAACTGGACTGTGTATTTACTATTTATGCTATTTATGCTTTCGCTATAGTTTTGATTTACCTTGGGTGTCCTTTTATTCACCATGGGTGTGTTCCTTCAGCAAACGTGTGTGTATACATTATCAACTGGTGGATTTTGATTACATCCGTCTCAAATCAACATAGCAAATCTTATCTGCGTCTTAACTCTGCAGTCGCAAGGGTTGATTTTTATCCACAATTTAAATTTTGTCCTCTCGTAAAGCGACCATGACCCAGATACGAACTGGGCCACATCGGAGCAATTAAATCGTAATTGTGTAAGTTGACCCTTAATCAAAGAAATACCTGATAACAAAGTCATGAGAGTCGATCTGCGGGCCACAGCTGCTATTGAGTAGGATGCCAGAGTTTCCTACGATGGCACACAGCCGGTGGTGCTGGTTCTTCATCGGCGACGCGGTTGGCAAAAGACGATATAGATTCTCTGAGATGTTTGTGGTGCTTTGGCGGTCAAACACGTAGTGGACGATATCGCCAGGTTTCAGCGAGCCCTTAAGGATCGAGATGTCCCTCTCCGGGTCAAGGAATCTGAGAATATTCTTCCTGCGAAAAGACAAATTATGCTTTTAAAAATGGGATTGAAGGAGACAACCAAGCTCAAGCGATGGACTACCTGATGAGGTTGGAGAGGGTCTTGTTGAAGGTCCAGCTGGATGATGAGAGCTTGGCACTGTGATTGTATGCCCGATGCGGAGGATTTATTATACCGAGTCTTGGTAGTGAAGTGCTTTCAGTGTGTGCCATCGTCTTTCTAAATGTGAACACAAGATTGATTGCAAAACACAGCGTAACATTAGGAGGCTCTACTGTATACGGTAAAACTATCAGACACATTTAAATTATATCCATCTATCTATACTTCTAGGTGTCTGTTATGTAGGAGAGTTTATTTTCAGTTTATAAAAAAAATTGCTAAGAATAGAATTGTTTCATGTGTTCAACACAATGTATACTTGCGGACTATAAATTGTAGTCAAGAATATTTCCAAAGAAATACATTTTTATATGTATGGGGGTGTAATTTGAAAATCAGAAGGATGGTCATACAGTATTTCCTCATATAATGGCCTCCACTCAATTAGATACCACATTACAAATACTTTAATGTAATTTTAATTTGTTGTGCTAATAATAAAGGGGGAAATTTCCTTTTCCCCCACCAGTTGACATTAACACACACTGCTTGCAGAGCAAACATGGCATCGGTAAAACTAACAGCTTACAATGGCGCTTAAAAAAAATCTACACATTTCAACACTGACCTGAAAAAAACATTCAACTGTTTTTTGGAATTGTTATTTTAATGAGTAATTATGAGTGGAAACATAAATTATTGAATACAAATAAAAAAACAGAAACAATGACAGGAAATACAATATTCAGCCGTTATAGATTCCCGTCAATGCAGATGTCCTCTAGGACGCTGCCGTCTGGGCGGGCGTAGCAGTTGCCTCTTCCAAATAAACCATAATAAGATACTCAGTGAGAATGACTCGCTGGCTTTTTTCACAGCTGAAAATTACATTGAAGTGGCAACTACATTCCCCCCATCAGCAGAGTGTGTATATAAATTGCATCTCGCAATATACTGTACAGGCAGGTGCGTATGTGGAGATAATTGGATTTCAGACCTGTGTGGTTTCGGGATGAGCCGGTGCAGGTTCATCTTTGACTGTCCAGTATTTCTACAAGAAACAATTCACATCCAGTTATGACTCTAATGCTCCTTAATGCTATGGTGCTAAAAATACTTCCTGGATCCGATTGCAATGAGGACTCCACTGTGTTACCCAGCCATGGTGTGTGTCTCTCCTTAAGAACGAATGAAGGTGAAAGGCACGCATTGAGCAGGTATTTTTAGACCAATCCACTGTGGGCCCGTTTGCTGATGTAACGAGGAGAAATGTAACCCTAATGGAGCCCCATTATATTGACTGTGGCTTTCCTTTAACTGGGAAGGAGAGGATACTGGTTGCCACTTCATTAGGTACACCTACATATATAAGAGCTGTGTCAAGCAGTGCTCGGGTTATTATTGCAGCTTTACAAGTACTGAGGAATGTTTCTGATTCATCTGTGAGCTATAATCAGCAAGTCTTTCAACATACAATGGATTATTATTTTTACAACCACTCAGGTGCCTCAGTAGCATGTGGAAGAACTCCACCTTCTCCTGGTCACACACTACTGTGGGATGGCAATCTACTCCATCTCAAGTGTTGTGGTTGTGTTGGCCATTCTGGCATGAACAGCATCCATAAGCTGATCGCTTATGTGTTTAGCTGGCTTGCCGCCATTCTTTCCACACCAAAACTCTGGGGGTAGTCTTTGGTAAACACCACTCTGTGGATTGGAGTGTTATCATCTTGCCGGTTGGGTTTCAGTCCTTGACTGGTGATATGGTGTTACTGAATATAATATTGATACCTCTCTGCATTGAGATTGACTTTAATGATGACAAGCTTAGTTTTTGCCATGTGTGTGCCACTCAGGCTGTATGAGTTGGGCTTTAGTGCTTGTTAATGTAACCAAGCGTTTTAGGATGGCCGCTGACTT
This sequence comes from Dunckerocampus dactyliophorus, assembly GCF_027744805.1. Taxonomy (NCBI): domain Eukaryota; kingdom Metazoa; phylum Chordata; class Actinopteri; order Syngnathiformes; family Syngnathidae; genus Dunckerocampus; species Dunckerocampus dactyliophorus. The sequence continues at coordinate 19,152,140 of NC_072823.1, forward strand.
TGTGTGAGTTTTGTATGAAATAGGGACAGCCAGGGCTGCAAGAGGCACTCAGATAGCTATCTCACTTAGCAACAGTCAAAACATTTTCAACACACATCACACTTCCAGCCTTTAAAATAAGCGCGGCGCACATCCTGTCTAATAGTGGTAATACAATAAGAGTGGGATAAAAAATAGCTTACATTAATAAAGCTATTACAATCGCATCTGCAACTACGTCTTCTTTAACCACAAGCACGGATATGATCCTTTCTTGAGGATTTTGTAGCAAAGTAAAGTTAGAAAAGTTAGCGAAGCTACATCCGTTTCTGAAATACCAAAATTGTCCAATGATGTATTGCATCAATAAATGTGTGGATGTTTGCATTTATTTAACTGTCATTTTATTCAATGCCACCAAAAACACACACTCTATGGTGATAAAATAAGTGTAAAAAGTAAAAAACTTCATTTAAAATTCAAATGGATTTTGAGAAAAAATAAAACGGCTTTCATAGGGCCCTACAGTCCTGACCTCAACCGTACTGAACACTTGCAACAACTCCTGGTAGAGGTGCCATCCCACAGCAGTGTGTTACCATGCTGTTGAGGCTTGTTCTTCCACATGTTATTGAGGCACCTGACTATAAAATAATAATTATGTTAGATTGCCAATGGAATAGCAGCAGCATATACAGTGAAGGTCTAGCACAACACACAAATGCACCTTCCCTACAAATGAGGCATCATTTAAAAGGGAATAAAACTAATAACGGAACCTCATTGTCATGATTAGGCTTTATTTTTTGTTCCAGCTCTTGTATGGGATGTGATAAGCATGTGCATAGAGATGGCCTACTCTCACACGTAGATTTCGTTAATACCAAGATGGTAAAATGACCTCCCTCGTTTTTTCTTTCTTTCTTTCTTTCTTTTTTTACATCCCCTATTGTTGTAGTAATTGTATTAAGCTGCATTCAGGCTGCGGTGAAAGTGCTTCCATTTGTTCTCCCATGACAAATCACAACCCAATAATTTTGCATTCAAAACAAAACGTTCTTGCCGAAAGGGGGAAATGTGAGCGTCCCTAATGAGAGTGAGAGGGATGTGGGCACTGGCTTTTGCTAAATTAAGAATTGTTGCAAGTGCAAAATGAAAGTGGGGCACATGTGTCTCTGTGTGTGTGACTTAAAACATCCATTTCAGGAAAAAGAGAGAATAAAAGAGTAACCAGCCCCCCCACAGTCTGCTGCCCCCTCTTTCCTTTCTCTCTTTAAGTGTGGAAATGTAGCCTATCCCAGATGCAAGCTGCTGCAAGACAAATAGCCTACCCTTGGGGACCCGGCCAACACTTCTCCTGGATCAGCTGCTGCATTGCAAATGCAGAAACAAGCCACAAACATTGAACTTAAAAAAAAGAAGCAATACCAGCAACTGCTTAATGAACTGTGAACCCCTGAAGGAAACAACCTGATGGACACAATGGGCACATACACACACAACAGTACAATGGATGACAAATGACTGCAGGCTACTTACGCAGCTTCTTCTTCCACTTGTGAGATATCATCTACGATAAGGACCAGTACCAGCAGCGTCACAAAGAGGAAGAGAAGCGTCCTGGATGCAGGCAGCATGGTCGGGCTTGGAAGAGGAAGACCACCACCATCCGCACCAGTCCTGCAGCTGACATCACATCCCTCTCTTTCCCATTTCTACAGCCGTCCACTCATCATGTGTTCCTTTGTTGTGATCACCGGACCCCTCCCACGCAAAGCAGCCGTCCAATCTCTCCCACCAACCCACCCACACTTTCACCCACTCTCTCTCTCCCCGTCTTGTGTGGTTGAGTGTGCTGCCCGGCTATGGTCTCCACTCCCCATTGTTAGCGCTAATTCCCCGGTCTAACTTTCAAAGCGCGCACCTCCAGAGGCAGCGGGGGCGGGATGATGCGGACCACATGCCGTCTTAAAGGGGAAGGGGTCGAAATTTAAAAAAAAAGTAGTTCTGGTACGAAGGAGACAGGGTGATGATACCCGTAGTTCCAAAATGAGTAAACCTCGTCTCCTCAGTGGTGTTATACTTTGACTGACTTCCTGGTTTTGTCTCTGGTGGGCGTGGCTGTTTTAATGCTAATATTTTTATTGGCCTATAGGGGCAGCCAGGTCGGAGTCCTCTGCCTGGCAACAAGCGGACATTCAAATGTATTCACTTGACAAATGAAAGTAACTACTCAGAAAGATGTTTTCTTCAGATAACTTAGCATATGACCGACATGGAAGTGGTTTTAACATACTTCATGTACAAAATGTATCAAAGTGACTCCACCGCATCTCTCAAGGTTTCTGGTGGTCCTTGGTGGGAAAAGTATGACCACCCCTGTTCAACGTCAATTCAAAAACGTTTACACCTCGCACCGCCTCATAAAGTACCACCATTTCCACTACCTGCGCTTACAATTACAGGTTGGCCTTGAATATGTGGCTTGTATCATTTCATTACAATCTTTGGAACTGGTGTTCCTGAGTACCACTAGATGGAACCCAAGTACCACCAGTGGTACTCTTGCCACAGTTTGAGGATCCTTGTTGTGGGTAGTTGAAATATTTACATTACTATTTGTTGCTTGTAAGGTAGTGTACTGTGATCTTCTTGGTATGCAGCCTACCTAACGCCCCATTTATATTACTACTGTAGTACTTAGACATTGAGTAAATAGTACTAATACTGTGCATCAATGCTGCTTCATGTTAGGACTATCATGATTTTTATTGACACTGAACGTACCGTACATTTAGATGACTACGTGAAGTACACACTCACCAGTGTGGTTAGAGGTGTGTGTATTGTCCGATGCAACATTTCTCCATTGTATAGCAGCCATTAGGGCAACTGCCTGCCTCTTGATTAAAGATGAAAACGCTTCCCTCGAGCAGCTTCTATTTTGGAAGTTGCAAGCTTGGTGTGTGTGTGTTTTGATTTTCAACAAGGACACTCTCCAGGAGACTATTTCAAGCACTTGTGCTGTGTCCTTGATGTGACAAGCATCAGTAGTGAAGCACACTGCATTTGAGTCAGACAGGAGAACAATGTATGTGGTGTTTCCTGTCTTGGGCGTATTTAGTCATAGGGCCCTCCACATCTTTTTAAATTCTTTTTTACATTTTTACAAAATGTGAGTATGTAAATTAGGCCATTTTTTCCTGGTTTTGTGACACTTCTGTCAGCTTAAGTTGCTAGTTACACAGCCATGTTTATAAACTACGTATTTGAAATATTAATGTTTAGCATCCTTCTAACAAGTGCGAATGTGAGAAAATTCACATTTTCCTGAGAACTAGATAAAAGTCCTTCAAATCCTCCTAGGAGATTACTTTTACCTAACAAGTCAATCATCGCAATACTTTTACTGTCATTGATAAGAACATGAAGCGACTTTTAACAGAGTTTACCGCTTAAATACTGACATCTTTGTGATGAAAAGCACCACTCTCAGCTTCAACACTGACTGTAGCGGTGCTGCTGTACTTGTGTCTACGTTTGTTGCGACTGTGAAAAAGGTTGACACCTTCGGTACCATTTAAAAAAAAAAAAAAAAAATGTTTTCCACTCGCCTTCGCCTCTTCTCGGCTCCACTGAGGTAGCTATGCGCCAACAAGTTTGCTTGCTTCGCTCCCGTCTTCCGGACATGCGCCGTAACATGGAATGGTCCCTCTGAGGAGGGAGGGGCAGCGGTTGAAACACTTCTGAAAGATTACGCACTTTGATGGCAGTTTTCAGCATGTGAATTAAGCCTAAAATAGTAGCATGTACTTTAAATTGAAGAAAAAAAATATGTTTTTATGAGACGTTTGGCGGCCCCTGGAAATCTCGGGGCCCCAGGCAATTGCCTGCATTTGCCTAAAGGTCTGCCCCTGTTTCCTGTATGTGTATAGATAATTCAACTCTATAGTTGTAGAATATCATGAAAAAAGAAGGGGTTCCCAAACTGAGGGTCTGGACCCAAAATGGGTCCCAGGTCAATTTTTATTGGGTCACCACTATCCGAGTTTATATCTAATTTGGGGTGAAAAGATTTAGTTATTTAGCGAGATTACACAGAAAAGTATACAGCCTCTTTCCGGTGGAGAGGTGGCCCATGAGCATACAGTATATTGGTGCAAATCTGGATAAAGGTGCAGAAAAGAGGATGTTTTGTTACTATTATCATCCATCCATCCATTTTCTATACCGCTTCTCCTCTTTAGGGTCGTGGGGGTATGCTGGAGCCTATCTCAGCTGACTTCGGGCGAGAGGCGGGGTACACCCTGGACTGGTCGCCAGCCAATCGCAGGGCACATATAGACAAACAACCATTCACACTCACATTCATACCTATGGACAATTTAGAGTCACCAATTAACCTAACATGCATGTTTTTGGAATGTGGAGGGAAACCGGAGTACCCGGAGAAAACCCACGCACGCACAGGGTGAACATGCAAACTCCACACAGAAATGCCTAAGCGGAGAATCGAACCCAGATCTTAACGATCTAGACCACCGTGCGGCCTACCATTATCATTTATAATCGTTATCATTATATTATTTGAGTCCTGTCTAGTCCTAACCAGGAAGCGAGATTTTGTTATTTTCAAAAATTGTACAGTCCTGTCATATGATATCCATTCTGCAGTTTCCACTGCATCATGCTTATCAGAGCGCTCACCGCCAATTGCAGAAACTGCCACTCATCCCAATGTTATTAAAAAAGTATTTATTTCCAGAGTAAAATAAATGCCATACAAAAAGAGTAAGAAAAGAGAACAAGGTCAAAACTAGAACTGCAGAGATCAGTAGCATCGTAAATTGACATTTTCCACACACACCAGGAATAAACGTGTTTCGACTACACATACACACACACACGCGCGCACACACGCTCTTAGTCCTGTTGTCTCTGCAGCTACCACAGATCTAGTCAGAAGACATGTTGTGTTTCTGCTACTTTCACTGCAAATCATCTCTTGTGACATCATATAGATACAGGAAGTGTAGAATATAGTCATTGACATCAATATAATAAAGCATTCTGGGCCTCCAAAATAACAAATGTAATACTCCTAATCTCTTTTTCTTCTCCTGCACTGTCTCTGAGCAGGAGTCCAAAGGAAATACACATCTTATTTGTAGAATCCCTTATTCAGACAAATTAGGCTGCTGAATGAACTGTGAAACAAAGACACACTCACTAGTACGATGTATCACACATATCATTGCACATTTGTCTCTAAACAGTATGGACGACAGTGTGTGTGTGTGTGTGTGATCCAGCATGAGAAGCTAAACTGAGCACGATCAGTTTGGTTTCATTTGAAAAACATCTAAGAGGCCACTAGAGTAGTAAAGTCAGGGTGATCTGCTCTCTCATCAAATGACGGTAAACTCTTGGCAACTTCTGTGCTAATGAAGAACCACCCCAAACTTTTAAATACAGAAAACATCTCACTGAACACACACGGTACCAAGGAGTCCAAGGGCCACACGTACACACAAAAATTCAGAATACATTTGTGATGTTATGAGAAAAAAGTTGTAATGTCATGAATGAAAGTCGTAAATTTATGAGCATAAAATCATTGTATTATTGGAGAGAGTTTCAGAAATCTAGTGGTAAAGTGACAAAAATAAAGTTGTAATACTACAAAAAAATGCCATGTTGCGTAAAAGTATTATTTTAAAAGTCACTTTAAAAAATATTTATCAGAATAAATTATAAATATTACATAGTTACATGAAAAAGTTGCCGTTTTTGGAGAAAAATAATTCCACGCCTACATTTATTCTGGTAAATACATTTTTTCTCATACAAATATGTTTTTGTGAAATTAAGAATGTATTCTTGTAATATTCCAACATAAATGTATGGGTATAAAATTGAGAATAAAAATCATATTGTATTTTTGGAGAAAGTTACAGGAAGAAAGTGGTAACGTGACAAGAATAAAGTTGAATTACTACAAAAAATGTTGAGATGTTACATAAACTATGTGATATGATTTAAGAAGTCAATAGAAATATATTTTGCTACGTTACAAGAATTAAGTATACGTAAGTTATACGTAAAGTTATGTGGGGGGGGGAAAGACGTTGCATTGTTTGGGAGAAAAAATTCCACACATACATTAATTTTTTTGGTATATTCTTTTATTTTTTTGTAAAATTTCAACTTTATTCTCGTAAAAACAACATTTTAGAATGTATTCTATGTGTTCAATAAAAAAATTTAATTCTTGTAATATTCCAACTTTCTTCTCATAATTAAATTTTTATTGTCATTCTTCCATCCATCCATCCATTTTCTACGCCGCTTATCCTAATTAGGGTCGCAGGGGTATGCTGGAGCCTATCCCAGCTGACTCTGGGCGAGAGGCGGGGTACACCCTGGACTGGTCACCAGTCAATCTAGGACTCTATATACGTAGTGGTAATTTTTCTGTTGGGCGTGGCCCTAGTTCTCCTTGGTAAGACAGATGACACTGTCATTTTCTCTCATGCACACCTGCAGCCATTACAGAGCTACAAGAATATGGCAACTAGTAGTAGTAACACCACTCCAGTCAACAAGCTAAGCTACAATTTGTTGTCTTTGTCTGCCTAGCAACAACACAACAAGCTCATCAATTCTACCACCAGCACCATCACACACCTAAAGTGGACCCTTGTATTGAGGACAGTAGAGCAGCGGTTTCTGTCGTTACATACTTTCAATGAAAACATGAATAGTCCACGTCGTCCATGTTGCTTTACGGCCTACAAAACCGATTCCATGTTTTCACATAATTCGTGGTCCTCTAGGCTATAGATGAACTTTGTCCTGTCCACTAGTTTGGGTCCGTCCGAGAGTGAGGGGTAGAACTCGCTGGGCGACATCTGGGCCTCGTGACTTTTGATGTAGGTGTTGTAGTTGCGGCGTAGGCAGTACCACGTGGTGCCGTACAGGAGGAAGGCCACGGCCTTCAGGATGATGGCCAAGCTTACGTACAGCCATCTGTAGGCCAGGTTGTCGTACAACAGGCAGGCACCTTTGTCGCCGCAATCTGAGCTCCAGAAAAGGCAGGTGGAGTCGATCCCGGCGCCGAAGATGAGCGGAGGCGGGATGAACCCTGTGGGACGAAAACCACGGGGCGTTGTTTTGACGGCTTGGTTAACAGGATTACACCAAAACTTTGCACGTCGAAGAAATACACATTACAGTTTGATGCACGTCTGGAAATGAAGGTAAGGGAATGTAATTTCCTCTCCCCCCTGCCTTAGAATGCAAGTGGTTGAGTCCCAGGTAGTAGTACTGTAAATAAAATGTACTCTTCTTAGAGCAGGACATCTCAAATAGTGGGACGGGCCCCCCTGGTGTGAGATGACAGGCAGGAGGGAATATACTACAGGTCTGTTAGTGTCTTTATTTATGCTTGAACTATGCTGGTGCCAGCAACTCATACAGAGTTTTGTACAGATAAATAAATAAATAAATAAATAAACTGTCCTACAGGGATTTATTTCCGCAATTTCCAATCAGGACGCAAGGACCCAAGAAGGCTATTATGGTATGGTATTGTCTTTTTACATAATTCTTCATGTACCACATATTGTTATTTTTGCTAACTTCTTTGGTGTTTTAATGTGGTTTAATGTGTCAGCAGGAGAGACTACAAAGTCCGACTGCACAAACTTGCCACAATGTATTCCAGTAATTCCAAACCACGGTGCAGCGGCACATTAGTGCGCCATGCGAGATCATCAGTTGTTTCAAAAATGATCATTCATTTACTACAAACAATGTACTGTATCTTTGTTCATCTATTTATGCCATCAACATATTGTATTGTGCTGGGAAGAACAATTACATGCTTTTCCACTAGATGGCAGAAGGTACATAATTAAGCTATGTAGCCACGTGTTGCCGTTCATACAACTGAATGAGCCATGGCAAGCTTGTTCGTGTGCCGTACGAATTTTGCCATGTAAAATGTCAAGAGAATTTTGCAGAAACCAGAACACTAAATGACAAATTAAAATGGTAAAAGATGACAGTGTCTTACCAAAGAGTCGCAGCAAGAGAAACAACACTCCAAGGGCATACGACTTCAGTTCTGGGGTGACGGTCCTTCAAAAGAAAAGAAACAAAATTATCATTTTTTCATGCCTTCCTATTTACACTCATGCATTTTTCCCCCCCCCCCGTGTGCAGACATGCCTGATGAGGACAATCACAGAGGGCGTCTGGGCCATGGCCCCCACCAGGCTGCACAAGCAGATGATGCACAGGAAGATGAGAAAGGCCTCCTGGCAGCCGTCGGTCGGGCATTTTCCTGGAACAGCTGTGGCGAATTCGCTGTCAGCAGATATACAAGCACATCCACTCAGGTTCTGTGAAGAGGAAAAAAAAGGCCAATTATGGCTAAGCATTCTCCAGTGTCTGCTTTCCACATAAGGATAAACAGGTGATTTGTACTGCTACAACATATTGCATAGCATCTGAATGCCTGCCTCAGCATTATGAATGGGTGTGTTAGATATATTGACTTTAATTGTTTAAATGCTTGTAGAGCACTGACAATGATGGATGGGTTATGGATTTCTCTTTTTGGCAGCAACCAGCAGAGGGTGCAAATACGTTTGCTGCCTAAACAGGCTGCCAAAGTAAACAGGAAGTAAATACAGTGTTCCCTCGTTTATCTGGGGGGGGGAGAAATAGGTTCACAAAATAGCCCACAACAAGTGAAATCCGTGAAGTAGCCAACTTTATTTTTTTTTTACAATGATTATATATATTTTAACCCCAGCCCACTTTATACACTTTTCTCAGGCAGGCATTAACATTTTCTCCCATTTCTCTCTTGTCTAAACAGTCTAAGTTCCAACCTTTGTTTGAATTTTAATGCTCAACCTACGAGGTTGGACTTGCGCGTATTTCACTCCTCTGGCCATGCCTCTTTGTCCTGGCGCCGCGTTTTTGTGTCCTTGTTAAAACATAGCGTTGCTGTATCCTCGTCCCCCTCCTATTCCTCCAACTGAAGATTCATTTACATCATTCTGTAATGGCGCCCTACAGCTGCAGAATGTCTACCTTCCTTCAGCAAGTCCACAAGTCCAACTTCTTGTGCGATGGTTAGCATCTTCCTCTGCCTTTAGGGTGCAGAACGCTTCGTCGACATTGTGGATTTTGTTGGGGAGAAAACGTGCTAACATAGTACAGAGTCTCTGCAAGCTGTTTGCTAGCGATCAAACAACAGGAAAGATGGCAGTAAGGGGCACAAAGGAGATTGATTGGCAATGGTCTACAGCCAATCAGGACGCAGAACACAATGGGCGGGTTCTTCCTTAGCCAATCAGGTTGCAGAAAACAATGGGTGGGTTCTTCCTTAGCCAATCAGGACGCAGAACACAATGCGCATTCATATGCTGTAAAAAAAACCAACCAAACACTAAAACTGCACTACAAAAACCCGCGAAACAGCAAGTCCGCTAAAGGTGAACCTTGCAAGGGAACACTGTATTGCAATACTTATGTATATATGCAGTACCAGTCCAAATTTAACAGCGTGAGAAAGTTTGTTTAAACTTTTGTCTTCTATTTTAAATATTGTACATGACATGCAGAACACACATAATGGAGTGAGGTTCCCCACGCTGGCGAGCTAACACCTCCACCTGACGCTGTTTTTTTAGCAGCTAAGCTGTTACCATGCTGCTTTTCACTCCTGACAAATACATCATTAGTTACCATTAGATTTAGAATTTTAATGTTACAGTTTAGCCTAGTCCACTTTATTTATAAAGAAGTCATTAAATTTTTAGTTTAAGTTTAGTTTTAGTCAATGCGTTGGAAAACAATAATATCATTTTAATAAATATTTCAGTGTAGGAATTTTTGGGGGGTATTTTCTGACATTTAAAATTAATATTTGATATATGCATCAGTATCTGACTTAATCGTCCTGAGTACAAGTTCACTCCAAAGTATGTGGCAACTGTCGGTAAAACTCCACATTTTCCATCGGATTTTAAGGTACAAAAATATTTGCAACACCATTATTTTAAAGTTTGCATCGATCTTCTTTGTCGCCAACCTGAGCGAGAATGTGGGTGCAGCCGGCAAAGCAGCCTGACAGGTAGGTGACGCCGTTGGCGCCGCACACGGGGCTGATGGAGGAGGTGAAGCAGTTGCAGTGATTGATGCACGGAGGTTCTGGTTTGTTGCCCACCTGCAGAGTACTTCAACAGACACAAGCATTTGCGTTGTGAGGACCAACTGTCCATATAACAAAAAAAAAACAACATGTAAATAAATGTAGACATTTTACAGCAATAAAGTTATCAAAGTTTTTTTTATGTGAAATTCAAATAGAAAGTGAGAATATAGAAGATAATAAAGGGAAATGCAGCAGCTTAAGAAAAATACCCTACTATGCTAACTTTAGCTCCTGTACACGTTGAAGCATCTTCCTTTTTGATACAACTCGTTTGTATTGGATCCGATTAGATTGTGAATCACTGAGTTTATATTCTACAGATCTGATGCCCTATTCTATTATTAAGTAATCAACAACCCATGTAGACTTTCACACCGTCCAGGAGCTTGTTTAGCAAAGGTTAGCTGCATCTATATTCTGTGCAGCAGCCGCTCTTGGGACAGCCAATCTCCTTTTTTTTTATAGGTTCGATAAGGCGACACAAAACTGAATAAAATATAAGGCAGTTTGTGCCCTGAGGACCTGCAGTGATGAGAATTTTTATTGACACATCTTGACTGCATAGTTCACCTCTAATAAAAGTCTCCCAACCCCTTGTAGCTTTAATATGACCACTTTATTCACTAGCACAACTGACTCTACTATGGAGAAAAATATACAACATTACCAAGCAATTTAATGACAAACTGCTGGTGTCATGAAGAGAGTACATATAGCTAATAGGAGTACTGTAAATGCTGATTAATTATAGCTGGGGTGTTTATCTATTGGAAACTAGCGATAATTGGAGAAAGGCTCTTATTTCTGAAATTTGACATTTTTATAATAATTTGGAGCGCATGAGAAAGTTGAAAGGACATGTTAGCTCACTTGGACCACATGGTCATGTATTGACAAGTACGGTATGTTGCACAAAATAGCAGCAACAGAACCAATGTTGTAGTAGCAGTAACAGCAACAGCTCAGTAGCGCAAATATCTTAAAACACAAGCAGAGGTGGACAAAGCTGCTGATACTTAGCACTCATGCTACTTCAAATGCAGCCACTCCCGTCTTGTGGCGTTAACAACAATAAAAACTACATCAGGAGGTTGCCTACAGCCGTTGTTTTTGACTTTGTGTTACTTCTTTGCTTTTGTAGACCACACACCCCGCGACCATGCTGTGGTGAATTGAATGGAGTCATTAACTGGAGCTTCTCTTACCTGTTGCTGTACGTGACGGTCACCCCTGCGACAGAGCCTGTGTTGCAGCCCAAGAACAGGAAGGAGACGTAGCATGCGGTGGAGATCAGGTTGACCAGCATGGCCATACGTATGGCTCCAAGCGCTGACAAGTTGAGCTTCTTCACCAGCAAACCGCCCATGAAGATTCCCAGACATGCGCACGGAATGGCAGTCATGCCTGTCAAGACAAAGGATTCGTCTTTGGATGCTGAAATTCCCTTTGAAATAATCAAATCAAAATGTTCAATCACATGAGTATGAATGCTCGTCTCTCAGCATTAGCTAAGAAACGACCATGTTCCTCAGACCTAATAGCTGGTTTGCCGAGGTGGTGGTGAGGTTGAACTGCTGCTCGAGGTATTTGCCCAAAAAGGCGGCAAAACCGGCCACGACGGCGATCTCCATGCAGGCTGCCAGGATGATGCAGGTGAACACGGGGTTTGACAGCAGGTGTTTGGTTACCTTGGGGATCACTGCAGGTGGGGGACAAAGACAGAATTACAACACTAAGGCATGGGAGCTGTGCTTGCTTCACTGCATTCCAAAAATGCAGCCAAACTAACCAGTTATTGATTATAGCGTCATTCTGGTTGAACTTAAAATCATTTCCACTGTGCAACACAAGGTAAAATATTAGCTTATTCCTTTCTCTTGAAACCTCGTTGTTACAAAGCGCCCTTGGTGTGCTGATTTGCATGCTTTTTATTCCAGTTTAATTTAATTTTATTCATACTTATATACTATTATGCAACTAATTTAGCCTTTAAGGGCAATTACAATGTCTGTGTATTGGATGGTTTTGCTTTAAAATAGCATGAAAGACTGAAAAATAACGATAATTTACTGCAGAAACTGATTTAATTTACCGATTGAATATCAAATGAAAAGATAGTAAGATCTTTTTTCTGATTATGTTTCTTGTTTACTAATTAGTATATCTGAGATTTTAAATTAGTTGGCACAGAAGGAGCTAGTTAAGAAAAATAGTAACAAATTATTATTTTTTACCTTTACTTAAGATATTTAATCTTGCCTAGATTTCAGTTTTTGCTGTGTACAATACATGTTTTTTCTCCATTTGTACAAAACATTAATGGGACCACCGGAGTTGCTTGACTATTATTTCATGTGCTTGAATACATACAGTAGTAGTTATATCTAATCATGTTCAAATGCTTCTTGAAGGCTCACCCCTGAGTTGCTGACAGCAGGTGGGGCTGTTGGGCCGCTCGTGGTTGCTCACAGCACCGTTGCTTGTCTTTGGAGCCTCATAGTCTGGACTCAAAGGAGCAGCAGCAGGAAGCATGGCCTGCTCACTGTCCGGCCCCTCCTCTCTCTCCTTGGTGGGCAGGGACTGAGGGAAACCGAACATCAGGAGGGCAGAGCTAAAGAGTAAGGCACCACACAGAAGGAAGCCCGCCCACCAGGCCCCTATCCATCGCGGGTCCTCTGGAGTGATGTCGAGCTTACCTGTGAGAACAAGTCATATGTTGTTCATTTAAAAGAGACAGGGTATCCTCATGAGGAAACAGTTTGGACTTGTCTAACTCACTGTCGTCAATGAAGATGGCGTCCACATAATATTTAGTGCAGACGGAGCCCAGGATGAAGCCACAGGCAGGCCCGAACACCAGAGTGGAAAAGAGGATTCCTGCACAAGAATAGCAGATAGACCAGATGTAAAACATTTTTTTAAACAGTATGCGCAAGGTGCATGCATATTTCAGCAAGTTGTACACATTTGTGCCTAAATTGAGCATTTTCCAGCATAAAAATGGCAAAATGAACTAAGACACAAATATTACAAAGACATAATCAAAGACGTGATAATATGTAGGACTCTACACTGGTCACAAGGTGTCAGTAATGTTACTGTAATGTTTGGTGAGACACAGAAGCACCAGACTTGATCGCCAGAACAAGAGGCTTTTATTGCCGGTTTGAATGATCTCACAACAGACACAATAATCCTGAATACATTTTTTTAATAAAAACACGAGCTACCACCGTAAGATGAAACGGAACACTGATCCCGCGACGTCACATCCTGTCTGCCACTCACTCTGCTCCCCTAGGGAACATACAGTATTTATAGCAAGACACATGAGCATAAGTCTTGTTTGTGTCTTAAATGGCTTATTTACTCTTATAATGGCTACCATGTTTGGCAAGGTGACTATAGAAGAGAGGGTCCCCTCACTTATAGAAGGTCATAAACAGGTTTTCCATGCTGCAACTTTAAAAATACTCCATTTAGAAATAAGCAATCATACTTCATGGAAATTCACTTATCATGGTCGGGTTTGGAACCAATAATTGCAATAAATGAGGGATCACTGTATTTGAAGGATTTCACTACCTGGCAACAACAATCACTTTGCTGCTGAAAATGGGCTGCTGGAAGGAATTAGTACACTAACACAAAATATCATACAGTTAGAACATTTGTGGGGAAAACATCTTTAAAGTCCCAAAAAAGCCTGGAAGTTGATGATTAACATGCACATGTCTTTTGCCTTTTCTTTGGGTTTTTGTTGATGCCATCACAGAAGCGAACCGGTGATAGCAAAGAGATAAATATGATGACAACCATTCATTCGTCTATCCTTTTTTACCATTGGCTGGGAGTAGACTATCCCAGCTGACTACACCTTGGACTGGTTGCCAGTTAATTGCAGGACACACAAATAGAATCATTCACACTCATATTCACATCGCCACTGAGTGGGGCCTGAATCCACACTGCCTGCAACTGAAGTCAGGCGAGTCAAGACGAGCCTTTCTCAAATAGTGGGGCACGAGTTGTATTTTAGAGCCTTTACTTTGAAGCACTGCAAAACAAATGTGCTAGCTCGATGCTAATTTATAGTGGAAATGTCAAATATGAATATATTCAAGTGAATTGCATCAGCGAAACACCTGCAAATATGACATCTAATTAGACATCTTAAATGTCTTGTGTTGTTAAATTCACTATGAAGAGTTTTTCTTATTTGAAAAAAAGGACAGTTCATGTTTAAACGTTGACAGCAAAGCCATCCAACAATGAAAAAACAGTAGTGCTGTCAATGAGTCAGGAGTCAATTATTATGTAATGTCGGAAAAAATATGTCTCAGTTTGTCACAAAAGATGATATCATGGTCACAAGAGACTATCTGGCACACAGACACCATCCTCATATGAGCAGCCACCCCTGCATCAATTAAATTACTGCGAAAATAAAATCATCCCACTTCCTTTGCCATTACCACATGATTCACGCCCTGTTTTCATCCGCACTTTTGTTCTACATCAGCAGATGAATGCCACATAGATGTTCCAACGCCAGGAACAGCTATCCTATCACATACATGGACATACATGGACACAAAAGGTCTCTTAAAATAGCAGCTTTTTAGGATGTAAAACATTGCTCTCTTTGACCACATGGTCACTTAATAACAAGTGCATTGCACATCACAGTAGCAACAGAACCAATGTTGTAAAAGCGGAAAGGAGCAAACTGCTCAGCCAGCATGAATACCGCTGATGAGTTCAATGTAAACAACAGTACGGCAAGTGTAACACGCGTGAGTTTACACCAACAGCTGAGTAGTGCAACCAACATTTTAAAGTGCATACAGAGGTAGACGAATCTGCTGTGCCTTGTGAAAATAGTAAGATTTTATGATGTAAAAACAAAAATACAACAATAGTTACAAATATAAAATAGAGCTTTGTACAATTAAATGATTCAATTTTATTTAATCAGTCACTTCAGTTATTATTTTTGTTCCGTCCTCACTTTCTGTGGCGTCAAGCATTTTTGGACTGTAATTCACACATAAATCAAACAGCTCCCAGATACAGTATAATAACGCACAAACAGAGTCACTGAGGCAGGATGAGACATGAAGCAAAAGAAAGACAGTGAAAACCTGTGGTTTAACAGCCACCGAGAGGGGAAAAAAAGATGCAGGGTTTATCCCTTCTGTGTAATGTTGAGCCTTCACAATAAGTACCAAACTACTCAGACTCCCCAAACATGCAAAAAGACATGATAAAAATGCACAGTAGAGATGCGCAGATTGTGACGCACAATGACAATATACAATATATATGGAGGAGACATGAGTTTCTATATGGAAATTGGCAAATTGGCCTGTGGTGTGGCAAATGAGGCGGGGCCCTCTCTGCCTTAAGTGTTTCCTTAGAAACCTGATGTTGTCTTCCTGTAGCAACAACATCACAATTGCCTTCACCACAGGAAACCTCAAAGAGGAAATTAAGTTTAGTGAATTGTAGAAGCTGATGACAGCTCAACCAGACAATGGACGCCAAGAAGGAGCGACGTTTTCACCGAGATGTGTGCCCACACTCATTTGCGTTAAGAAGTGTGGTCTCCTTGATGATAACAACACTAGTGGCCCAAAGTGGAGTAACAAACAGTATGGTAATAACATTTTATAATAAATACAAACATTAAAGCATAGCTAAAAACAATTAAAAAGTACAAATAAAAAAATAAAAAGTTTAGACATTTACAAGGGACCATGCTGACTTCTTAATCTGCTGTTTCTGCACTAACCATCTCGTATGCAATGAACATCTAGCTGTGTGGATGGCTGCATGTGAAAAGCTACTGTGACTCTTGTATGTTGAAATTTCAAATGAAATACTTTGGAAGCAACTGGTGGGCCGGATTCAAACGCTTGGCGGGCCGGATGTGGCCCCCGGGCCGTAGTTTGGGCACCACTGCCCTAGACAGACCAAATGAATATGAACCAAACACATGCAGCTAGTAGTTTGGTCTGCAACATATCAGAAAAGAGGCAAAAATGCCGATCACTGTTTTCCAAAGTCAAAGCTGGTGTGTGTGAATATCTACAAAGGTAATACTGTAGGTGTGCTTACATGGATAACTAAGGAAATTTAAAAAATATTCCCATTTCAGATGCTGAAATCAGAGGGTATTTACATTTTTAAATCAAAAAGTGATTAATTAATCAAAAAGTTGTTGATAATTAGATTATCGATGAATTATCGATTCAGCGATTAATTGTTGTAATGTAATCTATCTAATCTTGCCTCAGAATTGCCCCTCGTCCACTGCATGGTGCCTACCTGTCTCAGCGCGGCTCTTTTCACTTTTCGCGCTAGTCCACCGGCAAAACTGTGAAATTATTTAGTCTCATTTTGAATGGTTAGTTCTACTGTGGAAGGTGCGGTTTGTCATTCATCACTTGCGAGAGGAGCAATCGCATGACTTAAATGACACGTCTGTATTATGCACACAAATGTAGCAGGTGAGTGAGCGTGCTGTGGCTTTGACTCTTGGATCATTTTGAGTCCTTGTATGATATGTATGATGACTTGTGACCTAATAACCTGCAGGGGAGCAAAGGCATTAGAGGCATTCTATGACTCAACTACGTAGCGTGCATGAATGTGTGTGGAATCGTGCCGCGCCCCAGCCAACGATGGTGCCAAAAGAGGGGAAGTAGGCCTTGCCTGAGTGCAAATCGGTGGACTCAACACCTGCCTGACAGTGCGTACGGACCTTTCCTCTCAGGTCAAACTGAAAGTGAAGAACTGTACAAGATGCAAAACATTTTTCACAGATGTTTTTTTCACAACAGGATTAAAAAAGGAAAAGTTAAGCACATTAAATTCCCCGTGAAGGACACTACGCAACCACAGCCGTGGGCCATGTTTGCACTGCACTGTACTTTTTCAAACTGCCGCAAATCCCTTTTGCTAGATAAGTGCAAAACAAACTAATTTCTTCATGTTGTAGTTCACCAAAGCCCTTTAGTCTCCTGTAAATTATCCTCCTGGGGAGGCATGTCAAGAAGTAATTCAATAACACAGCTCTGCTCTGGTGTTTTTGCCTCTGTCTAATTTGTTTAGAGAGCAATAGAAACGGCTGGGAAAGCCACTGCCCATGAGACTTTTCCTTTCCGCATTTTGAATAGGAGATATCCTTTGCACTATTGTTTGAAACCAGAAGGAATGTCCATGGGTTGAAGTAAAAATGAAAGCTGCACGGTCAAAACTTTTACTTACTTGAGAAAGAAAAGCTCACAGTGATTGAAACGTCAAAAGCATTATGTTTGCTCTGTCCGCAGTTCATTTGATGTGGGTTTTTTTCACGATACAAAGCCAATTCCTTCTCCTCCACCAGTAATCCTGCTCAAGTTGGCTGGGTAATCCCCCTCAAGCTAGATAAGACACAGCAGCTTGTGCAGCTTTCACAAGGGCCCTGTATCTGAAACTGAGAGCAAGCTAAACCGTACCAAAAGATAAAGAGCACAGTGTTGCAGGTGTCCACAGATAACCCCGAAATGTCAACTTGGTGATACAAAATGAGGAGACTGGGCACAGATGACCAAAAATGGAGCCATTAAGTGGGTCTGCAAAATAATACACATCAAAGAGCTTTCAAACAAAAGGCCATCTTTTCCTCCTCCACCTCACAAGAAGACAAGACAAGAAGCGCTCGAAAAGGCCAAGAAGGGAAGGTCGCACACTTCCTTACAGTCTGCGCATGTGAGATAACATCTGGCAGTTACACAAAAGAGTCAAACAAGAGTCACCCTTTTGTGCATAGCGCTACAGGATTAAAACAGTCATCTTACGCAAACAAATATATATAACTATTAGGACACCCCATGGACTGTAAATCACACAACGCACCAAAACAACAACCAACTTCTTTCCAGCAACAAATTCCCTAATAGGCGATATGAAGCGCTCATATTGTTAATGTATATCAAAACAGTTCATTGTTTATGTACAGTGGAACCTTGGTTAGCGTCATTAATTTGTTCCAGAAGCTCTGACTCTAACCAAAACGGACGCTAACTGAATGAATTTTTCCCATAACAAAAAATGTAAATCCAATTAATCCGTTCCAGAAAGCCAAACATGTTAACACAAAACAAACCTGATAACACATTGAGACAGGTTGGTACACCCCAAAGACAGGACATATACAGTACATGTATGCTGTCCAGTGCAATGAGGAATGCTCTGATGTTTACATTGGGGAAACCAAGCAGCCACTGAGCAGGCGCATGGCACAACACACATGGGCTAACTCTTCAGGTCAAGACTTTGCAGTCTACCTGCATCTCAAAGAGAAAGAGCACTCTTTTGATCAATGGACACATTCTATTGTTATGTTACGTTATGCTAGAGAAACCTGAAAAAGTATGTTACTGTACTCTTGTGCTAACTAGCAATGCTTTGAAGAACACAGTGTTGAATTTTGCAGAGTCCATCCACTAGCGCTGTTACGTCAAATTATGTCGCCATTCCATCACGCCACGGTCAGCCCACCAACACCAAAAATGGTAAGCTGTGAAAAAAAACTTCATAGAAAAAAACCTCACCATCTTAAATTGTAATAAACATTTTTCATTTTTCTCATGACTCTATATGAATGCACAGAATTACTAAAGAAACATTGAAGCATATGTAAAAATGTCAATTGTTTTTTTCAAAATCTTTCACTTAAAACTCATACAAAGCGCAAATGGAGCATTTATCAAAAAATAATAAAAATAAGCAAGTAAATTACAGCATTTTAATCTAAACACTACAAGTGAGATTTCAGTGCCCTGCAACCATGAAATATACTGAAATGTGATATTTTCTTGCAAGTTTTTCTTCACAAACTGAAACAGAACAAGTTTGGTTTTGGCCAATTGGCTCGAGAATAACAACTTTAATTTTGGTTTGCTACGTCGCGCTTTTGGTACCTCTTTTGGGAGCATGACCCACAAATGAACATTTAAGGTTAAGTTTACTTTCATTGAAGTCGTGATTCTTGACATGACTGTTCCCAAAGACACAACGTGGCAAGATCAACCACCACCACCTTCCTGTTTTGACATGAGTTGTTTCTGAATTCAATCATGTTTCTCACCTCAATACTATAACCCAAAATGGAGCCAAAGAAAGTTGCAAGTGCCAGCATTTTGATAAAGAAGGCGAAAAGCACTACTCATGACAAAAAAAGGAAGATGGTGTTCAAGGGGTGTCTCACTGCCACATTGTGGTTTTGGGAACAGTAGCCTTCAATGAAGGTAAAAGTAACCTTAAATGTCCATTTAGCCCTTTTATGTGTAATTTGATGCATTTAGAATTGTTTTATGCATGTAAAGCTTTTTGTGTCAACCACTGATGACATCATAGACAGGCGACGTAACTTACAGTTCAGGTTGCCATTTTGTTCGCTAACTAGTAGGATTCGAAAAAGGAAGGATGTTTTCTGATAAAAACTTTATTAAGAATACAGATGGACTTACGCAGTGTATTAACAACACAACAAGACGAGCAGCATATTGTACGCTAACTGGAGAATGCACGCAAACCAAGGCAAAATTGCGGCGTGAACCAAAAAACATGTTAACCCTCGTGAACGCTAACTGAGGTTCCACTGTATATCATAACAATTCGCAGCTACCTGTCCACTAAAGTGCATACCTTCTGTCTGCTTAGCTATGCAAGCTAGCTAGCTAACCATGGTTGTTTGCTTGAGCACACTAGTTGCTAATTATGAAAAGCTAATGTTACTGACCCAAATATGAAGTGCATATTCTAGCTTTCTTTTCTGCCAGGGTATATTTGTATAAGCTAATGCATCTAAGATATGATATTGTTCGCATTTCATATCGTTAACTTAACACAATTTACATTCGAGCATTTTTTTCTTGACAATAACAGTCATTTTTCAATAATAGTACCGTAATGTTTTCACTCACCCAACACTTGTAGATACATAGTGGATACAATAAATGGAATGCTATTGCGTTTCCATATCTTTATATGACAAATTACATTCTTAAACTGAACATTTGCTGTTAAGCGATTTAAGACACAAAATGAGCTCGAGAGACCTGCTTTTCTCATAGCTAGCTACATGTCAGTGTGTACATATTTTAAGTATCACAAAAGTCCAATAATTAAATTCAATAAATTAAATAGGAATTTGTTTCTTTTTGCTTTGCATTTGATTTTAATTAATTGTAAAGGGTATTGTGACTTCATGGCTGTTATGTAAGAGGACCGCCCTTCATAACAGGTAAAAGTCACGCTTTAGCAGTCGCTGAGGTGAAGTCTATTTTGATGAAGTAGAGGAGATTAATGGCGCTCCAATCTTCGCTGATCCATAAGGAAGCGCTAACAGCATTAGACAGCAGCTTTCACCCAGGATGTGAAGCCTTGTTTCCACCGAAGTGGCTTTTAGTATCCATGTCGCTCATCCATGGAAAACTTGTTTGTTAATTTAACTTTTTAAATCAGGCGAATTTTACAGCACCTGCACATACATGTAAAAAAATTTGCATTTGCATAACTATTAAAATTAGATGACAAAAAAAATCTTTAAATGTATTTTTAAATCAATAAAAATATTTAAATAATAAAATTCACATGATTTTTCCCCCTAAATATTCAAGATATATGCATCTGAGATGTTACGTTGCTCCTCTGCTGACATAAATAACAAGCAAATGCTACATAACGTAGTCTCTCAATTCAACATTGAAAGGCCCCCACTGCAGGTTCATCCCAATAAAAATATCAGCTTGTGTCAAATCGGCTGACATTTTAAAAATCTGACAGTTTCATCAGCCATATGGCTGCTAAATAAAAAGTGTGGCTTATGGACGTGTTTAAAACTATTAGAGCTTTGACCCTGGAGTGGGGTGAGTGCAGAGATTGATGAAGGCTGTAAGCGACACACCACACACACACACATTACCGACTCAACATGCGGCCATGGTTAAGCCGAGCTCGAGCTCTATCTGGGCCTCCCGGAGGTCACTGATATGGAGCTAACCAACAATGCTTGGCTGTCATCAAGACTCCATGTCTTCAACACTGATAAAAATCACCAACTCAATACAGTGGAAGCTCGGTTTTTGTCATTAACTCGTTCCAAAAGGTCAGGCGAAAAACGAAACGTACGAAAATGAGGCAATTTTTTCCAGAAAAAATGTGTTTCAGACACCCCAAAAATATGAACAACAAAATGCAAAAAATAATTACTTTTAATGCTGAAAACAATCTAAACGACGAATGGCTGAAACTCATTAGTGAGATCGAATTCAAATAGTGTTTTCACCTCCTTGATGAAACTGCTGACACTTGCAACTTTCTTTGGCCTCATGGCAGATTATATAGAAGTCATCTAAAAAAAAAAAAAAAAAAAAAAAGCATGGACAGTAAGTCACCAGCGCTCAGGGTGCTTTGTTTGGGCCTTTGAACGATATAGTACAGCTCAAACGTACTTTTTGCGAAGTGCAATATTGTACAAAAACAAACAGTGTACGAAAACCGAGGTAAAAGGTTTTTGTGAAAATTTGATGAAAACCGAATCATACGAAAACGGGTGTACAAAAAAAACGAGGTTGGACTGTAAATGCTACTTACAGAAGAAATGTGACTCACCATTGATTTAAGTGACAACAATCATAATCGATTAGTCTAATAATAACTAACTGATTAAGAATTCAGTCACTTGCATTTCTAATCATTCACCAACATTTGAATTCTGGTAAAAGTTGTCTCTACAAAATGCAAAAAAAAAAAAGCAATTATGGGGGGAAACAAATAGTATACGGAAATACAAACATAATCCAACACATTTTTACCAATACACTTATTCTGTCTAAAGATACAATAAAAAACTCTAAGTGTAGTATGAACATGTGCAGTGCCAGACAGATCTCTGTCCTGTTGTATAATTTAGGGGCTGCGACAACCAAGCTGCCACATCTCAGGACTCTTTGGATGACAATGAAAAGAAAATTCACTTAAGTAAAATGCACTCCCATATGGCATGAAGAGTGAAAAAAGCTTTTTTGATAGTGAAGTTCTGTTATGTAAATGTGCATTTTATACTAAAAATGTCCTTATATACATATACATATTATATAAGAGAATAAAGCCATGGTATTAAATCTTGGCAAACAGGACACAGTGTGAATATGTCCATATTCTGTCTTTATAGATAAATAATATATCTTAAGGCTAAATAATACTGAACATAAAAATAATAAATTACAGAAAAAGTGTGCATTCTTGAAATACTGTATAAGAATGGGCAAGTACCTGATCATATTTATAAAAAAAAAAAAATAAGAGGCAGTTTGAAGCTAGCTGAATAGAGCTTTACAGAGAGTGTTAGCAAGTGTTAGCACCACCTACAAGTCATTTTTCTAAAGTGACATTTTGCCACATCACAACGGAAACAGCCATGACTCAGCTGAGGCCAGTTTGCAGACTAATTAACATACAGCACCCACATTTCATGTATCATTATTAATTAAATGTGTTAAATTTTCAATCATTCAGTCAATTCAGTCATTAAAAGCTGTCAGATGGCCATCCAAAGAAATTAAAGAGAAGTGGGAGAGTCAATAAATAGAATATGTAGGAAGATTAGTCGGTTGAGCATAAATAGTGTCATTTTTATTGGAATCTACCAGTTACCTATTATGTATATTGAAATCATGATGTAAAAATATTAGGCATGTCCGATATTGGCTTTTTTGTCAATAACCGATATACCGACATTGTCCAACTCTCAATTTCTGATTCCGATGCCTTCCCTTGTTGTTTTATTTTGTGATTAAGTTCATTATGACATTTTTTCAGAGCTGCTGGAAATGTGAATTTATCTTGGAGATGAATGAATTTATTGATGTCAAGCCAGCAGAGCTGCGTCTAAGATGAAAGTCAAGCGGCTAGCAAGGAAGTGGAGATTCAAGCCTTCGGTACCTTCTATTATCTTTTTTTTTTTTTGTCCTGTCCAGTCATTAGGGCAGATAGTATAGTTGATCTAAATTCCCTTACGTGCTCAACAGATTTGCCCTGCCAGGGAAAAGTGTAAGATACTCTTCCCCTGTTATACAAAATTTATTTGACTTTGATGTTTTCTTGTTATGCAAATATTCATGCAAAACCAGCAGGAGCAGGAGGGGATAGAGAAGAAGAGAAATTAAAACGGAGAAGGAGTGCGGGGACAATACATAGAGAGACAATAACAACAGCAAAAACAACAATTGCGATAACAATAGCAAAACAAAAGAAACAAACAGGACTATATCAGCAAATGTCTGTGATGGTTATAAAGACCGTGACTGAGAGGACAAAATAATAACAACCACAATGATAATACTGCATTGAAACAGTCATACATTTATCAGTAGTAATAGTAGTCATGAAATGATTAACTATGATAGTGAAGAGAATGACAGTAACTGTAATGCACACAATTATAATAACTATAATCCTATTGCCGACATCACCGTCACGGTAATAAAACCAACGACATAATAACCCCCTGGTTAACTCAGTGAGTTATGTGGGGAAGTTTGCATGTACTGTGAGTGTGTATACAGTATGTACGTGTGTACAGGTATCTCTGTATGTGTGCATGTCTTCAGTATATAAATGTGTGCGAATGTGTGAACCTGTAATTGTCACTGACAATGCATGAATGCATGGACTGCCACCCACCACTCAGCAAGCTCCGCCCCACACAGCTGTCTAAAGAAGGACACCATAATGTTAACTACATTCATGCTCTGACACAACTCCTCCGGGCAGCATTATTCTGCTGAAAATAAGCATGGAAACAGGTGTTCAGAACATTCATAGATTCTAATAACACTTGAATCAAGTGCCCATTCCAGTGGAGTATACACACCACTGGAAAAGTACACATGGAATGTTGTCATTGATGATGAGATGTGTGTTGCACTCAGGCTGCTTGTGATGTTCCTCTCCTACCATATAGGTCAATGCCATTAGGCTACTTTAAAATGACCTGCAAGAACATAATCTTTGAGTCCAATTAACCTTGTGTCACCACACACCCAAGTCTTCCAGGAAGACCTAAAAGCACTAATTGACCTGAATTACTTTGCTTAGCAGAATCTTAAGTGCATGTGTTTTCTTCGGAATTGTGTATTACAATTACGGGAAGTAAAAATATGGAATTTCATGCTGTAACAGCTTCCACTTTTCTATCTGCAAATATTGCTTGACATGTTAGCTTTGGGCCCAGACAGAGCAGCACACTGTAGGCATTGTTTGCTGGTTATGCAGTAGGTGGAAGGGCAGATGCTCTATTACAGACAAACACAGGGAGGGTTGGGACAGTTAGCAAGTGCTTCAGCAAGTAGTGTGGACTAATTATCAGGATGGAGAAGACACCAAGTGTACTGTGCTGTATTTTCTGTCATAGAACACTGTTTGTGTCTCATTGTGAGGTAACCTACAGATTAAGCCCAAAATGAATAAATGTAGGATACAATGTCTGGGTTCTGTTTGCAGTTTCTTCTGCAAGGGAGTTTTTCCTTTTCCTTTCCCTCCCTCAGTGTTGCAGGCTTCAGTTCGCTTTCTTTAATTTATGACAACCATGCTTGTTCTTGTCGTCATCGCCTGACTCACAGGTAAAACTGAGCTATTTGTTTTGCATCGGAAGAAATGTGCGACATTCCCTCATAACATGAAGTCATTGACTTATGAGTGTTGTTTGGGTGTGGGTTTTATGCAGCGGTAGACGAGGCGGTGTCGCCACAAATAAATGAACGTATGGGAAAGCCTGGATTGCATACTACCTTACCTTGCATACTAACTTATGATTGATGTAATACCAGTTTCCACCATTGAGGGAGACTGACGGCAGCAAAGGCAACCAAGCCCGTGCGGCAAAGTGGAGACTGTGGAACATAATATTGCAGCAACAGGATAAGCTAATGTTAGCATGTGTGTATATTCTTGTCATTTCTATTCATGTACCCCGTGTCCTGTAGGTGGCGTGGAACAATTTTCATAATGATGACGGTGTTGAGCAGAATATAAAACAGCATTTTTTTCTTTGTCTGAAAAAAAGGGGTCATCTTATATTCAGATTCTACAATGTATTGTCTTGGCTATACCCCGTAATTCATTCTATATATAGCCAAAAACATAGCTTTATTGCTTTTTTTTTAAAAATATGACTTGTTTAGTTACCAAACACAAACAGCCTCTCGTCTATTTGTCCAGCAACCTATTGAGATCATTAAAATAACCACCCAGATATTGATCAGAGTGCATTTAATTACGTGCCTTCCGCACCCTCCACACTAGCAGCAGTAATATGAACATCTTACACTGAACATGCGCCCGAGTAATCCACGCAGCGACCACTTACGCACCACTCACTCAATGGGGCTTGGGATTTGCGGTTAAAGCCACCAAGCGCAGCGTGGATCCCTACTTCCAAAGCAACAAAGTCCTTGTGCAAGGTCGGCTGCTTAAATTCTGGGAAATGAATCGCTGCGTGTGCAGTGAGTCTTAGACCGAAGCTGCTTTCATGATTCCTAAACTCTTGAGTGGTTTTCAAGCGTAGTGGTAGCTATTAGCAACGTAAAAGAACTGAGCATCTCAATCCAACGTCTGATTGTGAGGCGATGGTTTGCTGATGCTGCAGTGCTTATGAGCCTCCCACCTCTTATCCACATGGTCCTCCTCCCCCCAATGGATGACAAAAATCCTGTTTTAATCAGCAGTGTCACAGCCTGACCTAGATTGCCTTGAGAAAGCTGCACGGTGGCAGAGGTTTACTGGTGGAGAAGAAAGGTGCCACAATCATGTTTTTGGCCCAAATACTTGGCACCATGCTGTAGGATGCCACCCGGAAGGACCCTTGCTGTTACCAGCTGCTGCAAAGGCAGCACGATAGGGATAACAAAATCATGGAAATATCTGGAAGTAGTGAAAGCCAGTGAAACTTCAAGGTCAAGCTCACTGGGGGTATAGTGATTGAAGTCAAGAGTGTGGTGCTACACCACAGACTTACCTTAACTCCAAACTGTGGGAGTTTCTAAAAGTAGAAACTCATCTATAGTTATGTATTAATAATATAATATTGTACGAAGGTGGTACAATATGGAATTCGACCAAAATATGGGCTTCAAAAGTCACACAAAAACCATCATCATCATCATCATCATGACTGTTGCAAGCTGGACATGTGGATGAATGACCGTCATAAAGATTGAAGGTAGAAAAGATAAACCAAAGTCAAAATTAGTGAGCCACCAGAACTTGCCGCTGGCTGCTACTGTTACTTGTTTTCAAAGGCAAAGTTTCACTGATGTAAACTTTTACAGTAGAGGTATTTGTTGTGTGCACTTTTTTTAATTTAAAAAAGTAAAGGTTTTATAACGGCGACAGTCTGACCATTAAACAAATTACTATCCTGACTGAAATATGAGACTATATTTTTTTATATCATCTATATAGAAAAAATATTCTTAAAAAGATTTAAATTGTTTTATATTTGGGGTCTAGAGGTTTATACATGCAAACTAACAGGTGGGAGGCAGAGCTTTTCTTCCCTCACTCAAACTGTCTCAAAGGTTGTGCAAGTTAGCAAACAGAGGAGGAGTTTTGGAAATTTGATGTAACTAATAAATAAATATGATTCATATAGTGTGAGTTAAATATGATTTTACTAATATGATGAGACTAATTTGGGATATTCTTGTCTTTGATTTTGTCTTTAAAGAAAGTGGGATTTTCTTATCTCGGGTTTACTACTGTATTTTGTTGTTGTTTCAAAGTTTGTACAAGGTAGTCCACTAGCGGATCATGTTTGACCTCATCACATATTTACTCTCACAGCTTAAGTTTAAAATAATTCATCCATTATGCTTCCAACTTCGTGGGACCAGTTTTCCAGCATGAGAGTGTTCCAGTGCATTTAAGTTCCTTACATATTTTTCTGGATGAATTGCCGAAAAATTCCCCCAGACTCACTCATCTTGTAGAAAGTCTACCCAGAAGAGTGAAAGCCGTTTAGCCGCAAAGAGAGGAACCAAGTCCATATTTTCTTCCACTTTCATTTCCTGTAATTGCACCAATACATGTTTAATTATATAGTAAGCTAACATTAGAACTACTTTGTTTACATTCCCAAGAAGGGCTGATTATTAGGTTGACTTACGAACTACCCAGGCACCATATTTACACTACCACTGTGATTCTATCCCAGAAAAACAGCAGACTCACTGGGAAGGGCGGGCGGGAGTACGAGTGATTTAGCTGACGGCTGATAGCGTGTTCCCGTGGTGCTACTACACAGCAGAGGTCGATGAGTGATGATGACATCATCTTTTCAAGTGCATCTGGGTTCATTTAAGACGATAAGTTTAGCCCGAATGAGTCATCCGCATCATATGCAGACGTAAACAAACATCTCCCGGATGGGTTCCAAACTGCGAGTGTGCAACGGTGTAAGTTCACTGGGCCGTGGGCTCAGATCCTGTCTGACTCCTTTACTTGATGTGATCATCACTCATTAGCCTGCAGGCCACGGCAGCATGTTGTTGACCAGCTGGATATGAGATAATCTCATGTTCGCTGCCCTCTGCACACTCACACAGCCACTGGGGCGGCTTCTGAAACCGTGAAGTCAGCCACATGGACGACGAACATGCGTCAACCACCTGCGTAGTTCATTAACGCAACGATGCAATGCAGCGGCGAGCTGGTGACCCTTACCGCCACACCACCGAGCACCGTCTTGAGACAAAAGCAGCGTGTGTTGCTAGGCAAACTCAGCATGCGGCTTATGGCAAGGCCCGGAAAAACCCATTTAGGATCTAATCCTTCAAGATGACATTAACATGTGCAGAGTTTAAGTAGCTTATATAAACGCCCTACTGCAGTGACTGTTTGGAGTCAAAGTGTTTCTGCGGGAATAATGAAAAGTCTCCGGAGACCTTTTGTCAATGACTCCACCGCCATGCACTTTTGCTAACAATGCCTGGGGATAAATTTATCTTGTGTGAAATGTATCTTCATAAAAAGGCTTTCATTCGTAGCTTTGAAGAAATGTTCAATAGCAAGTTGGCAGAAAAAAAAACTAACTCTCCAGGTAGAGGCAGGCACAACAAAGGCCTGTTGTGCTTCTTCATAGTTAACTGCTAATCTGTGGAAACAAGTGAGCTAGAGGACAGAAAGCATTAACATCCAGAGGCCTTTGGCGTTGCGACTACTGCACTGACTAATATTTTGCATACAAGCATGGCCAAAAGTTGAGAAAGCAAGCTGCCATGCAAATGTCCACTGGGTTCAGCTTAGTATTTGAACGACATACAAAGCTAATCAACAGTCCCAATCAGCATTACAAGTTTGCGCCGTACCTTGGTCAAAAGATTGTTTATTTCACTTACCATACATGTAATACAGTACAAATATCCTCAAACTTTTATAATCACTGACTTATGGACAATTAGTTGCCAGGACCTGCCCATGCCCTTGCAAAGATATTTTGCCTGATGGCGGCCATGTTTTTCAACCAATCTTGCTAATATTTTACACTTACACACGTGTTTGTCTGAAACGTGTGTACCAAATTTTGTGGTCTTGTGGCAAAACACCCTAAAGTTTTTTTTTTTTTTCTTTTTTTTTTACAGCATATTGAGCTGTGTGAACTTTTGGATAAGACTTTAGGATTTAATAACAGCGCTACCATGTGGTGTATTTGTCAGAAAAATAATAGCACAAGAAACACAGCTGGGGTGTAGAGTAGGGTGTTCACCCTGTTGTGCGCAGCGGTTCAGGAGTAGAAGAGTTAGCTAACACAAATACAGTCATGTATGTTTGATACAATACTAAAAGTGTCATGCTATGCAATAATGGACCTCAGCATATAGACCTCAGTTCACAGGGCATTGAAGGATTAATTGCAAGGGTTTTGCTTTTTATCTGACTCTTTTGAGATGCTCGGCGTTAAAAGGTGCTGTCGACTTGGTAAGGTACTCCTCGGGGGCGCTAACTTTTGAATGTGCATACATGAGCGTATTAACCTGTCCTGTCCCTGCCCTGCCGTTGCAAGCCACGCCCCAAGTAACACACACACACAAACATTAGCTATGTTTGTGGTCAGCAAATGATAGCAATTTGGCAAAGTTTTACTATTAGCTTTTTCCTTTGTTTTCTTTTTTGCGTTAACCATCATTGAACGTATCATAACTACACATTGATCTCAAACTGCCAGTCGCTTCTCCGAGACTGCTTTGTAAGCGTATACGAGACCACTAGTGGTTACATATGCTCGCCGGTGGTGGTGTTTGTATGTTATTTGTTGAAAAGGTGTGGTTTACAGCCAAAGAGGGACTACACCTGTTAAGAGAAGAATATCAGAGAAATAAGACTCCAGCATCTAGGCCTGTCATAACAACACATTTTTCTGGACGATAATTGTCCTAAATTATTGTCGATAATCGATATATTGACATTTTTTGACACAATTTTTTCATTACTTATAAGAAATAATAATGAGAGTCAATTGTATCTAAAGCAAAAAACTTTAATTTCTCAAGACTATTTAATATTGTAAATATTACAATATCAAGAGCTTTTAAATAAATTAAACAAACAAACATAATGAATTAAACAAACCTCAATGAAAATAAAATGGACTCTGTCTCTTTTAGCAAAAATTGCACTTAAATAAAAATCACAATTATAACCAAAAACAATAAAAAATGTTAAGAAAAAAAAACCTCCAATAAAAACCACAAACACACGCAGTTATGTAGTGCATCGTTCAAGTAATGTAGGGGGTCAAGTAATGTAGGGGTCATATTTGAGCTGGACTACATATCTGTGGTGGTAGAGTGAAATGCAATGTTTCTGATGTACTTCAACACATCTTCTTCCACTCGGTTGTACAGTTCAGGAATTTGCTTTTGTGACTTTTACATTCTCCCAGGCATTTCGTACCCTCTGTCAAACATTTCTAACACTGAGCTGAAGGTTGCATTTCTTTTGCAATGAAGCAATCGTACACATGTCACATGTATATTTACTTTGCCAACCAAACGCCTCAGTAAGCTACTTTTGAACAAATGCGACATATCGGTTCGTCTGTGTTCATGCACTCACCCTGTTCATTCTGGTTAAAACTGAAATACTCCCACACTGGGACTGTGGCATTCATCTTAGAAACAATCGCTTCTGTGCCTTCATTCGTGTTAGCGTATGTTGGCTAACGAGGCTAAATTGCTGCTAGCACTCTGTGTATCCACTCGCAAGTAGCCCCACCTCCACGCACAGGGACAAAGAGGCTGAATGTCTGAGAGGAGGGTTCACTCTCTCCGTTCATTCCACTGGGACACCAACACGCACAGACAGAAGCAGAGTGAACCCTCTTATCATCCAGCCTGTGTGGTAAAGAGACGAGGAAAACAAACAAGCATGCATGCACATATCAATTTATCGAGGCAGGCAAAATTATCGACATAGTTTTTTTTTTAATCCACCCATCTATTCATCTTCTAACGTGTATCTGAGATTGGGTCGCGGGGGCAGCAGCCTAAGCAGGGAGGCCCAGACTTTCATCTCCCCGGCCATTTCGTCCAGGTCTTCCCGCTGGATCCTCAGGCCAGTTGAGAGACACAGTCTCTCCAACGTGTGCTGGGTCTTCTCCGACGCCTTCCACCAGTCGGATTTGCCTTAAACACCTCCCCAAGGAGGCGTCCGGGAGTCATCTTGACCAGATGCCCGAGCCACCGCTCGGGTTCAGATCAGGGGGGCCGTTCCTCCCAATCACACCTCTCCAGGTCTCACTGTCGCTGCCAACGTGAGCGTTGAAGTCCCCCAGCAAAACAAGGGAATCCCATGAGGGAGCACTGTCCAGTACTCCAAAAAGGGGACTCCAAAAAGGATGGGTATTCTGAACTGCTGTTTGGCGCATAAGCACAAACAACAGTCAGGACCCGTCCCCCACACCCGAAGGCAGAGGAAAACTACCCTCTCGTTCACCGAGTTAACAAGAAACAAGCCGGGGCGCAACAAGAATTGCCACCCCTGCTCAGCGCCTCTCACTGCTGGCAAAGTGGAAGAGCCAGAGTGAAACCAAGTCCAGCCCCCCTCGAGAGGACTGGTTCCCGAGCCCTTACTGTGCGTTGAGGTGAGTCCGACTATATCTAACCGGAACTTCTCAACCTCATGCACCAGTTCAGGCTCTTTCCCTACTAGAGAGGTGACATTCCATGTCCCAAGAGCTAGCTTCTGTAGCCGAGGATCGGACTGCCAAGGTCCCAGCCTTTGGCTCACTCTGCACCCGAGCCCTTTGGCCCCTCCCGTGAGTGTTGAGCTCATTGGAGGGGGGACCCATGTCGTCTCTCCGGGCTGTGCCCGGCCGGGCCGCATGGGTGTAGGCCCGGCTACCAGATGCTCGCCATCGTGCCCCTCCTCCAGGCCTGGCTACAGAGGGGGGCCCTGGTGACCCGCGTCTGCATCAAGGGAAAACGTGGTCCAATGGTTTGTTTCATCATAGGGATCTATTGAGCCACTCTGTCTGGTCCCTCACCTAGTATCCGTTTGTCGTGGTTGACCCTACTAGGGGCATAAAAACAACTTAGCTCCTCCTTCATCAGGACACGCAAACTCAGGACTCCACCACGATAAGGTGGTAGCTCAGGGAGGAGTTGTTTTTTTTAATCATTCAATTAATTGATTTGGCAATTATCATGACAGGCCTACCAGCATCACTTATCAAAGTTTAGGTAGCATATTATTTCTTACATTTTACAGTGGTTAACTTCTTTTTAGTCTTGTGTGACACTACTTGCACATAAGAAAGGCCAACACTGTGTTTGATCATACATTCCTTATTTACTTTAATGCAAAAAGTGTGCCCACATTTTGACATAAAAAGCACTGATTTGTCTTTATCAATTAATCATCACATCAGCCTGCAAATGTGCCATACCATAAGGCTCTTCATACTGTACATTATAGTTTTATGAAGATTTCCCAGCTGTTTAAAAGCTTCAGAGGTCGATTGCTGTGTAAAGCCAAGCCACACTCACAGTGTATACAGTATACATATATACACAGCATATAGATATAGATATATAGATATAGTGGGGGGGAGGAGCAGAGGAGGTCCTGTGGGAAGAGCCAAAATTAGCAGTGGACATTGAAAGGTCAGAGAGCAGTGGGAATGGAGCTCCTATTGACGCAATCTGTAAAGTCATAGTCATTCCCTTCAGACAGAGACAAGAGGTAAATAAAGTAAAACCCCTAAAAGAGATAAGTATTCAAAGAATTTTCTTGAAAAGGCTGAGGTAATTTTACAAGAAACTTGAAAAAAGAAAAAACGGCAACACAGACGAGAGCCAGACGAGAGCCAAGCGAGAGCCAGACGAGATCAGTCTGTAAAAAGCAATCGCTGTGCTGGAGCCTGATTTACTATTGTTTAACCAGCACTGTCTGCCACAGCACACACCGTAAAAGCAGGAACGCTCCAACGCCTCTGGAGGAGTTGTTTTTCACAAGCCTCTGTGGTATGCATGCACGCCCCAGCCCACTCCCATCCACCAGCACAGGGCAAGCTGGTTGGCATTCCTGTGCCGCGCTGCAATTATACAGTATGGTTTGTCTTGAGGCCTCAGCTTTCCCTGTGCTGCCATATCCCGACAAGGGGGGACGTGTCTCTGTACAAGTCTTTCAATTTTCACCTGTGTGTTTTAAGTCCCAAGTCTCTAATTTTACCGGCAACACATTGCTAGGTGACAATGAGCTTCTCGAAAAGCAGCCATGAGGAGCGGAACAAAGTGTCTTCCATTGAGTTCCGTGTGTATTTGTTTGTGTAAGGTAACTCTTCCACACCTGAACAGCTGCACACAAAAAGGTAATAATGTTGCAAAACATGCACTTTGACTGTGTTGCTTGTGCTACTATTTTTCTAACAAATACACCTCAGGTAGGCACTGTTATTAAACCCCAAAATCGACCTCCATACCGAATGTTGAATTGACTTGAAATCTCTCACACAGTTTAATGCACTCTACAAAACACCCACTCAAACAAAATTTGGTACATGTCTTTAGGGGACTGGCAAGATCTTGTCAAACATGTAAAATTTCAGCAAGATTGGTTGAAAAACATGGTCGCCATCAAACAAAAAGTCTTTGCAGGGCCACATAGCAACTAATTGCCCATAAGTCTTTGATTATCTGTGGTATGTCTTCCAAAGCATTGAAAGCGCAAACCATAGGTCGTTGACTATAACTGACGATGATAGTTGACAATATGTTACAGAGTCAAACTGTCACCAGTGTAAGAACATTACTATGTACAGGTAATGTTATACTGTGGCTATTGGTAAGGAGACCTTTTATTCACAGAGAATGAGGGCCACTGCAATGAAGTGGAGACTATGGAATACAATACTGCAGTAAGTAGCAATGTAATGTTAGCATGTGCATGTGTCATTTCTAGCCACGTATCATGAATTGATGGTTCTTGTAAAACTGTAATGCCTCAGTAAATAAGCACACTCTTTTTCCACACTGTGGTGCATGTGTCTGCAAAGCGCGTGCGAGGTTAAACTCGCGGCTCTCCTATTCAAAGTACTTCTTCCTCTTTAATTTCCCTCCAATGGCTTTTTCAAAGCACTCCTAAAATCCCTTTCAAATGCTCTGCAGAGACATAGCGTAAGTCAGATGATGCATGGATTTTACTTTTATTGTTTGAAAAGCCACCAATACCTTACAGCCAAACTTAGTGTATAATGTATATCCATAATTTGGACTGGGGTGAAATGTGAGTCTGTAGGACATATGCAAAACCTACAGGCAAATCTTCTGTGTAGACATCAACGGATGAATAATGCAAACAAATTGTCAGGACACGAGAGCCAATCTTGCAGAATTTCAGACAATCTCTGCCATTCATGCAGCTGGGGCCACATGACATGCCTGCAGCAGAGGGATTAGGACGATCAGCTGAGCGCGACTCAATACCACATTGTTCCCCGCTGCTCACCGCTTGTTTTCCCTGCAAAGCTCGCTGCAGCTTATCAAAGGACGACAGAACCAAACGCCTGCCAAAATCCAATCACTCCCAGTCCACTTCCTTGCTGTAAACTGCAAACAAATCACACCCCCCGCCCATCCCCCCGGGTGCCAGAATGTCAAGGCCTTTCTGGCATTTCTAAAGGCTCCTTTCTAACCCCAAACAAAGCGTGAGGTTCAAGATCATGTACAGGACAAACAAACATGACGAAGGGTAATTTAGGAAATCAGCTTTGGCCTTGAGATTACAGAGCACAGTGCTGCCCCTTTGTTGGCAGGTCACATCTGTATCAGAGTGACAAAAGGTGGGCACACATCTTGCTGCTGCGGCTATCAGAAAGGGTAGCTTTAATTCAGCATCCATTCACGCTCTTATTGTCTCTGCAGCAGAGCGATAACAAACAGCTTTGCCGACACATCTCTTCTAGTCCGGGTCAGGGTTGATCTGGCAAATTACAGGCCAGTCAAACACGCGATTCTCATTCCTGGTTAAAATTTACTGTTTTACACTATGTCTACCACAGGTGCACAGAGCAAAACAGTTTGGATTACAGTCACATTGTTTTTGTTTCTAACAGTACTTGATATCTCAGCATATGCCAAACATGGTATCCCTTAATATAATTGAGATAAAGTTATGAGATTACAGCGGACATTACAGTGTCCACGCCCCTCGGCCTGGCTGACGGATGGACATAACTGGTTGTTGACAAAATTGAAACCAAAACTAGTCATTGTTTGCATTTTTCCAGAGACACAAGGGCGATAAAGATTTTTGAACCGACGGCAGTTTGATGACATCATTTGATGAATGATTCTACTGTTTTGACCCTCATCTGGCAGAGCTGCTGCGGTAATTTCGTTATGTCTTCTTGACTACCATGACAAATCTTTCTGCCCGTGGCTAACAATCTAAACGAAATTACAATCTAACATAAATTACATAAATAACGTGTGCATGTTGTTAGTTGCGACGGTAGAATCCAAGTGAATACTGCCATGCTTTTATTTTGAAGCTTACTTTTCACTAGACAGGAAGACACTGTTTTAATGCAGTGTAACTCGACGGTACAGTTGTCCCTTGCTACAACGCGGTTCGAACATCACACATTTGAGCTATAGGTGACAGTTATGTAATGGTAATGTGCGCTTGGGAGGCGAGGCTATGTTACCTCATTTATGCTACTATCCTGGCTTGAATGGAATGCATCAGTCAGAATGTGAAATGATAGTAAACAATAACAATGGAGGCGAACAAAAACCTCCTGTATTTAAATCTTGAAGAAATGTTTTATCCAAAAGTAGATTGAGGACAGGCAGAAACCAGACCACTGCAGCAAAGTGGAGTCTCTGGAGTATAATACTCCAGCATCCAGAGCTGGGGCACTGTTACAAGGTGTGTGTTTATTGTTGTCATTTTTAGCCGTGCATCCTCAAATGCTATGACATGGCAATCATTAATCTATTCAACCAATGAGTGACCAGCAGTGGCTTATATCACCTCCAGTACCTCTAGACCAGGGGTCGGCAACTCGTGGCTCTGGAGCCGCATGCGACTCTTCAGCCGCCTTGATGCGGCGCCCTTCGCAGTGATTTTTTTCAATACCGAAGTAAGGTATATGTCCATTTTCGAAAAGAATGTGAAATATCCGACGCACTGCCAGTCTGTGAACGCATCTAGACTGCGTTCTGACTGCTGATTGGATGAGCAAGAGAGGGGGACCTAGGCTAGTGTATGCCGTGAGTCTCACTGCGTGGGAGAAAAAAAAGGTGAGGGAGTTTTGAGTTGAGTCTGAACCAAGTTACAGCGCAGTAAAATAAATCAATTTAACATGAGCATAGAAATATGTTTTATAACTAGAAGTGCGCTGTACCTACGTGCTCGGAGCCTGTGACACGCTAATCGCCGAGGTGGTGACTCCAGGAGAGGCAGATAGTGTGCTGCTGCAGCTGACTGTGCAGTCACTGCTCAGAACAATATGTGCTTTCGCTTTCACGTCTCCAAATACCAGAAAAATCTCGCAGCTACGTCAGGAGAAGTCTTTGCATTTGTCGGCAGTCGCTTTTGAGAAAATAAGACACCAAGAGGGTTTGGAAAGTCGGCAGATTTAGCAAGAAATGAGATGGGAAGCCATTCACAGATGGAGAATACATGAAAGAATGGTTCATAAAAATATCAACGCATCTATTCTCCGAATTAAAAAAATAAACAGGAAATTATTGAGAAAATGAAAGAATGGCTCTCTTTACAAAGTCAGTCAAGGACTTTTTTTTAATCTTAAAGCTGGCTACATTTATTTATTTTACACAAATATGGGAACCACTCAGTAGGACTTACAGAGTAAAGTGTTTAAATGGTTTCAGAGTAGGCCTACAAATGTAGGCGCACTTCTGTTTGATTAATTTTGTGGTTGTAACAAGTTCATAAGTTGTGTAATGTTTCGTGGCTCCTGACTATTTTTTTTTTTTTTTTTTTTTTTTTTTTACAGAAAAGGGAGGCAAAATGTCTCTTTTGATGGTAAAGGTTGCCGACCCCTGCTCTAGACAGTATGGCAGTTAACTGACCAGGTACTAGAAATACTACCTCACTCGTAACTGATTTGCCCATGTGAAAGTGACAATAACAACAATATTTCATTACCATGCACAGCATTTTTCAAATCATCAAATCAATAGAAACTGTATTACTGGAACCCTGACTATTTTGTGGAACACCTTTACAGTGTATATTGTAGTCATTTACAACTATGCATCCGGTTCCACATGAATTGCACAGCAGTGAGAAGGGAAGCTCAAGGGTGTTTAGTATTTTTCATAGTCCCCAAGCCAAGTCCTTCCAGGCTAAATCAGACACAATGTCATAGAAAACAAACATTCCATCATGTCCTGACGAGATGCAGTCTCTTGCAAAAGATGAAAAAGCTGCTTATAAGTTTAAGCTACCTTTTTTATTTTTTATATGAACAAAAATCAACACCATAGCAGCTATGCATCCCTAACCGGCCATTGTACATTAGAAAATTTGCACTGCCAGCACTTGGAATGCTCCTTTTGAAGAGCCGCATCAGCAGCATCTTGCCTTGTAGAGAGGGGAGGGGCGTGTGTGCTCAGGCGAAGCAAAGACATTTAACCCATCGAAACGCACCTGGCCTCTGACGCCGCTCAAACGGCTGTTAGGAAGATTAAAAATCTGCTCACCTGGTACTCACAAGGACAGGCCCATGCTCGGTAGTCATTATGTAAATAGCTTGTAAATAGAGTGTTGACTCAAACTATGTAAACATTGCACCTGATGGCTTTGTGTGTTCACGAGCAGGGGCACTTCCTTTTGTTACAACGGCATTTTGGAACTAATGATTGGAGATCTGGCTTACCTATGTAGAGAGAAGAGTCTTTCTTCTTGACATGATCATCAATGTAAGACACCCCCAGGGGCTGCACAGGCGTGGCTCCGATGCCCAGCAACACCTGAGCCCCGATCAGCAGCAGGTACATCATGTTGGTGTTGGCCCTGTTGGCGCACGCAGTGTCCTTCTCCGCCAACTGGGCATCCTGGCTCCTGTTGGAGCACATGTCCCGCCCCACATTAGTCCGTCGCGTGTCCCCTATCTCGTACGGGTTTGTGAGAAACTCGGGGAGTGCAGAGAGGAGGGCACCCAGTGCCATGACGATGCCCCCACAGCCGATAAGACGGGGCCGGTGAGCTTTGGCCCCAAAGTAGCTGACAAACAGGATGAGTGCTAGGTTGCCGATTTCGAAACTGCTGGCGATCACGCCGACGTCGGCACTTTGCAGGTTGAAGCGACGCTCCAGGGTGGTGAGCACACTCACCTGCGAACAACAGGAGACAGTAAGAATGACCAAGCAATACTGTGGAATTCCCCATAGTAATCAAAACAAACATTGCCACGTTGGCCCCTGCTTTCATAATCAGTCACGCAGCTTTTCCATTGGACTACCATGAATAACAAGCAGATCAGTTGTTCCACACTGGTGCATCGCTGCCAACAGGCTTGTTTCCCATTAGCTGGCCAGTCATACTTTTTATTTCCATGGCTTAGAAGCGAGGAACAACTCATCTCAAGCCTTCCACCAGCTGGCATCTACACACCAGCCAATCACACCATCAAAAACTTCATGACATTCCACAGTAAAGCCTCACAATCACTTTGTGTCAAGTTAAATGAGGTGGGTTTTACTTTTGTGTGTGTGCGTGTGTGTGTTTGCATGTGCACATGCGTGTGTGTGTGTGTGTGTCTGTACCGTGTGAACCACTGACACACCAAAACGTTTCTCAGGCTATTTTCAAATCACTCCCAAACTGTCCCTGGGACTGGAATCAGGATTTTTCCATTCTCCCAGTGGCTCATCCAAACTTGTGGTTTTACTGTTGGAACATTTTTCCACTGTTCTGATGTAATGTGCATGGTTATTTTGTAGCGGAGTAGAAGTTGTTTAAATGTAGAAATGACCTCCAACGTGACCTCGAATAGGATTAAAATGGATGGATGGTTCCTTTATAGAGCCAAATGCGGGTGGCTGCAAATCAGCGTTGTAAAGGAGTTGATTAAATTAGCTTGACTTAAATTGAGTTTAAGATCCTTTCGCATTCTTTTCGTGGTATAAATGTACTGGAGAACATCTGAGGTAAACATGACGCTTGAGCTACAATTTGTTTCGATTTTGAATATATTTTCCTGTCGGAAACATGGAAAAATGTAAATACAACTGATCTATTCCAGAGTCAAGCTGTACCATACAATTGTAAACAAGTACCGTATTGTAAAATGGATACATTAAATCACTCTTTATTTAAATTTTGAATGACAAGGGTATAATAATAGTTGTGTTATTTAACCAATAAAATAATAAAATACTCGAAAAGTAATAATAGTGGCTAGTGCTGGCGCCAAACGTTAGTAGTCACCTGCGTGCTTCCGTGACTTTTTTACATGATGATGGCCCGACCGCTAATGTTTTATTTTGCAACTTGAGGCATTTCTCCTTTGGATTTATTGAATTTCTGTGGAATTACAAATTACACAACAAAAAAATGTCAGGTACCATTGAGATGGAAATTACACACCAATCCACATTTTTTCCACTTCCGATCCGATCCTAATAGCTGAATTTGGACATCTGTCGCATACAAACATACACAAGCGCTCAGCCTGACACATTCGCTGCTTCAGTTCTGACAGTTCTGTTTGCTGATATTCTTCTAGCTATGATTGCTGACAGCATTAAAGCACAGATGTGGCTCATGGATGGGAAATCTGCCCAGATACCAACACTGGATCAGATCAGCCCCATCGCTAACATAAATAAAACATTTAGGCAACATCTGCAGCTATTTGTACAACTTAGTTTGTTGATAGCCAAGGCAACAGCTGAAATTTGGCACAGTAATCCCCAGACGTACAAATATTTTAGTTCATCAAAAGCCTGAAAAAAGTAGTTTAGGGAAAAAAACGGACATGGGCAAATAAATATGTACCTTAAATTCCGGGGTATAAGCCGCTACTTTTTTCTTAAACTTGGAACCCTGCGGCTTATACAGCGATGCAGCTAATTTATAGTAAGACTGTCATCTCCTTTACTTCAGAACTACTACTTACTGATTGACGGATTATCGGCCGGGCCGATAATGGGGGTCAATATTTTTTTTACATAATTTTTACGTATATCAGCCTTTACTTAAATCCGACGGGCCGATATCAAGAAATCAATTTAAAACTGGGTTATTTCGGCTCAGATGCAGCCGCGCCTCTCTCTCTCTCCTGCCGGCTACGACTTCTGTCTCGAGCATTGCTCCACCCACGGCGCCATCTGATTGGTTAAGCAAGCCACAGCACACGTTAGTGGCAGAGCCAATCTGAAGCGGACGCTGTCGTCAGGGAAGGGCAGTTTTCTCGTGTGACCAACGTCCTGAGAGCAAACAAATGTCAAGGTAAACGCAGAAAACTCTCTCGAAATTGTAATAAATATCCCAGTGCTCTACATCTCACAACTACTACTAATGTTACAGTGAGCAGCAGAATAACGTAAGAGCGGAGCAAACATTAGCGGCAGCTCTGCTATCTCGTAGTACCTCCCGACATGTCTGTGAAGTAGGCTGCTGATAATGCCAACACTCAAACAGTCCGTGATAGTAAAAGCATGTGTGTGATTGAGAGAGAGAGAGCGTGCGTAAAAAATCAATTCACTTGTTGTCTTTGAGGGAAGCACGCCAAGATGGAGGCTGGCTAGCGTACCATAACATTAGTTCGCCGGTCTGGCTCTAAAGGCTCAGCAGACGATGTATTACCAATGGGGAGAATGTATGCAATGTGGAGAATAGTGTGTGTGCAAAACCCTACACCTCACGACTACTACAATAACGTAACGTTAAGAGCGGAGTAAACACAAACGGCAGCTTTGCTAGCTCGTAATACCTCATGATATGTCTGTTA
Organism: Dunckerocampus dactyliophorus; assembly: GCF_027744805.1. NCBI lineage: Eukaryota > Metazoa > Chordata > Actinopteri > Syngnathiformes > Syngnathidae > Dunckerocampus > Dunckerocampus dactyliophorus. Next base: position 19,192,888 of record NC_072823.1, read on the forward strand.
ATAACTTGAAACAATGCTGTTGGTATTATCAATGTGGAAACAGTCCGTTGTAGAAGCCTGTGTGTGTGATTGTGAGAGAGTAAGAAATTCAATTCAGTCTTGTTTTGTTGCAGGAAAGTACGCTAAGATGAAGGCTGAAAAAATTAATGGCACTATTGTAATAAGGTAATTATATATACAAGTATAACAAAATAACAGTCTGACTCACAGTGTCGTCTTTCAAAGAACAATATTAACACTAAATTAATCACACAGCAACTTAACGCTCAAAAGGTGTATACACAAATATACAAACATGTCCCAATATGGATTAATTTTTTTGTAAGGTTTTCCCATAAGGCACTGCGTCTGAGCAGCACATTCATTGGGCAATGACGTCAGATTCCCTCTGGGCTTTGGGCTCCGGCTCCTCTGGGCAAACTTATATATTCATATATATGTATTGAAATCGTACCGATACATGTTTCTATATTTCTAAAGGTATACGTTTGATTGTTGAGTTGCCATGTGATGAGTTTTCCAATGTGTTCACGAGCTTGTCGTGACGTTTTTTTTAAGCTCATGATTGGATCTTGTCAAATACAGAGCTGACTGTTCCTCACGGACTCACGCGCACCACAATATGCCATTTTATCATGTGGACACGTGCGGCTTATACCCCGATGCAGGCTATACAGGTATACAGTAAGAACAAATCTGTTTTTTCTTCTAAATTTAGTGGTTGCGGCTTGTACACCGCTGCAGTTTATAAACCGGAATTAACGGTAGAAAAGGCAGCAATATACAAAGAAAATGACATTGACAAGCACAATGCGACAACGTGGTGGAGGTGCCACGCGAGTTATAAAAGAAGTTCTCCACTGTGACCTTGAGGAAGCAGAATTGACAACAGGTTGTTCTTGCTACTGCTGCGACCACAAAAGTGGCATCTCCTTCGTAACACATCACGACGCGGGGAGGCTGATCGGTGGGAGCAGCACATGTCAGCAGAAAACCAGCCGAACAGGCTGCGACGTCCCTTCCCCCCTGGGCATCGCTTTCTCGCATTGAATAAGGCTGCATTAACAGGTGGCTGACTGGCTTGGATCTAGAAAGGGCAACGTCTCATCCTGTTCTTAGACATGATGCCAAGACTGAGGAGCAACCTGTTGACACGACAGCTTTAGTGCAGCTGAGGATGCCATCATCTCGTCACACCACATCTCACCCCATTAAGGAAGAAGGCCTAAGCAGGTAATGTGTGTGATTGACAGCTTCAGCAGCTCTCAGCTCAGCACTGGAAACACTATGCATGAATTCCTTCGACAGGTTCAACATGCTAGTGCACTTCTACTCTTGACATAGACCAGACAGCCTTCCAGGAACCAACATAAATTACATAGGGAGGGTAAAAAAAAAAAAGTGGATTACATATTACGGAGAGACTACGGCAGCTACATTTTGTCAACCTCACCACTCAAACTGGGGGAAAATGTTTAAGATGTTGCACGGCAACAAAATAAACTTCACCCAGTTGTGTGACAACCCATTGCCTCAGAGACCAACAAGGGGACAAAGCATTCCATGGTCAGGGACTTTGCTTCAACAAGTAGACACTGAAACAAAAGTGCTTAAATGGAAGTTTATAAACTGAAATTTTGTTATGTTATGGCTCAAACAAGAATTGCCGTATACATTTTTTTATAAATAAACTTGCGTAAATAAACTTTTTACCATCATATTTGAAGACAGTGCACATATTCGTTTCGCTGCTCATCTTAAGTATGGTAATATGTACTAACATATAATATATTAGTCAAAATTAACAAATCTGCCAAAACACCATTTTGCTTGTTTCAAGCCTTTTGAGCAACATGCCATTTTACATGTTTCTGCTGTTTTGGCAATGCTGTTTGTTCTATTGACAGATCATTTTGCTTTTGGAATAGTAAAGCTCAGATTTCTTGGCAAATTATTTAAGATAAGCAAATTAGTCTAACAAAGAGAGCGCCTGCTACAAAATAAGATGTCTTACATGTCAAAAATAAGTACTTTTTACCTCGATTTCCTCTGATTTAATCTTTGATTTCTGTAGTGTAGCACCATGGAATTCTGAATAACGTGCACATCTACTCATACATTCAATAGTGTGTCATTTTGGTTTTGTAAAATTGTACTTGTCAGTCTTAAATTAGGTAAAAAATTCCACTGAAATATTCAACAACTAGCCTTATTAATGTTATAACCCAAGTAATGTGTCACCTAGAAGACTTTACTATGGTAAAATTATAGAGGTTACACTCTCTACGGTTGCTATAATACAGCCACCCATCCATCCATTTTCTATACCGCTTCTCCTCATTAGGGTCGCCGGGGTATGCTGGAGCCTATCGCAGCTGGCTTTGGGCGACAGGCGGAGTACACCCTGGACTGGTCGCCAGCCAATCGCAGGCTACATAACAACAACAAACAACCATTCACAGTCACATTCATACCTATGGACAATTTAGAGTCGCCAATTAACATAACATGCATGTTTTTGGAATGTGGGAGGAAACCGGAGTACCTGGAGAAAACCCACGCACACACAACATGTGGCCAACATGCTAACCACTAGACCACCATTGGTATAATACAGTGCTTCTCAAATATTGTGTTACGGGGGTGGGGGTGTCAGTGAGGTGTTTTTAGTGTCTTTATTCGTGCTTGGGAAATATCATATCAATATCATACAGTGGTTTGTACAGATAAATGAATTAATATTGCAGGTTATTCATAATATCTCAAATCAGAGGGGGCGCGAAATAATTTCTGTACCCTAGTTGGGCATGGCAGGAAATGATTTAGAACCACTGCTTTAATGCATGGTTGAGCAAACTTCGAGACAGGACCCAAAATGGTCAGGTCAGTTTTTACTGGGTCGCCTTTGATTAGATGAAATATGGTATTTAAGCTAAATTTCTAATTTTAGCTTACAAAAAACTCTTACTTCAAGTGCACTCCTGCAACATTTGACTGCGTGTTCATTCGCAATGTGTTAAGTGTCTTGTGCTAATTATCGGATCGCCCAAAACAAGGGTTGGGATAGCTGGGTTGCTGCCATCATCCAATTAGTTTGGAACTCATACAGAGGTAGGAGGACTTTTTGCATGTTCGGTTTACAGTAGTGACAAACGCTATAGCCACAGAGGGTCAAGCTATGGTGTTTGTCCAAGTAATTGTTCCATGTTTATGTTTGAACAGGTGTCTAACCTGAAGCCTCTTTTATAACATTATAAAAGGTATTGTAGGTTTCAGAAATAGTAAAAGTTCAGTCAGAGTTCATTTGTTCAAATTTGAGGTAAAATCTACACTATTTACAGGACAGTAATGCATCTTTAAAGCATTTCTTATCCCATGTTTTTCTTGAAAATAAGCCTTTTTCTTAAAAACAAACAAATTCCAGAAGAGACTTTATAAATGTTTTTTTCTCTCAAAACTATATCATTTTTTTTACCTACTCTATGCTCATTTGTGGCAATGCAACATTGACAAGCTGTTATACTGCATGCTTAAAGCAGTTTTTTTTTCTTCCTGTGAGCGTACCAACAGGAGACAGTGCACTCTTCACTGGAAACATGACAGCACTGTTTAAAGTTTAGCTCAGGAAACAGCCCTTTTTAGAGTAAACGATACTTAAAGGAGGCATTCACTGCTGGAGTCTCACTAAAGCTATATTTTTGCAGTGTTTTAGTCAATGTAATCAATCAATGTTTTATGTTTTAATAAACACTGTTAAGGTATAGAAGTGGATGCCAGGGTTATGACAATACTGTATGTGACCTTGAATGACATTACAGGGTACAATCAATAATAGTAAACAAAAATCTGGCTTCCTAAAAAGACTGTTAATCTTGGAAGCTTTAAGGTCACTGATTAGTCAGGCCGTTTCATGAAAGAATTCAGCCAACTCTTATCAGTGATTATAACAGATAGGAAAGCAGAATCAATCCAAAGCTTGTAGCTGTCAGAGGTTTCTGACCTTTTTTGAATATGTCAGCCAAAATAAAAAAGCCGGGTGCCACTTGTGCTGTATTGTTTATAATAGGCACCAATTTCACACGCCTAACTTGGAGATGTCAATGTTTTGATAACGGTATCTTATAGCTCCCATCTAAAAACTGATAATCAACATCTTTCACTTACTTATCTGCAATTTGCATCATTCATTGTGAAAATAGTACTTCATGTAGATAATTTTTTGACCCTTTGATGACCAGGGGGCGAGCTATCGGTTGGTCACGAGCTACATGTTGGAAACCCCTGCTTTAGGGTATTTTAGGGTATTTCACTGGGGTGGTACTACTTTTGTATACAATACGATAAAAAGGTACAAAAAGACACCTTAGAGTCCGACAATATACCCTATGGGAGTATTCTACCTTTTACTGTACCCTCATCCATGTCACTAAACAATGCTGTGGAGCCCCTCAGGCACCAGGCGTGCAGTGGGACCAGAGCTACCCCACTCACCAGGTATGCTCCCACGGTGCCTTGTGCCAACATGAGCGCACATTCCGAAATTAGGAATATCTTGATATTCGAGAAGCAGGAGGTCTTTTTATGGGGGACGTCCACTTCCAGGATGTCCCCGCCGCTCCGGTGCGACACTTCCCGGTGCTTCTTCACCTGCATGCCCACCTCACCTTCCTCCGGCTCAGCAGAGCGAGGAACACAAGGGAGAGGTAGCCGGCCAAAAGTAACTCGTTCAAGGCTATTACATCCGAAACTCCCTTGGCTTGTATCGCTCCAAAGTCACTTGAGGAAGCTAAGTCCGAACTCCTCTGCGACTGCACCTAAACATCGTTCTTCTTCTTCTTCCTCTTCCTCTTCCTCCACGTCGTCGTCGTCACCGCGCTTGAGCTCCCGGAGGTTGCCACAAGACGACCATGAGTGCGTAAAGAATCCCCAGGAGGCGCGTACAGCGCCGCAGTGAGGGAAGTGTCCTCCGCCGTGGAGGCTCAGCTCTCGGTGTCAACTCCTCTGTTTGACTAGCTTGCCTCCTCTTGGACTCTGATGTCTCTCCGCCCCCTTGGACGCTCATGCGTGGGTCCTGAGGCGCGGGGAAGCGGGAGCTCAATGTTGGGGGTCCCAGAGACAAAGTAAGGACATGGTTTAATGAGAGCAACGACTAAAAGTAAAAAAAAAAAAAGTTTGACTATGACGTATACGTTTAATGGGACGTCAGGACACATCACGTGATTGTTACGTCACCAGAAGGCAATTCTGAAAGTAAATGTCAAAGGATTTAATTTACAAGCTATTGAAAACTTTTTCTCCAAAATATGCAGCTTTTTTCTTGATAAAAAGTATTTTTTTTCTCCAAAATATACAGCATGATTCATACAAACATGAATTATGTCATGTTAAATATTTTTTCTTGAAAAAAATACAACTTTTCCTCCAAAATATAAAACTTGTTTCTTGATAACGTGTCTGCTTTCTCGGAAATTTACAACTCTCCAAAAAATTATGTCGGTTATAACTTAAACTAAGAAATAAATAAATAATTTATTAAAATCAATATTAATAATAATAAGTAATAATAATTATCATAATTGTAATAATAATAATTATTATTATGTTGTGTTTCCATCCATCCATCCATCCATCCTTTTTCCATGCCGCTTATCCTCATTATCCTCGCGGGGGTATGCTGGAGCATATCCCAGCTGACTTTGGCCAGCTGACTTTGGGCGAGAGGTGGGGTACACCCTGGACTGGTCGCCAGCCAATCGCAGGGCACATATAGACAAAAAAAACATTCACTCTCACATTCATAACTATGGACAATTTAGAGTCGCCAATTAACCTAACATACATATTTTAGGAATGGGAGGAAACCGGAGTACCCGGAGGAAACTCACATACACACGGGGGGAACATGCAAACTCCACACAGATGCCCAAGCGGACATTCAAACCTAGGTCTTCCCGATCTCCTGACGGTCACCGTGTGGCTATGCTGTGTTCATGTTATGTTATGTTATGTTATGTTATTATTTTTGTGCCTGTTGTGAGATAATTTACACTTGCAATATAAGCCTGTTGTTCCGGTGAGCAGGTCTGGTGTTTGTCCTACCAAACAATTACTGACACCTAGTGACCACCTCCCGGATTGGAAAAATACTGTTTCAGCAACTCTTGCAATTTTGCGACAGCCGCTGCACTGAAAAAACGGGCGCAAATTGGCCCGTTGGAAAAGTTGGGTTTTTTGCCATCTTTGGGTCCTGCCGGGACCCCCGATGAATGTGTGGTGGGTTAGGAGCACCTCCCAGACCGGAAAAGTGTCGTTTCAGCAACTTGAAAAAAATGCGATTTCGCAACAGCCGCGGAACTGAAAAAAAAGGGCAAAAATCGGCCCCTCGGAAAAGTTGGGTTTTTTGCCATCTTTGGGTGCTTCTGGGACCCCCGATGAATGTGTGGTGGGTTTGGAGCACCTCCCGGACCGGAAAAGTGTCATTTCAGCAACTTGAAAAAATGCGATTTGGTGACAGCCGCGGCCCTGAGAAAACGGGTGAAAATCGACCCTAGGAAAAGTTAAGTTTTTTGCCATCTTTGAGTCCTGCCGGGACCCCTGATGAATGTTTAGGGGGTTTGGCCCACCTCCCGGGCCGGAAAAGTGTAGTTTCAGCAACTTGAAAAAATGTGATTTCGAAATCATCTTTGAGTCCTGATTTCGCGACAATGCCGACACTGAAAAAATGGGCGAAAATCGACCCCTCGGAAAAGTTGGGTTTTTTGCCATCTTTGGGTCCTGCAGGAACCCAAAAAGTACATTCACAAGTTGAATGGTTGTCTTCATGGCTTATACTGTATTTGTATTTTGGTTAATTTAGGTATTTTTGTGCTTGAAAATGCTTAATTTGAGAAAATAAAGACATAGAGTTTCCTCAAATAAGCATATTTTTTTACTAATATTTGCCGTAGTGAACCACGAAACAGCGATCATGTATTAATTAATTTTGGAAAAAAACAATATAGTGAGGGACTGGGAGTGATGTTTGAACCGTGAGGTAGCGAGGGATGACTTTATATACTCTATATAATTTTACTTGGGATGTCTGATAAATCCTCCAATATTGGCATAAAAAAAGATATCAGATCACATCATTATCGGCTTTGCTGCCAATACCGATATCGTCAAGCAAGTAAGACATCATCAAACTGCACTATGCTCCACTATGCTTTGTAAATGTATAAAAAATATCCAATGTACATGACTATTCACTGTCAGTGCTCTGACACTGATGGGTGGATTGATACCAAAATGTTGATACCAAGGATTCCGATATAGAAATCTATTCAAATAAATCATGTGATTTCAACTATACCTTTTTGATAAGAAATACATTTTTTAACATTCATGTTGGCAGGAACTACTTTTCAGACGACATGTCATTGTCAGTCTATTTCTTCTTCAGACACTTTAATATATGGTAATGTAGCAACCTGTGTGTAAGTCTTTTAACAGCACAACAGAGCCAAAATATTGTCGAGTATACTCAAGTAAGTATACTATAAGTATACTAAAGGTGTAAACAGTAAATTTAACAAAAGCTTAAAGCTGCCAGCACATCTTGTCAAATTCTTTCCTGCTTGTCTGTGTGACAGTAAACCTGCACATGTACGTATACACACATGCAGTAGATGTTTAGAAACATGAGTCAGGTGGGCCAGGGCGGAGACACCTCAGACTTTGCCAAGAATGTTTGAATAGAAGAGCCTTGTTATTGTTCTGCCTGCAGAAGTGCGTACTATTTTTAGAATTTGGAAAAGGGTGTGGACAGTGGAAAAGATGCCCCGCCTGTCTGCTGGTAGAAACTGAGGAAAGGGGGGATGTCTCTGAACTAAGTGGAAGTTCTACGTAAATACTGTTTTGTACCATTTCTGTACACCTTTTGTTGATCACATTTTTTAGATGTAAAAACCTCCGTATAACTTTAGCAGAATATATTTGTGTGTAACTTTATCGGACTGTATGTTGCCAACCCAATCAACGCAGGCCAATGTGCACTTCTACATTGAATTTTATACTCAAACGTGCACTTACACTTACACTACAGTAGGTCCCCAACTTACGAACACAATTGGTTCCAGACGACCGTTCGCAAGTCGATTTGTTCGTAAGTCGAACAAAAGGTAATTTACCAATTATAAAGGTACTACATGTACATGTACTGTATACATATATACATACAGTATATGCGTATGTATGTAAATATGAGTTTGGATGCAGTAGTAATATTAAACGAGGATAATTAATGAAAAAAACCAATAATAAAAATGCATCTGTGTAGGCTCTCAGTCGTACAGGAGTTGTCCAACGAGGGAAAGGCTTCTTGAGACGTCATCTGTACTTCTGTGAAGAAGGTGTCGGACGTTTCGCTCCTCATCCGAAGAGCTTCGTCAGCGAACTAACAAGTGCTGGTAGCCTAGGCCTTAAATACAGAAAGAGAGGGCGGAATTGGTGTGCCAATGCCCTCCTCCTATTGGTTCCTTACACTAAGACTGGGAGGAGTTGTGGTCTAATCCTCTCCTTCCATTAGCACCTCCGATCAAAGGGAAGTGTAGCTCCCTGTAGTTGGGTATGAACGACTCTGATACTGGCTCGTTAGCATCTATTGTTCTGGCTCCGCCCTGGCTCCACCTCATTTGCTTGACTAAGAGCTGTGGGTTTGGTCTCAGTAACCTGCTGAACACAGGGTCCAAATTAAACCTCAAACCACCATTCCGATTCAATGATGGGTTCTGTTGTATAATAATAAAAATGATATAATAATACGTAATTATAAATGTTATTTACCTTTGAAGTGGAGTGTTGAGCATACAGTACGTCGCTGGTGGTGGTGGAGGAGGAGTAGGAGTTATTGAAAAAAGACCAAATGGTCGTCGTCGTTAGACTCTTCTAAAAGAGGTAGTGTTCTGTGGGTGGTGTAGAATTAAGCAGGCCTATTAACTCTTCATAAACTTCAATCACACACTCTGTCCGGGTTGCATCGTACAGCTACAACTTAGCTTTTCTTCACTTCTCCTCCCCCGGTCTTCCGCTACCTGTTGCTCCCATTCGCAGTGTCACAGTGCCCTCTACTGGTCAAGCATGTACCAGTATAAATATGGCTACAAGGCAAAATACATGAAAATAAAGACCAGTCAGCTTGCGTTCATATCTCCGCATGTTCGCAAGTCGGAGATACGAAGTTGGGGACCTAGTGTATTTGCTTGTTTGCTTCATGTTGTCATACAGTATGTGTCGAACACAATTCGATTCAATAAGGTAATAGGTAAAACTCATTAGTATTAAAAATAAAGAACTTACTTCTCAAAAACATATATATTTGAAATTATACAACTTTTTCTTGAAAAAAAAATGTAAACCTTTTTTCTTGAAAATATCTGCTCATTTTCTCAAAAACTTTTTTTTTAAATATTTTTTTTTCATCCATCCATCCATTTTCTTCCGCTTATTTGGGTCCGGGTCGTGGGGGCAGAAGTCTCAGTATGGAAGTCCAGACTTCCTGGTTTCCGACCACCTCATCCAGTTCCCAGGCCAGCATTGAGACGTAATCTATCCAGCGTGTACTGGATCTGCCCCAGGGTCACCTCTTAGCTGGGCATGCCCGGAACACCTCACCAGGGAGGCGCCCAGGAGGCATCCGGACTAGATGCCTGAGCCACCTCAACTGGCTTCTCTTGTGAAGGAGCAGTGACTTTACTCTGAGCTCCTCCCGGACAACTGAGCTTCTCACCTTATTTCTTAGGGTGAGGCCAGCCACCATACGGAGGAAACTTATTTCGGACACTTTTATCCGCAATCTCATTGTTTTGGTCACGACCCAAAGCTCATGACCATAGGTGAGTGTGATATAGATTGACTGGTAAATTGCGAGCTTTACCTTCCGTCTCAGCTCTCTCTTCACCACGACGGTCCAGTACAACGACCGCATTACTGTACTGTAGATGCCTAGAAATTCTGTCCATAAACGTTATGAACAGAATCAGAATCAGCCTTGGCGGAGGCCAACATTCACAGGGCACAGGCTCGACTTAAGGCTCCTGTTCGGGTTGTACAAGGAAAAATGACGCCCCCCCCCACCCCGGTCACGGTCAAATACCAAGTCCACAATGCACATATAGACCGATTGGGCAAACTCTCGTTTTTATTATTTTTCTTCTTGAAATTGTTTTTTTTTCACAGACAGCTCCTAGGGTGGACAACTTTCCCCCTCTCTTTAAGGCTACAACATTGCATGGAAGTCGGAAACAGTATCTCTGGTTTGGCAGACGAGGGTGGTGGATCCACTTATAAAAAAGAGTGGTCGGAGGGTGTGTTCCAACTACAGGAGGATCACAGTCCTCAGCCTTCCTGGGACATTCGATTCCAGAGGGCTGGAGAGAAGGTTTAGACCGTTAGACGAACCCCAGCTACCGGAGGTGCAATGTGTTTATCATCCTGGCCGTGCAACACTGGAGCAACTCTACATCCATGTAAGTATACTGGAGGGTGCATGGCAGTTTACCCAAATGGTCCACATGTGCTTTTTTGACAGTTAAAAAGACATTCAACTGTGTCCCTTGCTGTGTCTTGTTGGGGGTACTCACGGAGTACGGGGTTCATGACGTGCCATTCGGCCCTTGTACAACCAGAGCAGAAGCCTTGTTTGCATTGCCAGCAGTAAGTCGATCCTGCTTACAGTGAACGTTGGCCTCCGCAAGATCTGCCATTTGTCACCGGTTCAGTTCATTATATTTATGGACAGCATTTCTAAGTACAGCCAAGGCCTTGAGGGTGTCCAGTTTGGGGCCTTAAAGGATCTCATCCTTGCTATTTGCAGATGATGTGATCCTGATGACCTCACCAACCTGTAACTTTCAGCATTTACTCAGGTGCTTGGCAGCTGAGTGTGAAGCTTTTGGGATGAGACTCGAAATCTGAGGTGCTGGAAAAGGGTGGATTGCACCCTTCGGGGTGGGAGTGAGGTCTTACCGCAGGTGGACAAGTTCAAGTATCTCGGGATCTTGTTCACCAGTGATGGAAGGTTGGAGGTACAGGCAGTAATGAAGTCGCTGTACGGGACCGCCGTGGGGAAGAGGGAGTTGAGCAAGGCAAACCTCTCAATTTACCAGTCGATCTACATTCCTACCCTTACCTATGGTCATGAGCATTGGACAGTGACTGAAAGAGCAAGATACAAGAGGCCAAAATGAGTTTTCTCCGCAGGGTGGCTAGACTCACCCTATTAGATCATCTGGAGCTAAGAGTAGAGCCACTTCTCTTTTACATTAGAGGAGACAGTTGAGGTGGCTCAGTCATCTGGTCCGGATGCCTCCAGGATGACTCCCTGGTGAGGTGTTCCGGGCATGCCCACCTGGGCAGACCTAGGACACGCTCGAGGGATTATGTCTCAGCTGGCTGAGGAATCACTCGGTGTCCCCCTGGTGGAACTGGAAGAGGTGACCAGAGACTTCCTAGATGAGACTGTTGTCCCTGCAACCTTGACCTGGGTAAGAAAATGGATGGATACATTCATGTTTCCACTTGTGGTAGTTACATAGGAAAAGTAAGAAAAAGTATCATAACATCCTTTCAGTACCTTTCATTGTCTCCATATGTATTGTCAACATCAAAGTTATATCATATGATTTAAGACTTAAAGCAGGGACTTTCCTAATTCTCTCCACAATCATAGGCTTGAAGGATAAAAGCTGAGGTTGAGTCACTCCTAGTCATTATAACTGCTCATGGCACCTAAGATGACACCTTAAAGCCGCAGTAATACATGTCACGTGTCATACTTTTGGTTCCCTCAATGATTTCTATAGCTTGTTCAGGCAGAAAATAAAATAAAATAGGCCTGTTCCATGTTCACTCGGGTGTTGCACAGCTGGAATTTTTACCTGCAGAGATGGTGTGGAGCAGAAGTCAAAGTTCAATCTACTGCTAAGAAATCCCCTGATGTGTTTCTTACGCAGATTCACTGTGAGTAAGTGTGTGGCTTCAGTTTCATCAGGCAGCCACCAAAATGACAATCTTTTAGGACTGTCATGTAATTAGCGGCCATCTGTGCATGCTGGTTTTCGTCAGAGGACCTTTTATGTCTACGCTTGAAAACGCTTGAAAACAGTTGTCAGCTCTCATTCGTGGCGACGTTGACAAGACGAAGAGTAATCAAGGGAGGAGGGTCACATACTGTATGTGCAGAGCACCTACTGAATGCTTCTCTGACGAGCCAAGTGGCATTTACAGTTTCCATGGACAACACTGTGGCATAATTGTGTCCTGTCTAAATATAGCATGCTGCTGTCTGTTCTACATTTTAAAAAGCCTATCATCTCCCCCACGTCTATTTTTACACTTGTATCAATCGTGAGGCCAGCGTGTGGCGATTGCGTCTGCACAGCTCAGGGATAAAAACATTTAAAGCAACACGCTCTAGTTTTTCCCCTCTGGGACGAGTCATGAAGTAACAGGACACGTGCATGTACATATTTTTTAACATGAGCCTGCTGTACTTTCTACTGCCATCCAAATGAGACTTTTCCTTGATAGTAGACTAGTTGGACGAAAGTATCGGGACAACTGGACAATTACATGCTTCCATATTTGTGGAAACAGTTTTGGGGAAGGCCCCTTATCTATGACCAGTGCAAAGATTTTAAGACAAACAAGGTCCATACAGGAACAACTGGATTGTCACATGTGACTTTTTTTCCTGGAAAAAAACACTTTCTTTCGAGAAAAGATAGAACAAGAAAGATTATAGCTATTGTAAAAAATATGACTTTCTTTCTCTAAAACAACTTTTTCCCCCGAAATATACTGCTCAAAAAAATTAAAGGAACACTTCGAAAACACATCAGATCTAAACTGGGGGAAAATGATCTTGAATATCTTTCCTGATAATAAGTGGGTGATGTATTAGTAACAAAATTATGCCACATAATTTGATAGAAATGAAAATGATCACCCTATAGAGAGGGGAAATCAAAGACACCCCAAAACATGCCTGACAACGTCGGGGCATGCTCCTAATGAGACTACGGATGGTGTCCTGGGGGATCTCCTCCCAGATCTGGACCAGGGCATCAATGAGTTCCTGGACAGTCTGAGGAGCAACCTGGAGGCGCCAGATGGACCTAAACATAATGTCCCAGAGGTGTTCTATTGGGTTTAGGTCAGGTGAACGTGGGGGCCAGTCAATGGTATCAATTCCCAATACCTAATAGCAGTCAGGGTGCCATTATCTAACCTGTATAGGTCTGTGCGTCCTTCGAGGGATATGCCTCCCCAGACCATCACTGACCCACCACCAAACCGGTCATGCTGAATGATGTTGCAGGTAGCATAACGTTCTCCACGGCATCTCCAGACCCTTTCACGTCTGTCACATGTGCTCAGGTTGAACTTGCTCTCATCAGTGAAGAGCACAGGGCACCAGTGGTGTAGTTGCCAATTCTGGTGGTCTATGGCAAATGCCAATCGAGCTCTACGGTGCTGGGCAGTGAGCACAGGGCCCATTACAGGACGTCGGGCCCTCAGGCCACCCTCATGGAGCCTGTTTCTGATTGTTTGGTCAGAAACGTTCACACCAGTGGCCTGCTGGAGGTCATTTTGTAGGGCTCTGGCAGTGCTCATCCTGTTCCTCCTTGCACAAAGGAGCCGATACCGATCCTGCTGAGGGTTGAAGGGCCTTCTATGGCCCTGTCCAGCTCTCCTGGACTAACTACCTGTCTCCTGGAATCTCCTCCATGCGTCCAGGTACCGCAGTGATGCCCTGGTCCAGATCTGGGAGGAGATCCCCCAGGACACCATCCGTAGTCTCATTAGGAGCATGCCCCGACGTTGTCAGGCATGCGTACAAGCACGTGGGGGCCACACAAACTACTGAGAATCATTTTGAGTTGCTACAATGACATTTTAGCAAAATGGACCAGTCTGCTGCATCATTTTTTCACTTTCATTTTTGGGGTGTCTTTGATTTCCCCCCTCTATAGGGTGATCATTTTCATTTCTATCAAATTATGTGGCATCATTTTGTTACTAATACATCACCCACTTATTATCAGGAAAGATATTCAAGATCATTTTTCCCCCAGTTTAGATCTGATGTGTTTTCCAAGTGTTCCTTTAATTTTTTTGAGCAGTGTATATGAGTTTATGCAAGAAAACTTTTTTCAAGAAAATATATATATAAATTTTCAGAAAATATTTTTTTTCCCTCAAAACTATGACTTTTTCTCGCCCCAAATTTGCCTACTGAAAATACATATTATTATATTGATAATGTAAATGTTTTTTCAATAAAATATGTGACTTTCCCTCTCTTAAAAGACTTTTAAATTTACTTTTTTTTTTTACCCGACATAAAGCACTGTTTTTGTAAAGAAATAAATACTTTAGGATTTTTTTTCTTGAAAACATAACATGTATTTATTCTATTATTTATTTAGTTTAGTTTATTTTTTGTACTCCTTTGTAGTTTTCCTGCACGAGTTGTTGCTATTGCTTTGGTCTGGCCTAACAAGTTACAAAAACAGTGCTAACATGTGAGACATCTGAGATTTATAGATCTATAGATAAACATCTCCGAGCATTGACTGGAAGTCATTCGTTAAAATTGTTTATTCTATTCAGAGAGTGCAGGAGTGTTTGCCCGTCTGCGGACAAAGACAGACTGGGACATTTCAGCTAACCATTAAGATCAATTGTGCAGTCGCTTTGCAGCTGATAAGACTGAAGGCATCCATCATCGGTGGCCACTTCTATTGGAAAGCCTTCATTAGGCAGCTGTGAGGAGAGCAGCTCATTAGCATGTCATTTCTCTGGCAGGAAGGAAGCTTTCACACGAACACCTTCAGAATTACAGGATGAGAGAGATGGTGAAAAAAAACAGCATGCACTGCTTTCATGTAATTGACTCTTCATAATTGCCTGAACGTGTCTAAATTCTTTATTTAGCCATGTTAGTATTAAACACATTCCATGATAAAGTAATTGTCCGTGCAGGAATAACCATGGGGTGACCTAAAGGGGGGTGTATACAAGAGAATGCCCTTGCAATCTGACACATTTGGAACACTTATGCAAGACAGAATGGGCAAATGAAGTCAATCATTTCACCCTCACCGATTTCTTTCTTTTCCTGTTGAATTGAACAAGATATATGTGCTTAGCAAGCAATGCAGGGACCAGCTGGGATAGGCTCCAGCTTCCTGTGACCCGGAATATAAGAAAATTCACCATAATTTATTTTTAACCTGAAAGAAAATCTGCTTTAGGGCATAATTTATTTTCAATTTATAGTTATTTCTTTTGTATTATTTGTACATATTTATTTATTTTTATTTCATATTTATTACCATTATTTTGCAACACTTCTTCTTTTTTTTCCGTCCTTTTCTTTCACTGCTTAAGCTCTTGCTACTCATTCTCTATTCTTTTCCCTCCCTATTAGAAAATGGTACCATTTAAACACAGGAATTGACCAAACTATCCGTAATTGATGAGACACGGAGAAGCAGTACAAAAATGTAAGCTCTGCTGAATGTTCAGTTGTATAAGTGTAATCATGTGATGTTCCTGAATGTAACTTGTTACTTAACAAATAAGGCTATGACCACCATGTCCCACTTCTGCGCCATTAAAGTGGCCATATGCTCAAACGTTGCCTTGCGAGAGTGAGCATGCATTTACTGTGGAAAGTGTTACCTAAATATTTCATGCTCTAAACATAAGTGAGTTTTATGTCATGTTTCTTAAGGATTTTTTGTTTGAATATTGTACAAATAATTGCACTGGTGATGAGGGGTGTTCATTTATTGAAGAATTATATTTGTTATGGAATTGCCTGCTAGCAGTTTGCACTTTTCATTTTAAAAATGAAAGCTGTATCCTAAAATCTAAGCAGTTTTATGTTTTGCATTCTGTTCCCTTACTGAAGCCTATCAAAGATGAACCCAACAGTGACCTTAAAACCGAGGTGCGTACCGAACTGTGGTCATTTATTTACATCAGGGGTCACCAACGTTTTTCCTTGTGAGAGCTACTTTTACAAAATGAAAATGGCCAAGAGCTACTCATTTTTGTAACATTTATTTTCAGAGCTTATTTTAAACCCAAACAAAGCGAATATGCTTGTTTTACCAGAACATTAACAAAATGCTGGTGTCCACAACTCACATTTTGTATTTCAGAATGCATTTCTTTCTACTGTTCTTTCATTATTAACTGAAAACCTGAATGAAAAGCAGGCTTGCGGGCACCTCATGTGGTCGTGGGGGGCTACCTGGTGCCCGCGGGCACCACGTTGGTGACCCCTGATTTAGAGTATCAAGTAGTAAATGTTTCTTTGTGTGACGTGAGAGGGAAAACGGTATTGATGTTTTCTTAAAATCTGGACGCACACACGTCTAAATGATACTCAGAAAACAACAGCGTCATGAAATGCAGCAATCGGCGAGCACATGATCATCTCATCCCGTTGCAATTGAATGACCTCTTCCGTCGCATGAATTCATCCAAGCCACAGAAGACCCTCCAGTGGCACAGAACCTTTTCAATGCAGAGCCCAATTAGTCAGCTTTCCAACATGCTCCATGCCAGAAAAACTCTCCCAAACAAAATGTCAGCGACTAAAATACATCCTTTGAAAAAGGAGCAAAACGCTTCTGCTGCTGCTGTCACTGTCATCCATGCAGATGCAAGAGTTCATTTTCCTCGTAAAAGGAAACCAACATGGTGGAAGGACCTCACCCATTGTGAAACAAAGCTTGGCTCAAACTTCCCCTAAAACGTCCACGCTGATTCACTTTGATTCATGACTTTGTTCACCTCAGAGTTGCCAGTTTGAGTCAAGTCCAAAATAAATGAAAGGGACTGTATCTCTTTTACTTTTACTGTACTCCTCTCCAACGCTGTTTTATTTCTAGCTGCCAACCACTTAAGTCACAAAGAGAATGACTGCATTGTAAGGCGGTCACATAAGGTCACATTCACATTCATTTAAAACGGAAAAAAAAAAAAAAAATTTTAATAAAAAGGTTTAGCTCAAGATAAATGGCTAATGGCTCGAGAAAAAAGTGACACAAGAGCGACAACTAAACAAAAAAGGAAATCTCTGATACTGTCAATAATTGTAAAGCAAAAACATCAACTGTTTGTAATGGAAACAATAAAAGGGTTAATAATGAGATCGTAGAAGTGCCTTCAGTACAATTAATCACAACATCAGGTACGGAATCAGAGGATTCGTTTTGAATTGGGTTCAAAGCTACCTAGCTGACAGGAAGCAATATGAAAAGCTTGGAGAATACACATCTGCAAGTTTAAATATTACATGTGGAGTACCCCAGGGGTCCATACTGGGACCAAAACTGTTCAACTTTTGTATCAATGACATCTGTAAAGTGACGAAAGACTTAAAGTTGGTATTATTTGCGGATGATACTACTGCCTTTTGTTCTGGGGAAAGCACACAAGAGCTAATTAAAAATTGGACATGGAAACGGTGAACAAAAATAAGAAACATAAATGTAGATGAATATAGATAATAGATGAAAAAAAATATATACAACATAAGGGGGTGAGAAATACCTAATAAATAATAATAATAAATAATATTGAATAAAGCAAAATTTGGTCTTGATCAAAAATCACGCCACACTGTTCTCCGGTATTACAATATCTAACGTACTGTGTGGAGATATGGGGTAATAACTATAAAAGCAATCTTCGCTCGCTAAACGTACTGCAAAGAAGATCAGTGAGGATAATTCATAATGCCGCGTATAGAGAACATACAATCCTTTATTTTTAAAATCACAAATATTGGTCCCAACTTAGAAAGAATTTTGGCCTGAATAACCTTCTCCATATTGGTCCAATACGTAACTAACAATCACCTCTTTCCCCCAGCTAAATCGGACTCAGTTTTTTTTCGCTGGCGGGAACAGGGTATTTGCAGCTTTAAAGACTTGTATATAAATAGTACCTTTGCGAGCTTTGAAGACTTATCAATTAAATTCAACCTCCCTAGATCCAGCCTATTTTGGTACTTCCAGATTCGCCACTTCCTTCAGTGTAGCGATCCGAATTTCCCATATGCATCGCCGGTATCTGCGCTAGACAAGCTTCTGGAAAGTCCTCTAAACCCTAAAAAAATTATTTCAAGAGTTAAGGAGTGTATAGCCTCTCTTAAAGATATAACTGTTCAAAAAATAAGGACAGACTGGGAAAACGAGCTGGGAGTTATCTTGGAGGAGGATGTCTGGAACAACGCACTACAAAGAGTAAACGATAGCACTTCTTGTGCAAGGTTAAGTATAATACAATTTAAGGTTCTGCACCGCAGTCACTACTCAAAAGCGAGACTAGCAAAAATATACCCAAATATAAATGAAAGATGCAATAGATGCCACACGGCCCCTGCACATTTAACTCACATGTTTTGGTCCTGCCCATCTTTGACCCCCTACTGGTCCATGGTCTTCAAAACTCTGTCAGAGGCCCTACATACTGACTTTCAACCCTCTGCCACAGTGGCCATATTTGGCGTGGTAGACGAGAGTTGTCCTACAATTAGGAGAAGTCACAAAAACATAATCACTTTTACAACACTACTCGCGCGCAGAAGGATATTACTCCATTGGAAATCAACCAAGCCACCAAAAGTGTCTCTATGGATGAGTGACCTAATACAGTATATCGAGTTAGAAAAAATAAAATACTCACTCCGGGGGTGTAGAGACAAATTTTTTTCTGTTTGGAACCCAGTACTGACATACTTGCGTAAGCTCCAAACTATCCCCACTTGACAGGATTGGATGGCCCATGTAATAAAGTGAAGTCAATTCATGTAATCAGTGAGGAGTGTGCAGCTTTATGATATAGATACTATTGATATCTTATATCCACATTTTTATCACTTACACGCATTCAGTCTGTCTCCATTTTTTTGTTGTTGTTTTCTTTCTGTTTTTTTTTTTTTTTTTTCCCTCTCGTTTCTTCTCTCAATGTATCTGAGATTCCCTGCTATTTGCCTTTTACTGGGAGGTGTCCCTTTTGTTCATGGGTAGGGGGAGAGGGTATGACAGGCGTCCCGCCTGAGTGTTATATTGTTAAAAGAAAAAAACCTGAGCACTGTTCCAAAATGTCTTCCCTTGTCTGTATGTTTGTATGACTGCATGTAAGTTCATGTACATACATTGTCGGTGCTCAATAAAAAATTATATTAAAAAAAAAAAAAAAAATCACAAATATTAAAATTTGCTGATTTAGTACATTTTCCAACAGCTAAAATAATGCATAAAGATAACAATAACCTACTACCCCAAATTGTCATATAATACTTTTCTATATGCGAGAACAACTAAAATCCTACAGCATTTCAGTATGTGGAATCAAATTATGGAACGGTGCTTTGTTTGAGTAAGGAACTCAAACAAAGCACCAAGATGAGTGAAATCAAGAAACAATACAAGCAGTTGATGTTTGCAAAATACAAGGAAGAAGAATCTTGAACTTGTTTGTTATGTTTGTCTCAATTCATTATTATTTATTTATTATTATACTGATTATTATATATGGTTTCTATTTATTATCACAAACATCTTAATAATTGCATCATCTTATTGTTACATTACCTTATCACTCTATGTATTAAAAATCAACACCTACAACACCTGCACCACCTGAACCATGTTGTAGTCACTATGTATTCTTTACTTGCGTATCTTGCTTGCTGCTGTAACAAGTGAATTTCCCCGCTGTGGGATAAATAAAGTACAAATACAAATACAAGACAAATCACATATGGACTACAGGAAATGAATAAATACTGCAATAGATGTGGAATGGATGGGGGGTAGGCTTGAATAAGCTTTACGTCTTCCTACTCCTTTTGGAAATGTGGAACTGTGAATTGAATTATGTGATGTATTACACTGTAACTTGTAGGCATGTTTGAATCAAATTAAACCATTACCATTACCATTACCAATGGATTTCATTATGATGAGATGAAGTGTCTTGTTTGCATTGGCTTCTTTTTAAACACTTATGGTTATTATAGAAGGCTGAAATTGCACACGTACAACGATACACATCTCTGTAGGTGATGTGGTGATTTGCAGGTCTCAACTAACGTTTGTTTCTCTTTTACGGGTGCTAACGTAGTCTAAAAAGTTTGGAGTTTCTTAATCATGTTTACTCCATTAGACAGCCCATAATAAGGCTGGCGGGGAGCAAGATAAATATCTCTTGTGTGCTCTTCTCCACTAGTCAGTTTGTAAAGCAAGCACGCATGATCCTGACTTTGGGATATTTTCAGGAGAAACTTACACAGTACAATGAAATTCCACCTCTGAGGCGTTAAAATACTGGCATACTGGCAAGTGAATTCTCCCTTCAGGTGGTTAACAAAGATGACATCAGAGCATCTCCTGCTATTGTTGCTTGTCAAAGATTCTCTATACGACAGGAGCGCTCTGTTGTTTTTGAGGACCTACTGCAAAAACAATGGCAAAACATTCTCTATATGAGTGATCTGCTGTTTTTAATCACCTACTGCCCAAAATGTTTGTCAAAAATCCCCTATAAGGACATACAGTACTTCAAAAACGCTAATCAAAGATCCTTTATGTGCTCTCCAATCAAGTAAGCACAATGTGCAAGAAAAACCTGTCTTCTATGATCAAGTGTACATTTAAATAACATCTCCTCTGCAGTGTCTTCTGTCATGAGCTCAGTTAATTTCCTTATTGCCCCCTGAAAATGGAACACACACAGAGGTGTGTGTGTGTGTATGTTAAGCCCATAAGAAGATTTACTTGCAGAGGTACACAGCGCTGCAGTGGAAAGGCTTTCGCAGGGGCTATATAACTACTTCTCATGCAAATAATGTGCTTCTAATGTACACATTGCCTTTTGCATTAACCTACATACTCAAGAGTCAGGGTACTTAGCATTGATAAGTCAATAAAGTTTGCACCTGCATAGCCTTTATATTAATAAATACACTAGTTATTATTAATGTATGTTGATGAGGTTCACCTAAGTCACATGATACCTCCCATCTCACAATGATCAACAGAGACGTTGAAAGATCATTGAGCAGTGTGGTTGGGCGGGTGTAAGAGTGTACAGCCAATTACGTGCCACCTTGTACCCAATCAGCGTCCAGTTGTGTGACACGTGGAAGGAAAAATGAAGTCATCAAGTTTTCTGAAGTCTGCTGCCCTCTGGCGGCTGTTTTGGTGTAATTCAGTAATAAACATTTTCATAGACAGAAGCTGGATTTCAAAAGCGGTCCGTGTTGATTTAGCAATTATATGATTTTTTGTGAAGAGATGGCTGTTTTAGTATTACACATAAAGGCAACGTGATGTCTGCGTTAACAAACAAGATTGCATTATTAGTTTGACTTTTTGTGCTCTTTTTACTGAGAAAATGTTATGCTGTAATTGTGATAATTTTTGGGTTCATATATTTTGTTCTTTGATAAATAAATGTACCTAGTAAATGACAAAAATAATCTTCAAAACGGCCACGCAAAAATCCAGGAAATTATGTTTCCTTTTTTTTTTTAATCAACATTTTTTTTTTTAAAGCGAGATAAGATTTTACTTTTTTTTTTTTTTTTTTTTTTACATGTCCACCAGTTTCACACATTATATTTTGTGAATTGAACAAAAACACATCCTGTTAAGGGCTAACTTCCCCAAAATCCCAGATTATTTTGGACACTTATTTCTTCCATAAAAGAAAGAATTCCAAACATTTGAATAAAAAAGTTGAATTCACATAATAAACACCAAAAGTGGTCCTATTGAAATAATTATTCAAACTTAACAAAAACACAGGGAATTATTTTCCACATGAAAAACAAATAAAAAACTAAGTAAGTAAGTAAGTAAGTAAGTAAGTAAGTAAGTAAGTAAGTAAGTAAATAAATAAACTAATAAATAAATAACAACATGGACTTTATGTTATTTTAAAAGTCAAGCTGTTGCACACATTTCTTTATAACGGACAAAAGGCCTTAAAAAATTCCCTAACAAAACCCCGGGATGCAATTAAAAATAATAATAAAAGCCTACTATAGCGAACCACATGACCTAGATAATGAACTAGAATTTTCAGGACTCCTTGATAAACACGTGTGCACAGGACAGGAGGCATGTATGCATGTTCTTGAATATGACGTGTGAGAAGCCCCTCCCCCTCATGTGCAGAGCTGCTTTAATGTGCCCAGCAGTGCAAGCAGAAAACATTGCATGCACAGAACCTTCATGGAGCTGAGTGGACTCACATACCTGCTCCACTCAACATGGAAGCTAACATCGTTGTGATGGGTACAGAGAGTGTGGGCAAGTCAGGTAAAAAATAAACATCCACTATTCCTCTGTGTTATGTATATGTGCATTATTATTAGTATTCACTTTTTTTTGTCCTGCAGCGCTTACCGTTCGGCTGTTGACGAGGAGATTCATAGGAGAGTATGGAGACATTGGTATGTGTTTTGGTTTGTGATAACACTGACACCTTATCGTGGAAAAATGACTTACAGTATGAATGTCTTTCAGAATCCGTCTACACTCATCGATTCATAGTAGATGGGAGGGAAATTGCTGTTAATATTTGGGATTCACCTTTTTCTGAGGTAAGGACACTATTGATAGTGTATCACAATCTAATGAAATCCAATACAAGAGCTGTATCAAAAAAATGGGCACTTCCAAAGATAATACAGAGAGATATTGATTTAACAATATGTTAATAATTGAACTGGCCAGTATCATACTGACAGCTGTTCCTAATGTTTGGGTTACCTCATTTATTAGAGGGTTTTAGATAGACTACAAGTTTCTATTAAACAAGTACTTGGTGTATTGTTGGAAGGTTTCACTGGTAGAAAGTCATCATAAAATGGTGGTAGTTTTCATTGTAGAATCTTGGATGTGGCAGCAATTTCTAGGCTAAAGGAACCATATTTGGTACCTTAAACTTTAATGGAAGGCAGTGATTTAACTCAGCCAAACAAAGAAAACTTACTTAAAATGAAAGAAAAGCATATTAAACTGACATACAATTATTGTAACTGAGAACGCTAATGATGAAAAATGATCAAAACTATTCCAAAGAGTTCCCCATGAAACAGGAATGGCCAACAATGAAAAAAATGAGCAAAAAATGAGTGAGATATCAGTTTAAAATACACAAGCAATCCATTCCTCTATCAATTGTTTTAATGGCACCCAAAGCACATTAGTGTGTGGCCAGCGGTAACCAAAGCAGTTAATTAGAAAGTTGTTGCCATGATTTTTTTCACTTTTTAATTACTGTTTTGAACCGACTATAAGACAACCACCAATATAAGACAACACGTTGTGTTTTTCAAGACCCGTTTTTGGCTAAATATTTCCCTCCAGGGCACAGCAGTGTGTGTGACTGACAGAAAGAAAAGCTCTGACACGCTTGGGGAGAAGTCGTTTGGCGTCGCCTGTTGGTTTGCATGTATGGATATAAGATGACACGCAGTATTTTTTCTTGGCAAAAAATACTGTCTTATATTCAGGTCCATATGGATGTACAGTGGAACCTTGGTTTTTGTCACTAATCCATTTCAAAAGGTCAAACAAAAACCGAAACATACCAAAACAAAATGTTTTTAATTAATCTATTCCAGACATTACAAAAATGTTCTGTAAGGTATGCTGGGAGCTGGCATCACTCCTGTCGCTGGGAGAGCTTCTGGATTCCCAGCATGCTTTGCGGTACTTGCTGTGTAAAAAGTTGTTTAAGTTTTGTGTTTAGAGTTAATGTAGTTGTTTCCTAGAACCCACAGTACACTCCTGATCAAAATCTTAATTTGGATCTTAATGAGGGCCGCACGGTGGTCTAGTGGTTAGCCACACAGTCACATCCTGGAGATCGTGAAGACTTGGGTTCGATTCTCCCTTGGGCATTTCTGTGTGGAATTTGCATGTTCTCCCCGTGCGTACATGGGTTTTTCTCCGAGTACTCCGGTTTCCTCCCAAATTCCCAAAAAATGCATGTTAGGTTAATTGGTGACTCTAAATTGTCCATAGGTATGAATGTGAGTGTGAATGGTTGTTGTCTATATGTGCCCTGCGATTGGCTGGCGACCAGTCCAGGGTGTACCCCGCCTGGCGCCGGAAGTCAGCTGGGAGGGTCCACCCTGCCCCCGCGACCCTAATGAGGAGAAAATGGATGGATGGATCTTAATGAGGTTTTAAGTAAGGTTTTAAGAAACGTTCTCTTTTTGAACGTGGTCGGATTGTCGAGCTGCATAAGCAAGGCCTCTCTCAGCGTGCCATTGCTGCTGAAGTTGGGTGCAGTAAATCAGTCATTAAAATTTTTTTTGAAAGATCCTGAGCATGATGGAACAAAAAAGTCAAGTGGTAGACCCAAAAAAATCACGGAGGATCCGATTGGCTGGCCATCAAGACACAGGGCGGTCTTCCACCCAAATTAAGGTCCTTACTGGTGCCCACTGCACCACAATAACCATCAGACGGCATCTGCGGGAAAAGGGTTTAAAAAAGAAAAAAAAAATTTAAAAGACCTCGTCTCCTTCAACACCACAAAACTGTCAGTTTAGACTTTGCCAGGGAGCATCAAACATGGGACATTGAAAGATGGAAAAAAGTTTTATTCCCTGATGAGAAAAAATGTAACCTTGACCTTGACGGTCCGGCTTCCAACATTACTGGCATGACAAGGAGATCCCACCTGAGATGTTTTCTACCCGACACAGTGGAGGGGGTCCATCATGATCCGGGGTGCCTTTTCATTCAGTAGAGCACGAGAGCTTCAGGTGGTGCAGGATCGTCAAACGGCGGTTGCTTACGTGCAGATGTTGCATCGGGCATCCCTCATGACTGAGGGCCTTCGTCTGTGTGGTAACAGCTGGGTTCTTCAACAGGACAACACTGCAATTCACAATGCTCGCTTGACCAAGGACTTCTTCAGGGAGATTAACATCACTCTTTTGGACCATCCTGCATGTTCCCCTCATTTAAATCCCATAGAGAACATTTGGGGATGGATGGCAAGGGACGTTTATAAAAATGGCCATCAGTTCCAGACAGTTGATGACCTTCGTAAAGCCATCTTCACCACTTGGAGCAATGTTCCCACTAGCCTCCTGGAAACACTCGCATCAAGCATGCCCAAACTAACTTTTGAAGTGATTAACAAGAACGGTGGAGCTACTCATTACTGAGTCCTACTGACAACATTTTTTGTTCTGGTTTGGAGAGTTGATCAGCTGATAAACAGCCTATTTCGGTTTAATTGTTGTTTTCAATAAATTACTTTTTCTAAGTGCTTTTTGTCTCACTCCTCCTTCTTGCTTTTGCATATTGTTGCTCTACTTAAAACCTCATTAAATGCAAATTCTAGCAATTTTTCAACTGGTCTTAAGATTTTGATCAGGTCTGTAGTAGTAGTTGCCCTGTGTGTGTTTACTTACCTGTTACATGCTGTGCTGTCATTTTTGTGTTCTGTCTAGTGACCCCCATTCATTTCACTGCATGACAAGTCACTGCAAGTTCAGTGCTGGTTATTGCTTGCCCGAGCAACTGTCTCTGATCTCTCCCTAGACTTTGATGTCAAGTAGGGATCACAAAATATTGTCCAGCAGACAAGAGTTTGAGACCCCTGTTCTTGTGAGTTTGTGTTGTAGCTGACTCCACGTATAAAAAGGTCAGCTGTATTTGCAGTGCGCCATCTAGTCGAAGTAAATATAGGAAGGCATCAATTGCAGGATAAAAACAGTAAATGTCAAATGGGCCGGACTAAACATCAAAATGTGCCATATGTGGACCATGGGCCTCATTTTGCCCACCCCTGCTGTAAAGGGTTAAGCAATGAGCATAATTATAGTCAGTGGTGTAGACATCTTACCTACGTGTCTTCTCCTGCCAGGATGTCTCCTTGAAGACGGCACTCTTCAAAAGGAAAGTCCAGTGGGCCGACAGCTTCATCCTTGCCTATAGCATTTGCGACCGTGCCAGCTTTAATGCTGTCACCCGCCTGTTGCACGTCATCAAATCCGTCAGAGGATGCACGCACGCCGACAAAGAGCCCTCCGTGGTCATCGTGGGCAACAAGCGTGACCTCCACCATCGTCGGACCGTGCTGAGCGAGGAGGGCCGCCTCCTGGCCCTCAACGCCGGCTGCCTCTTCTATGAGGTGTCGGCGGCAGAGGACTACCACGGCGTGCTGGCGGTGTTTCACGGGTTGCTGGATAGTATGAAGGACGCCAAGCTGAGTGCCAGGAGGCCATGCATGGGACTCAAGGGCATCGTGAAGAGCGTGTCAGCCGTGTTTGCCAGACGACGAACAGACTCCATTTAGGAGACTTGTGTACATCCACTGGATTTATGTCACATGTTGTGGTGCCAAAGACCTCTTTTACCACCAAAGCCTGAAGACACAAGGAAACAACACAGACGTTAAACTCATACTAGTGACCTACTGTACAAATTCATATGCATCATACAACAAAGGTATGGTTTATTGTTATTGTGGTAACCAAAATATTAGGGACACCTCTAAGTCCTTCTACAACCACAATAATAACAATACGTGTTGTTAAATCAGCATGATTATCTTTAAGTTTCTCATTAAGATATTGTAACCTGACATCTCTCCCCCAAAGATTGTCTCATTCCACAGGCAGAGTGGCAACTAATGAACTGTTTTGCCACCAGACAATGACCTATTGAATGACCTATTGTTATGCGGGACGGTCGTTCACCAGCCATGCCAGGCAACAATATCAACCCTATTGTGACACACCCACGGGGGAAATAAATAGGTAGACTCCACACTTAAAAATCTTGAACTGAAGAAGCCTTTTGGATTAAAGGTGAAACGCCTTCAAAAAACAGTCCAGTTGCCTCCATTCAACCATTATTGTGTATAAGCATGTGCAGGTGTAGCTCATGAAGTATGCAGCCAATGTCCAATGAAATGATATAGTGACATAGTAAATGACATAGTAACTCGAAATGCAACAGACACTTTCTGGACACAACATTAGGCACACCTTCACAATCCAATAACAATAACACATTTAAACGATGTGGCTATTATTGTGACTGTTCTGCCAAGTGTACCTGGCAACCAAAATATGAGAAACACCTCATCAAGAGTGCACTTCTAGGACCACAAAAATAAACGTATTAAATATTAAATTATATTGTGTTAAATAATAATATAATTTAAAACAATTATATGAAAAGACCTGGGTTCGAATCTCCTGTGTTCTCCCGTGCGTGCGTGGGTTTTCTCCGGGTACTCCAGTTTCCTCCCACATTCCAAAAACATGCATGTTAGGTTAATTGGCGACTCTAAAGCGTGAATGATTGTCTATATGTGCCCTGTGATTGGCTGGCGGCCAGTCCAGGATGTACCCCTCCTCTCGTCTGAAGTCAGCTGGGATAGGCTCCAACATAGCCCAGCGACCTTAATGAGAATAAGCGGCATAGAAAGTGAATGGATGTATGGATAATTACATGAAATGAAAACTTCTCTACTA
Organism: Dunckerocampus dactyliophorus; assembly: GCF_027744805.1. Taxonomy (NCBI): domain Eukaryota; kingdom Metazoa; phylum Chordata; class Actinopteri; order Syngnathiformes; family Syngnathidae; genus Dunckerocampus; species Dunckerocampus dactyliophorus. The sequence goes on from NC_072823.1 coordinate 19,220,471, forward strand.
TCTTCACTATTATTATTCTAATTAGCTCTGGAATACCTAACGAAGCATCGACACTATGAGAAAAAACAACTCACAGTATATATATGTGTTGCACATGCCAAAGAAACTACCCTGTCATGTGTGAACACAAGAACTTCAACCATCATATTTAAACATGTTGCTGTCATTTTAAACATTGTATGTTATATTTGTGAGCTCTGGTGCTCCAAGTTGTAGAAAGTGCTTTGAGCTTTTTACAAATGGGACTGAAATAAACGTTATAAATACTCACATAAAACACATACCTTGTCATTTGTCTCAACCTGAAGCCAAATCGTAAGGATAATTGCCACAATTGACATCATCCCTTCAGTTCAAATCGAATTCCAGCAGGTTTATGTTGATATTTACACACCTAGTGATAGATGGTAGCCATGGAGTTTCTAATGGATGGGCCTGAACCTACTCATGTATGATGCAGTAATGCTGCACTGGCGTTTTTATAGGTCATATGCTTTTTGCATACTGTGAAAGCATCCTAAATAAATTAAGCAACTAAAGGTTAAACTGATATTTTAGGCCTATTAAGTTTCTGTGACAAAGTAAAACACTTAAATGCACAATTTCATGCCATCCTAAATCAGAATTTCAACAATTCTGCCTTGTTATGGCTGATAATTTGATTAGATTGTGCAGGTGTCCACTCAGTACACCTTTGTTCCTACACTCCTTTAAATTATTAAGACAAAAGAGAGTATTTCTCCTTTGTGTCGTTATCTTGCTCCAGTAACCTTGCTGTGACCCCCCCTCTGCATCAACAATGTTCTTTTGCTTTTCTTCCTTTCACCCTCTGTCGCTCTGTGTCAGGGAGATGTCCGTCTCAGTAGGCCATTAGAGGCTGCAGCACGCGAGGTCAAATGGCAGGTAAGCTGGTGGCAGGGCACCCATCATCACCACCCCTTGCACTGCACTCCTTCTCTCTCTCCCTGATTTTCTCATTTTTACAGATGAGGAATCTGACAGGAACAAGGCGCAGGTTAACAAAGCAGAACGTGGCCCGTCTGGCCCCCTGTGGGTCGCTATTGCGGTGTCTCTTGACCTGGTGGCATCACAACACGCTAAAATGTTAGCTTGTCTTCAGCACACTCACTAAACAGTTGCATTGCGTGACATTAAAGGAGGTAGAAGAATGAATGAATAGCAGCACCAGTTAATGCCATTCAATGATAATGTCTCATTTTGGAATATTACACTTACATGCTAATTAGCATCTCGTAGTGTGATTTTCATTTCTTTTCTAATCACACAATGGATTACAGCTTCAGAACAAAGTCTAAATTGTATTACTTTTCTAAACTCAAAATTTGTCAGTTCCAAAATACAGTAAAATTTGAAGGTTGAACACGTTCCTTTGCCGGGATGATGGTTGACCTCTGATTTTGTTCTGCTTTAGAAACAATTTTCCCCATAGAAAAGAAATATTGATATACAGTGTACAGTATGTATGTAGTGAATCATTACATGAAATTGATAAAAAAAAAAAGATTTTAAAGTGTTACATTATAACTTAATATTAATGAAATAATAAACTAAATCATTATATTGTACAAGTGTAGAAATACGTCAAGCACAATTAAAAAAAGTTAATGAACTTTAATGATGATTGTCTGGGTCTGGATTCTTATTGCCACAAAAGTATAAAAAGAATTTAACCAATTCAAACCAACAAAACACTCTAGATCAGTGCTTCTCAAATAGTGGGGCGGTGAACTGTCGCCTGGGGGGGGTGGGGGGGTGAGAGGCAGGGAGGACTTTCAGTATTAGTGCAGACCTGCCAACATGTATGAATTTGTTGTATTCAGCATGGAATTTGACTCCTGAATACGCTTGTATGCTTCACTGCTCTCCATTTTGTTGCATTTTGCTGGTTTCCGTATCGAGTTCAGTCTGTACAGCACCGATAAATAAATGGATATTATCAGTTACTCAATAGTACTTCAAATTGGGGGAGGCACGAAAACATTTCTGTCCCCCATTGAGGGCATGACAGAAAATAATTGAGAACCACTGCTCTAGATGAACTTTAAATTCCAAGTGACAATGAGTATGAGAACTTCCTGTGTATGTTTGGAATAAAGGTTGCCCAAAAAAAGCAAAAGAAAAAGCAAAAGATATGCGGCATACACTGAAGCCTTGTTTTTTTTTTAAAGATAAAGGATTGGGCATCAAGGCTCGATCATCAATGGGAACTGGGACTAACATTTCGATTCTCCTGGAATCATAATTTTTTTTAAATTTCAAGACACCAACGAAGAAGAAGCAGCTACAACGTTTGGCTTAACAAAATAACAAAATAAGGGTGTCATAAAAAATAGCTTACACCAACATTGAGGCAGCAAAGTATACTTGTGCTAATGGTAGCTCAAGACTCACAGCTCATAGACAAACCTTCCACAAGTTCTTCGATATTCTGCACCCAGGTTAGTGCATGTTTAAGTGCCTGCAGAATCGCACACTCACTAACACACAAACAACAGCATATTTGGAAATGTTTTTTTCATGAGCTTTTTAAAAGTAAACATCTTTTGTGAAAGTGTAGATAGATCTGTGAGAAAATCATAGTAAAGCTGATAAAAAGTTCATATCATTAATAGAATTAATGGGGACGTTCAGACATTTCATCCAAAAAGAACCCTAATTGCACCCTCATTTAAACCATGCAAACTTTTATGACCCTTCATGGCAAGTATCATTTTTTTCCGCCATGTTTAACTGCGAGAGAGTACTGAACAGCATCCTGTCCGCTCATTGGTCGATCACTGAAACTCCCGCTGATTGGTCCTTGTCTGGGCGACGGCGATGAAAAGTTGAATATTTTTCAACTTTCTGGGATAAAAACCTGAGACAAAGAACATGCTACTTTAAGGGAGTGCTCACACAAGGCCATTCGCTCCGCACTGGACTTGGGTGCGCACGATTCCCCCTCCCTTTCCTGGCCACATTGAGCATTCATGCTAGAACCTGTCCCTTCACTTCTATTATGCTGTATTACTGCAACTTCCCTGACTTTATTGTGTGCAAGGTGGCAGCTTGCGGAGGAGAAGCAACCACATGAACTAAATGACACATCTTTACTACACGTATGAATGTAGTGCCGTGGGCTTGACTTTTGGATTATTTGGATTCCTTCTATTTGATTAATATTAGGAATTGTGTCGGTTATCATTAATAACCTGCAAGGAGCGATAACATTAGAGTCATCCAATGGACTCAGGTACGCAGGCATGTGAGAGTGCATGGAATGGTGCTGTGCCCTAGCCCACCTCTTCCAATGGTGCCAAAGGCAGGGAAGCATGCGAACACGTCGGATTTCAGGTCATTCCTGAAACAATGATGTGATCTCTCAAAGTTCTGCTTTTTCACGCTCTGTCTAATGAGAAGTATCGCACCGGTTCTACTCCTACGTGCTTGAAGCCGAGGGGCGCAAGCAGGGAAGTCATAAAAAAAACAATCTCTGGAATGTGAAACTGAGAAATCATGGGCAATGGTGTGGGAATATTAATTACTAGACAGTTTTCAAAATGCTCATGTTTGATGAGATGAGAAGGGGTAGGATGAAAAAAGCTTATGCTTTTTCCTACTCCTGTTCAGATTTGTTTGGACAGTATGTTTTTTTACTTGCATTGTGGATTGTGATAATCTCACATGTCTGAAATTAAAACATGAATCCATTCAATGTTTCAAGGATTTTGGAGATGAATTTCATGCAGTTACGACCTGCCAAATCAATCTGCAGTTTATAAAAGCTTGTCCAAAGATGCCAAAAAGAAACCAAATGAAAGACTTAACCTGCAGTCAAACTTGAGGTTTTTCCTAATGTTAAACAAAATCCTTTTCCTGGGACATAAAGAAAGCAGCATGTTCTGTCTAAAATGTTTCCTGTCAGCACATGTTCAAGACACACAACTGCAACAACGAAATGCAATTTTCTCTTACCTCATCTAATTGGAGTTGTTCTTATTTTATTATGGCGGAGGCAGCTTAACTAAGATGTATAGACGGGGAGGTAAGCACGCACACAAACAAGGTAAACAAAGAAGTGGAAGAAAGGAATACACTAAGTTGGCTGGGAACAGACCATATCTGTGCGTAGACAATCTTTGATACGTTGTATCAAAGATTGTTACAGCCACTCTACAAATAAAATCATAGGTCTTAATTATAAGGTTACATCATATAACACATAAAAAAGATTTTACATGTCTTAATACAAGAAATAATTTGTTCTTTTACAAAAAATGCTGCTGAGTGTCACCATTAAAATTTTAATTTTTATTATCTGACGAGAAATAAGTCATAGAATCACAAGAATTTCAAAATTAAGTTGCAATATTACAGAAAAATGTGTATGTGTGTGTAATGTTTTTTTTTTTTTTTTTTTTTTTTTTACAGAATAATACCAGTGTTGCGAAAAAAGAACTCGCCTTTTTAGTAGTATTCAAGTTGCAGTACGAAAATAAATCGTAATTTGAAATCTTTTTTTTAATAATGTATTGAGTGAACAAAGAACACGTTTTAGTAAAATTAAATATGTCATATTTGGAGAAAAAAAATTACTTACAAGAATAAAGTTGGAAAAATATATATATTCAATATTACAGACAAAAACGTACCCGCATTAAGGTGAGGACTGCTAAGGAATGCAGTATAACATTTATTTTTAAAAAATATATGTGTATATATATATATATATATATATATAATGCCTTATTCTTGTAAAAATATGACCTTTTTCCTCATCATGCAATATTTTGGTTATAATATTTCCATCCATCCATCCATTTTTTATACCGCTTCTCCTCTTTAGGGCCGCGGGGGAAGGCTGAAACCTATCCCAGCTGACTTCGGGCGACCGGCGGGGTACACCCTGGACTGGTCGCCAGCCAATCGCAGGGCACATATAGACAGACAACCATTCACACTCACATTCATACCTATGGGCAATTTAGAGTCGCCAATTAACCTAACATGCATGTTTTTGGAATGTGGGAGGAAACCGGAGTACGTGAGAAAACCCACGCATGCACGGGGAGAACGTGCAATCTTGAGAAATACAAATACATGTATATGATGTGTGATATGCGTAAATTCACTAACACAGAATTCTGCATATTTTATTATACAGCAAACTACACGAACACAATGTTTCCGGTGTCTTCACACAAGGAATCTGCCACCTATAGCATTTTTCATATGATGCCTTTCAGTTTCCTAATAAAAGAGACACAGAGGGGGTCAGGAATGTGTGGAACTAACCAAAGTGCTCAATGAGCCTTTACCTCATGCATGCTTAATAAAAATGTGTTAACTGTTCATCCATGCCAGCTATCCTTTGCTTGAGCTCCCCCGCAAAGCCTTAAAGACCCCCTGCAGCTCAAGCAGAGCGCTATCCATATAAGGAGCTGACATTAACAAACGCACGCACACACGTTCATAATTGACCTTGCAACAGTAGTAGCAGAGGAAAGCAGGGTTCAAAGTTTAGTGGCACTTGCTGCTTTTTCACCCAGGGATTTAATGGATTACCTCCCACTGTGGTGTAGCACCACCTAACATCCAGTGTATGCTATGCTATATGAACTGTTCTGAGTTTTCTACTGTACAGAATATGTAGGTACTGTAGGTAGTAAGTACTGCATGTATTACGTTGTGTATACCATATGTAGTGCTTGTGAATATGTGGTATATATGCACTTTAATATGTACTGTATAGAATATGTAATGTATCTAATATGTACTGTATGTAGCGTGTAGTGTGTATGTACTTTATGTAATATGTACTGTTTTTTTGTAATAGTTACTGAGTGTAATACAGTAATGCCTCGCAACTCATACTTCAAATTTCGCGGCTTCACTTTATCATGGTTTTTCAAAAATTTATTTATTAATGAACCATCAGAAAAGGTTCCCTTGACAGGCTGAATACGGCCTATTATTATTTAAAAAAATATGCATAAGCAAATGTTACATATTTATTCCCTAAATTAAGCATTTTCAAGCATAAAAATTGATAAATGAACTAACATACAAATATAAGGCATTCAGAAGATGCATTCAAAAACGTTGTGAGAATATGTAGTGTTCTACACTGGCCAGTAGGGGTTAGTAATGTTACTGTGATGTTTAATGGACAAACAAGCACCAGACTTGGTAACAGGTAAACAGGTATTCTATGCTCTAACTACAAAAATACAGTGTTCCCCCGTTTACCGCGGGGGATAGGTTCCCAAAATAGCCCGCAATAAGTGAAATCCGCAAAGTAGCCAACTTCATTTTTTTTACAATGATTATATGTTTTAAGGCTCTATAGCCCCTCACCATACACTTGATACATTTTTCTCGGACAGGCATTAACATTTTATCACATTTCTCTCTTGCTTAAACACTCTCAACGAACTTCAAATCTTTGTTTGAATTTTGATGATCAACCTACACTGCAAAAACAGCCATACTTGAAAGAAGCCCAAATTATATTAAAATGAGACAACTTTTCTTATTTCAAAAAAAAAATTGCCAATGTGGTAAGCAAAAGTTGCCTGGCTAGAATTTTTGTTACTAGAATATTATTTCTAGTGACTTTTAAGAATATAATGAGTCCTAAAATAAGCAGGTTGTTCTTAGTCACATAGCTAGATTTAAGTAAAATGTTCTTATTACAAGGTAAGAAGTAAGCCAAATGCTCTGATGAATTTCTTAAATTGAGACAAAATATGCTTTTATGAGGCTAGATTTAAGCAATATTTTCTTGAATCAAATTTAATAATTTAACATTTACACAGATTTAATTTAATAAATCTTGGTATACTCTACGAAATTTGCTGTGCAGCCTTCACATTGGTCCGAAATCAGCAAATCTTTCCATTTATTTTCTTTGTATGAGTCCATTCTTAAATTTAGAAAGTTAAAAAAAACAGTTTATTCTTAATTTAAGACAAATATTCTCAATCTGTTGCTAAAGAATAATGAAAATAAGGTATTTAGCTTGTTATTACAAAAAAATAATTCATTTCTGGCCAAAAATATTTTTATAAGAATTGGCTAGCTATACTTTGTTCATATAAGATTATTTTTCTCAAGTGAAAATTGCTACTCGAGACATGTTTTCTTTTTAGGAAGAAAAAAAGAAATAGTTACTTTCTTGAAATTTAGTTTTTGCTGTGTAAAAAAAAGTAGAAATTATTAAGAAATTATTAAGTCACTCACGCGTCCTGGCACCGTTCCGCCGTACTGTAGAATTTTAAAAAACAGTTAATTTATATGTACTTTACATATGTATTAGGCTCTGTAGATTATCTGTAATGGATGTATAGCATGTAACATGAATTGTAGGTAATATGTACTGTATGATATGCGCATGTATTGACTATAGTGTATGGAAGAAAGATGTATAATCCTCCCTTACTTGTAACGGTTTCTGAAAAACAACAAGTAGTCATGTTATTTCACAGGTCATCGATGTAATACTGTCAGTATTGGGTTTTTTTTTGTGCACGCTGACATCCTACCATGATCGTATACGTAGCTGTGACCTACTGACTTGAGCTACACCGCAGTAGCAGCAGCGCGTGTTCACCACCTGCAACTCAATTTCAGCCTCTCGTAAAATACAAATTAAATACATGAAGCGCTTTTGCAATATCGAGAACAGCAGAATGGATAAAGAAGCAGTTTTTGAAATGTAGGTTCTATCACCTAGAGGCCTCCTAACCAAATAAGACAAGGCAGACATTTGCTGGCTTTGGCCGCTAATCAGCCGACACTGTGCAAGGCGGGGTCACGTCTCCAGGGCACAGCGAGCAAAGCTTTGATCTAATAGAAAAACGTTTCCTCTTCCACATGGCGGCGAGGCTCACGTGGAGGGAAGTGGGGCAGACTTCTGCACGTGAGGCTGTTAACGAAACCAAGCATGGCGATGAGTGACTCATCCCTGAAGAACGGATGACTGGAACCTGACCTCCAGCTGGAGACCCTTCTGGTAGTTTGGCACAATAGCAAAGGTAGGCTACTGAAATAATTCCTTTTACAATGCAGACAAATAAAATCCTTGGTGGGTTCATTATAAACCGTCCTTTTTGTTAGCTAACAGATTCAGCAACGGAAATCAAGACAATGATGCAATCATGCGTCATGTTTCTGTATCTTCACTTGTTGCTAGGGAGAATTCACAGGGGACAATCATCACTACAGCCAAATCAGCCAAAAACAGCACAACTGTATAGTGATAACTAGACAAGCTTATTCATTCATATAGATGTCCCCATTAAAACACTGCTCTGTATTAAATATACAAAAATACTAGGGATGTCCGTTTTTTTTAATGCCGATATGCCGATATTTTCCAACGCTCAATTTCTGATTCCGATATCAACCGATACCGATATATGTAACATCACATATCTTTTTCTTGAGTAAAATTGCTGTAAAGTAACAATACTCTTGAATGAGTACAGTTGTTTTGTTGGCTAGTCCACCCATCTCTGAGTAGATCATTCATTTATTACATATTTTATTGTTTAGTTTAGTTTAGTTTAGTTTATTTGAACATGAAGGTTACAATGGAATACATCTCATGAATCATTTTCACAGTTCCACATGTCCAAAAGGAGTAGGAAGAAGCAAAGCTTATTTAATCCTACCCCCCATCCATTCTACATCTTGTACAGTACATGTAGTTCACTTCCTGCATTCCATGTCATGTTTTCTGTGATTGTCAGAATAATACATAATCCATATCGGTAAGTCCCATAAAATAAGTAAATAAGTAATAATAGTAATAATAAGTGATAATAAATAAATAATTACATAAATATGAGTAAAGAATTTTTTTTTTCTTTAAACAAAACAAAACAAGAAATAGCAAACCTGACAGAACATCATTGTGATAATCAAGACTCTTCTGCCTTGTATTTAGCAAACACCAACTGCTTGTATTGTTTTTTGAATTTGCTCATCTCTGTACTTTGTTTGGGTTCCTTACTCAATTCATTCTATAGTTTAATTCCACACACGGAAATGCTGTGGGTTTTCAGCGTAGTTCTCGCATATAAGTGTTTTAAGTTTAGTTTTCCTCTAAGATCATATTTCTCCTCTCTGATTGAGAAATACTGTATGAGGTTTTTGGGTAATGAGTTATTATTAACTTTCTGCATTATTGTAGCGGTTTGAAAATGAACTAAATCTGCAAATTTTAATATCTGTGATTTTAAAAATAAAGGGTTTGTATGTTCTCTATACTTGGCATTATGAATAATCTTCACCAATCTTTTTTGCAATACAGTGAGTGAGTGAAGATTGCTTTTGTAATTATTTCCCCATATCTCCACACAATACGTTAGATATGGTAATACTAAGGAACAGTACAGAGTGTGGAGTGATTTTTGATCAAGGACATATTTTGCTTTATTCAATATAGAGATATTTCTCGCCACCTTTTGTTGTATATATTTAATATGAGATTTCCAACTCATTTTTTCATCTATTATAACCCCGAGGAATTTATATTCTTCCACTTTTTCAATATCCACTCCATTAATTTGTATTTGCTCGTACATCTCCCTTCTGCTATTTCCAAATAGCATTATTTTAGTTTTACTTATGTTCAGGGATAATCTGTTCCTGTCAAACCATGACTTTAATATGACAATTTCATCCTTGACCTTTTTAATGAGTTGTTGTGTACTTTCACCAGAACAAAAAGCGGTGGTATCATCCGCGAATAAAACCAATTTTAAGTCCTTAGTTACTTTACAAATGTCGTTGATATACAAATTAAATAGTTTTGGTCCCAGTATGGACCCCTGGGGTACTCCACTCGTGGTGTGTAAACTCCCAGATGTGTATTCTCCTAGCTTTACAAATTGTTTCCTCTTTGCTAGGTAGCTTTTAACCCAATTCAAAACTAATCCTCTAATTCCATACCTTTCTAATTTTGAAATTAAGATAGTGTGATTAATTGTATCGAAAGCTTTTGTCAAATCCATGAATACAGCTGCTGCGTATATATGTATATAACAATACATTTGTGTTTCTTGTGCCTTGATTTATGTTATTTTTGGAAAGATTTCATTTATTTTTAGTTAAAGGGGTATCGTTTAAAACACATCAATTTGCTGATTGATAACTTTCATGTTGTTATTTTATATTCTTATTATATATAACTTCATGATGCAGCAAGTTCAGCGGTGTAGCAAATTTGCGACCTTGGGGCTAAAAGCTCTCGGTTTTTATTGTAGTAAAAAAAAATCAATACAGATGTGAGCCCATATCACATTTTTATGCTAGTATCCGCCAAGATAATTATGCCAGTGTCAGCCAGATAAGTATCGGTGGCCGATATTATCTGGTATCACTAAAAACTACATATGAAATACAGTGGAATTTCTAAAGTCGTACAATTTCAAGAGATAAATACCTGTGTTGCCAACAGATCATTACAGTTGAGAGTTGTATTGTTTTTAAGTTGAGCTATTAACAGTCGTTAACTTCTTTTTATAATTGTAAAATGTGACTTGAACCTTTGCTTGTACAGTTAAAGGTTTTGAACCTGGGACACATTTGCTTTGTTTTCTATGGGAAGTATGTTTTTTATGTCTGACAAAAATGTACTGTCTAGTGCAGGCAGGCATACCTTAAAAGTAAGTCTGTTTTATTAACTATAATCAACAATAGAAACACAGTTTAGTTAAACCATTTCCAACATTCCAGCCTCGTAAAAGCCCCCTTAAATAAATCCATTCACTCATCTTATAGTTTGAGCAGCATGTACCTACAGTATTAAATTTACAAGTGAGTGTCTGGCTGGCAGCCATCCTGCGCTTCCTGCAGGGGTCCGGGATTGTGTAACTGCCTTTTGTTTGAAATTTCTTTGATTATGCTGCAAAAAAAGGGGGAAAGGGAGGAGATGGCGTGAATGTGTACTGAATGTGAAGAATGCTGTTGATTGCATTAGGAAAGCACACACACAGCAAGACATCCTATGTGCTTGGATATTATAGCATGAATGTACGGGCAGCGACACATGACTGCTGCTGCTGTAGAACGTGAGCAGATACTTGTCAAAATAGCAGTTTGTTATTTTTTTTTTTAATGTGACCATGATGAACATAAAACATAAACCTATAACTTGGACAACAAAAAAAGACAATCATTTGTTAAGGGTAAGAGTATAAAATGTGTACAAAAAGCTGTTACATGTTTTAATGGCATCAGTATGGCACATTTGGACTTGGCAAGAGAGTATGATTGACTCATTCCTGCAGAAGGGCTCCAAATGTGTTAGATTGTGAGGGCATCTCTTGCCCCCCATATATTTTTAATTGGATTTATTAGAATTCCATTTTGATAGGATTTGTTGCTATGGATAGTATACTAGTATAATAATTTATTTACTATTATGATTTAGTTTACAAAGTGAAGAGAGCCCTGTTACAACAACAGTTTTTCCCGATACAAAATAAGGCCATGATAATCATCCATCCATTTTCTATGTCGCTTATCCTCAATGTGGTAACAGGGGTATGCTGGAGCCTATCCCAGTTGACTTAGGCTGGGGGGGGGGGACTGGTCACCAGCCAATCGCAGGGCACATATAGACAAACAATCATTCACACTCACATTCATACCTATGGGCAATTTAGAGTCACCAATTAACCTAACATGCATGTTTTTGGAATGTGGGAGGAAACCGGAGTACCCGGAGAAAACCCACACACGTAAACTGAGATGCCCAAATGGAGATTCGAACACAGGTCTTCCCGATCTCCTAACTGTGCTGCACCCATGATAATCAAAATAAATGAATTTTAAATATTAAAATTAAATTAAATTAAATTTTAAATATTTTTTGATTTTGACATTTTTAATAATGTGACTATTAACCCCTATAATTCAACTGAAAAAGTATTAAAACCATCCATCCATCCATGCATCCATTTTCTATACCGCTTCATCCTCATTAGGGTCGCGAGGGCATGCTGGAGCCTATCCCAGCTGACTTCGGGTGACAGGCAGGGTACACCCTGGACTGGTCGCCAGCCAATCGCAGGGCATACAGTCCTTATAAAATACATTATTTCCATCCATCCATCCATCCATCCATCCATCCATCCATCCATCCATCCATCCATCCATCTTCTTTGAGGTCGGGTCGCGGGGGCAGCAGCCTAAGCAGGGAAGCCCAGACTTCCCTCTCCCAGGCCACTTCGTTCAGCTCCTCCCAGCGGATACCGAAGCGTTCCCAGGCCAGTTGAGAGACATAGTCTCTCCAGTGTGTCCTGGGTCTTCCCCCGAGTCCTCCTACCGGTCGTGCCCTGAACACCTCCCCAGCGAGGCGTCCGGGAGGAATCCTGACCAGATGCTCAAGCCACCTCATCTGGCTCCTCTCAATGTGGAGGAGCAGCGGTTCTACTCTGAGTTTCTCCCGGATGACAGGGACAGGGAGAGCCAAGCCACCCTATGGAGAAAACTAATTTCGGCCGCTTGTACCTACTTATCCTTTCGGTCACTACGCAAAGCTCATCACCATAGGCGAGGGTAGATCGACCGGTAAATTGAGAGCTTTGCCTTCCAGGTCAGCTCCCTCTTCAAGATACATCATTTTATCATTTTAATTTAAAATCAATTTTAAAAGGATTAACGGCCTTACTTTGTTACATCGGGAAAAACTGGGTTCTCTTCACTTTATGTGGCCATTGACTCTGACAATCTGCAGGGAAAAAAAAACTCTTATGGTCCCTAAAATGAGATTTTGACTTTGATGTGGGTTGGTGGTTGGGAGAATGAACTTTTCCTTTCCATCGCTGAATGACTGCACACGCAGATTTAATCATTTCACACAATATCAGCGCGCTCACGGCAATTTGACAAACGAGTGAGGCAAAGTGGTGCAATTAGTAAAGTAAAATAGCAGGTAAGCTCTATACAGTACATCACCTCAGCATGGCGGTGAAATCTGCATCAACATTCACCGTGCAGGAAGTGTAGATTAATACAAGGTAACAGCTGCAGTAACATACAGTATTTATAGGGCGCTACTAATAACCTGCAGAATAAGTATTGGCTCAGGTAGCCTTAATGCAACCCATCCATGTGTTTTCTTATCCTCACTATCAAAACACTGTGATGGCTGTCATATATTTTTTTCTCACCGAGACAACCAGATTTGTACTAAAATGATGATACTAAAAGTATTAATGTAGTATTTATTATACTTAAAAATGTGATGACACATACATGTAATCATCACAACCTTCAAAGAGTTAAATTTGATTGTTCTAACTAAAAACAAACTAGAGTATAATAACTATACAACTAAAACTATATACAACTTTTAAAATTGCTGTAGGTATTGTATTACTATAGAGTAATGTAATGTAAAAGGATGATTTCTATGATGTTGAGTAAGAAAAATGTTACATGTGCAAAAATAATTATACTTGAATTACCACTATTGGCCACGGGAGGGCAGCAGAGTCCAAAGCAATTGTCATCAAGGAGCTCTCTTGCTGGCCTTTCTGAAAACCCTTCACAGTGAAATGATTTTATAACATTGCCTTCTAACCTCATAATAATGCAGTTATTATGTGAATATTTTGACTGCAGAATATTTTTAATAATATCTTTCTCCCCTCCCGTTTTCCTCGGGAAACTCCCGTATTTTGGTCTTCTTTGTCTCTCATTAGTCGTTATTTTAACTTTAATGAAAACAAAATCCGGTACTCTCTGGTACAGAAGTGTAACACGTCCTGCAGCCGTTAAAGTCAAGCCTTCACAATAGAAGCAGGCCATTAAATATCACAGTCGCATCACAGTTGGCAATCGGTTCTTTAAAGCCCCTCCCGCTCTTCCCCAAGTCGAGCTTGAAACACGTTTTGTACATTTTTGTGTAATATAAATTGTGTCTTTCTAAAACCACAAATACAAAACATTAGATTAGCCCAAGGAGTGTCCAAAGTCTTTTCAACGAGGGCCACATACTGAAAAATGAAGGATGCAAAGGCCACCTTGAAATTTTGTAAAGCATCACACGTAGATATGTTATAATGTTATATATATTTCAAGAAAAAACTGAATCTCAGCTTTGTAATATAGTTGAAAAATTTGTATCAACTTCACTCGTTGCTCATTTTTTTCCCTACTTTTACATCATGTCACGACTTTTAAAAAAGTTACATATTTTTTCTTTAATATTTCAACTCTATTCTACTAAAATGAAATTATTGCTCCTTATAACATTATGAGTATCCATCCATCCATTTTCTATGCCGCTATCCTCATTAGGGTCGCGGGTATGCTGGAGCCTATCTCAGCTGATTTCGGGCGAGAGGCGGGGTACACCCTGGACTGGTCGCCAGCCAGTCTTAGGGCACATATAGACAAACAACCATACACACTCACATTCATACCTATGGACAATTTAGAGTCGCCAATTAACCTAACATGCATGTTTTTGGAATGTAGGAGGAAACCAGAGTACCACGCACGAGGAGAACATGCAAACTCCACACAGAGACGCCCAAGTAGAGATTCAAACCCAGGTCTTCCCGATCTCCTGACTGTGGCCAACATGCTTGCCACTGTTTATTTATTTTTTTTACATTTCCAAGTATTTCAGCTTTCTTCTTGTAAATTAACTTCTCGTAATTATGACTTTATTGCTATAAAATTTTGACTTTATTCTCGTAACATTATAATGTTTTCCGCAACCTAATTTTGCAAAAAATTACAACTTTATTTTGTTTTGTTTGTTTCACATAACATTCCGACTTTTAAAAACGTCTTTTTCCCTATACGGTGGTATATACTGGTAATACAGTGGTGCGAAGTGTTTGTCTCCTTCCTGATTTCTTATATTTTGCATGTTTGTCACACTTAAATGTTTCAGTTCAGTTCATCAAAGAAATTTAAATATTTGTCAATGATAACCCAACTGAACACAAAATACAGTTTTGAAATGAAACCTTTTATTATTAAGGGAGAAAAAAAGGCTAAACCTACATGGCCCTGTGTGAAAAGTGATTGCCCCCGAAACCTAATAACTGGTTGGGCCGGACATTCTCCTTCAGGATTTTTTGTCAGACAGCAGAACTCATGGTTCCATTTATCCCAGCAAGTCTTCCAGCTCCTGAAGCAGCAAAACAGCTTCAGGCCATCACACTACCGCCACCATATTTTACTGTTGGTGTGATGTTCTTTTTCTGAAATGTGGTGTTACTTTTACGGCAGATGTAATGGGACACACTCCTTCCAAAACGTTCAACTTTTGTCTCGTCAGACCACAGAGTATTTTCCTAAAGTTCTTAGGGATCATCCAGGCTTTTTCTGGCAAAATTGAGACGAGCCAGAATGTTCTTTTTGTTCAGCAGTGGTTTTTGTCTTGGAGCTGTCCGTTTTTGGCTAGTGTTTTTCTTATGGTGGAGTCATGAACACTGACATTAACTGAGCCAAATGAGGCCTGCAGTTCTTTGGATGTTGTTGTGGGGTCTCTTGTGACCTCTTAGATGAGTCTTTGATGCGCTCTTGGGGTAATTTTGGCTGGCCAGCCACTCCTGGGAAGGTTCACCACTGTTCCATGTTGTCGCCATTTGTGTATAATGGCTCTGACTGTGGTTTGCTGGAGTGCCAAAGCTTTAGAAATGGCTTTATTACCTTTTCCAGACTGATAGATCTCAATTAATCTCAGTTAAGTTTTAACAGGAGGGGGCAATCACTTTTTCACACAGGGCCATGTAGGTTTGGACGTTTTTTCTCCCTTAATAATAAAAAGTTTCATTGAAAAACTGCATTTTGTGTTCAGTTGTGATGTCATTGACTAATATTTATATTTGTTTGATGATCTGAAACATTTAAGTGTGACAAATAAACAAAAAATAAGAAATCAGGAAGGGGGCAAACACTTTTTCACACCACTGTATGTCAACTTTATGCTAGCAAAATGACATTATTCTTCCTGATAATATTATTATTCCTGTAAAATTACAACTTTTTCTCTTAACATTTTGACTTTATTCTGGTAAAATTACTGTTAACTTTTCTATTTTTGCTGTTGTTTCTGTTTTTGTTTATTTTTTATTAATTATTTATATATATTAATTATATTCATTATTTGAAATAATTAAAATAACAGCCCTGGGCCGCACTTTAGACACCCTTGGCTAAGCTCCTGATGTCCTGTGAGCACTGGGGTCGTTAAGGGTAGTGAATAAGTGAATAATATTTACTACCTTCATTTAAAAGCAACATATTCCACTATTCATTTTTATTGGACTTTTCTAAATCTGCTCATTGCAATGTGCTGTTTGTACTCTATGCTTGACATTCTGATACGCACCTCTAAAATTGATATCCTGAATTTGTCCCTGATTGGAGTAGTAATATGCACTGTGATGCGGTTTTGTAAGTGATTTCTGGTTCTTGATGTAAATGTCATGCTCAAAGTGAAGCGCAACACTTTCATCTGTTAGCAGATCATATCCTTAGGTGCTGGTTGGCGTGCCGGCGTGTCACATACAGAATGGTGAATAATACTGTCACGCTGAATATCACACACTGCAATGGGAAGCTGAAATCATGGTGAGGAGGGCTGGAAGGTAATTGCAAGGAGAACACTATATATATATATATATATATATATACAATACAATAATTCCACCTTGCACTCAAAGCTCACTTTGCCTTCAAAAAAACAACACTATAAAAATAATAACTACGCTATTACATGTGGAAAACAATTTGTTCCAAGCTGAGAGAATAAAAAATATGATCAATACAGCCTGAAATTATGCATTTGCTACATTATCACTAAAGAAAGCCGCCTTGCTATGTTTTTGGTGCACCCTGTGGAGCAGCTTTTTAATTACGCTCCACATTTTATCTGCAAAACCTCACAAGCACCGATGGGATTCACAGGAGAGGCTGTCGTTCTAAATGCGACTGATTCGCTGGAAGCGACGCAGGAAACACTGCATGCTTCAGGGTGTTTAAGCAAATCACAGTATTGAGCAAAGGTCCACAATAACATTTGTCCAAGTGCCTGATTTTTTTTCTTGGCAGACACTGCGAGGCCCAGATGGTATACAGTAGTTAAAAAAAGGTTTAAAAAGTATATATATTTACTGTATGTATGCATATATATATATGTATATGCATACATAAATATATGTACTTTTTTTTACCTTTTGTATATATATATATATATATATATATATATATATATATATATATATATATATATATATATATATATATATATACACATATACACAGTATATATATATATATATATATATATATATATGCATGTCATTCGTACTCTTAGAGGAATGCTGTGTTTTTGTCTTCATGGAAATGGTCGGTTGGCATGTGCTTGGTGGGCCCAAGATGGTGCTCCACCACACCGGAGAAAAACTGTAACTGATCGGCTGACAGAGCTTTTTGGTGACAGTGTTATTGCTTCGAACCGCCCAGTGGGACAGCCCCCGAAGTCACCTGATTTGACACCGCCGGACTTTTGTCTGTGGGGCCATCTGAAATCAAAAGTGTACAGACCCTTTCCAAAAAATTAGAATGTCATGGAAAAGTTGTTTAATTTCCATAATTCCATTCAAAAAGTAAAACTTTCATAGATTATATATTCAGGGCCCACGATTTAAACGATTTCAAGTGTTTATTTGTTTATTTTTACGTAATTTGGGCTTCCAGCTCATAAAACCCACGAAAACAGGAATTCAAAAAACTAGAATACTGTGAAGAAATCACCATTTACTTATCAGTTTTTGCAGAAAAAAAAGAAAGAAATTAGGATCACATCAAATTAATCAAAATATAGTACTTTCAAAACGATATGTCAATCTTCAATACTTGGTTGGGAATACTTTGCCTTAATCACTGCCTTGATGCCACGTGGCATTGAAGCAATCAGCCTGAGGCACTGCCTGGGAGTTATGGAAGCCCAGATTTCCTTGATGCTTGCTGTCAGCTCTTCTTTGTTGTTGGGTCTGGTGCCCCTCATTTTCCTCTTGAGAATACCCCATAGATTCTCAATGGGGTTTAGGTCCGGTGAGTTGGCTGGCCAGTCAATCACTGTGATGGCATGGGCATCAAACCAGGTTTTGGTGCTTCTGGCGGTATGGGCAGGGGCCAGGTCCTGCTGGAAGATGAAATCTGCATCTCCATACAGATCCTCAGCAGAAGGAATCATGAAGTCCTCTAAAACATTCTGGTAGACTGTTGCGGTGACCTTGGATTTAAGAAAGCAGAGTTTACCAACACCTGCACCGGACATTGCACCCCAAATTAGGATGGACTGTGGATATTTCACACTGGACCTCAGGCAGCTTGGGTTCTGTTCCTCACCCGTCTTCCTCCAAACCCTTGGACCTTGATTCCCAAATGAAAGGCACACTTTACTTTCATCGGAAAAGAGGACCTTGGACCACTGGCCAACAGTCCAGTCCTTCTTCTCCTTGGCCCAGTGGAGACGCTTCCTACGTTGGCTCAGGTTCAGAAGTGGCTTGACCCGAGGAACCCGACAGTTGTAGCCCATCTCCCGGATGCGTCTGAATGTGGTGGTTTTTGAAGCTGTGACTCCCGCCTCATTCCACTCTTTCTGGATCTCTGCCAGATTCTTGAATCTTCCCTGTTTGATAATCCGCTGAAGCCCAAGGTCATCTCTTTTGCTGGTGCATCTTCTCCTGCCACATTTTGCCCTTGCTCTAGACTTTCCATTGATATGCTTGGACACAGCACTCTGTGAACAACCAGCCTCTATCTATAATCTATGAAAGTTTAACTTTTTGAATGGAATTATGGAAATTAAACAACTTTTCCATGACATTCTAATTTTTTGGAAAGGGTCTGTATGTGACACCACCACATCATCTCGACGACATTGAACATCGAATCAGAGCTGAAGTTAACATTCTCCGGAGGGACGGGGGAATGATCAGAGGACCAGTGCAGGACATGCGGGGGAGAGTGCAACTGTGCATCCAAATGTTGAGGACTAAGTTGACAAAAACTTACATCCATTACCCCAGCGCAAATAACGTGAAACAAAGGGTTAATCTGGGTATCGCAGCGTAGGAGAACAAAAATTCTCATTTTGCATCACTGTTTAAGACTTTTCCTTAAATTTTAACCTTTTAATTTTTTGGGTGACATTTTTTTTTTCCGCCCACAAGCCTGTTTTCAGTCATGCATGCAATTATGCAATACATTTTGGTATGGACCCAAGGATGATGTCCATATCAACATATGCAAATAAAGACATTTCATGAAAATATTCAATTGTAACTTTAGTGGCTACTTTTTGGAGAGTATACTTTTTTTTATACACCCTGTATGTATGTATATATACATATATATATATATATGTATACATATATGTGTGTGTGTGTGTGTGTGTGTGTGTGTGTGTGTGTGTGTGTGTTAGTTTTGATATTTTGCCTGTAGGTCCTTCCAAAAGTTACATTCCTTCGAAGCGATGTTTACTTGGTTACACAGTAAACACGAGTTAAAAGTCCAATTTTCAGTGTCAACAAGTGAGCCATACCACTGATTCTCTTTCCAATCCGATACTGAGTAAAATTCAGGCCAGTATCAGTGATATTGATCCAATCCCGTTTATTCAAATACACCTAGTGCGTCTGGTAAATTTAACAACAGTGGACAAAATTATACTGTAAAACATATGTGAAAATTGTGTTTTAAACAATAAAAAAAAAGAAAATAGGTAAAATGATAAAACAATTAAAATAAATTATTAATTGTAAACAACTACTATAAGAATAAAAATGAATGCAAAATTCACACACGTCTCCGTTTATGATCTGCCATCGTTTCAACAGACTGAGACTGACTGACTGAGCAGTGTGCCGCTGTGCTTACGCATTACACACTTACCCAGGCCGAAGAAACACAACCGCATACCATTTAGACAAGAACTCAATAATTGAGTTACTTTCCTCTGTGTACCTGTTAATGATATACATTACCTCAAATGACTTACGTAACAAAGTATCAATAATTTGATTTGAGAATCAATTTTAGGGCATAAATATCTAGAATCTAAGGTATTGATATTTTAGTATTGACTAGTGGGTTAGGGTTAGGGTTAGGGTTAGGGTTATAGAGCGTTATTTGTTTAAATGTGATCTGACTTCTTCTACTGCTGCTTATTTGCAAAGTGTATGGCTCACTGTTAAAATAATGCTAATAATGAATAATTATGTTAAAATACTGCCTAAACAAGCAATTTGCTAATGAGACTGAATGGTTTCATTATTTGGGTTATGTTTGATGGGCCGAATGAAAAACTTTGGGGGCCGGATGTGGCTTGCAGGCCGCCTATTGAGTACCGCTGGTTGCCATGGAACCAAAATGATCTTCTTTATAAATATAAATATACATAATTACATGTGCTAAGTGCCTTTCGGAGCACGTTATTAAGGCACTTGGAGGTACTTAAAATTGCACACAATGACAAAGAGGAGAAAAATATACATTTCCCTTATATAGTTCTACATTGTGCCCTGTTTTGTCCTCATAAAAAATAGACATAAAAAACATATTTATGCACAAGACTACTGCATGTTTACAGTGCTTGCCTTTCAAAGTATTTCATTTTCAACTCAAAAATGCCAACATCCAACTGCAATTCCACCTAATTATTTGCAAAAAATATGCTTTATAAGTTGCAGAAAAACTTGGAGGTTTCTCACAAGGGCTCAATGCACTCACTACCCCTGGATTATACCTGTTTTTGGATTTGATTTGAAAGTAGGCAAAAAAGGATATGCATTAGTCGTTGTAGTCAAAATATTTTCAAACAATAAGTATAATATGGAGCAATGCCTCTCTTATCATTTAAAGCGACTTGACATGACTGAAAACACTGTCCTATGCATGCCAGTCGGTGGCGATGTCACTTTGTAAAGCAGCATTCTTCATCCTTTGATCATCCTTCATTCTTCAATCCTGTTGTATTGACACAAATATAAGATGTACTGTACATAATACACGGTCAACCGTTTTTCTCAACATAAAATTTTAAATGCAATTGGGATCTTTTTCCATGAAAAATTGGTAAATTTATGTCGACATCTGTTGTAGTACTGTCAACTTCCTCATTAACACTATAAAACAAGGGACTACAACCACTGGGCCGCTGCCCAGTACCAGTCCGTGGGCAAGGCCGAACTGGGACATGGGAAACTTTCAGCCGCAATGATAAAAAAAAGACACATAAAAAAAAGAAACTTGGATATAACTACATAAAATTTTATGTAAATGCAAATCAATTAGCGTTAGTAATCCCCCAGTTTTTGCATGTTTAATTGTGTTTCGGCTAGCGGCGACCTGTCCCAATTTGTTCGACAGTCCTTGACCGCACCATAGTTTGTGCCTGTGCTAACTTTCTCCCACCCTGCACAGATAAAACACTATACTGTATTTTTCCCCTTTTTCTCTCACCTCATATTTGGTCCCAAATGCTGATACTATGTGAGAATTGCATGAAGGTAAGGTTTGATTACATTATTGAGTGCTAATGTGTATATGTGTTCGGTGCACAACCTCAAGTTAATTCATGCTAGCACACTGCCATCAAACAGCGATGTTATAATCTTCTATCTGAAAAAGATGCACTGATGCATGGTGGGTCTGTATTCATTTTGTGCTTTTAATTTGATAAATAAGATCGCCCGAAGTCAGCTGGGATAGGCTCCAGCATGCCCCCCACGACCTATATTGGATGGATAGATTGCTATAATGTATGATATGCCTTCTTTATTCTTGTTCATGATTTCTTCCTGTTCTGTGACACGTTGTTAGCGTCCTTCGTCGTGAGTGTACAATGATAATTCAAGAGAGAAGGGGAGTGTTATTGGAGAAAGAACTAATCGTCTTACAACAGTTTACTTTTATTGCAATTGATGATCCAAAATCTAAAGAGAAGGTGTTCACAAAGGTGGGCTGTACGCCTTTGGAATTGCAAAATTACTCAGGGGGTCGGATTAATCAGAAGCAAGGGCCGTACCCGGCCTGTGAGCCACCAGTTGCCCAAGTCTGCTCTACATGTACTAGTCTTTGATGCACCATATAGGCATTCATCATTAAACTGAAGCGCCCCAGGTTACCTTCGTTAGCATACTGTAATTACAAAGTTGCACATAGCTTTCCATATTGCAGGAACACGAGAAACTATAAAAGCCACTTATGAATTTTAATACTTCAGGGAAAACAGTCAAGTAGCTGCGCTTGGCAGAAGAGTTAGAAAGCAGTTACATCAAAGTATGTGGATCATTTCCTCACGGACGTCACTAACATAAGAAGTTCAGAAATGATTTTGCGTGGCTGACTGATGCGTCACATGTACTAGATGACATCCATATGTGTCACTCTTTGCTGTTTACTTTGTGTCACAACCAATAATAGGGATGATGAAACGCATCTGGAGTAGCAGGCAACCCACGCTTGAGCGTTTAATTAACCTCATATAGTCAATACGGCAGAGACATGACGGCCATGTCTCAAAGTGTCTCTGCATCAGATATCAGATAGTTAAAACATGACGTTTCATCATCAAATGTACAGTACTAAACACCATGTATAACATGACATCTATGGCTTATCAAGAGACTCAGTTTTGCTCCCGCTGCTTTTGAAAAACATATGCTAGCATGGCTTTAGCGTGCAGGCAGTATTGTATTGTACTGTAGCGTCGCCGGGAGAACGTCCTGTTCCCAGCCTACATAATGTTTTGGTGCAAATGCTCTTAAAGTTACATGTTTGACCAGGAAATAGCAAGCTCAAAAGAAGACTGCTTTTTTATGTCAAACAACTGACAGTTTGTGTGGATCTTGTGAATGATTGTGACTGAGCTAGGACTCATTAATTAAAGTCTACACACGACGGCTTCATTGATTGAAAAAACAAACTTTTTCGTGCATGAAGCTTCTACTTGAGTCGGTAATTTGGCCGCTATATGCGGTCAGATATTGACCAAGGGAGACCAAATGGGTGGCTGCTGGCCGCGTTAGACAGGTGACTGCTATACACAGGGTCTATAACGTGTAAATTTGCTGAGGGGGATTTTTCAGTGGCCGCTGTAGGCAGGTGGCCGTTCTATAAAGGTGGCCGCTAAGACAGGTTTGACTGTATTTGTATATACTGTATATACCCAAGCTCACCAGGAGGTGATCTGACTTTTACAACAAAGCATCAGAACTTTTCCTGGAGAACGATATGGTGCATGTACTTCATATACAAATAATAGGTAAGACCACACATTTTACAGTTAATAAAAACATATATAAATGGGATTAGAGTATTTAAAAACAATTTCAACAAACAAAATCTTTTTTTAACCAAAGTGAATTATTATCTTCTTTTTGTTGGTAATCTCTTAATGCACAACCTGTATTAATATAAAAAGAAAACCTCCTGTGCGGTCATGTGAATGTGACAAAGATACTCCCATCTTCTTCCGCTGTGGAACACATACGTAAACAAAATGGCCACGGCGCTCCGTCACGGAAGTAGATACAAGCGTCTACGTCACATACACATGAACGCGCAGGCCACAGTGCGCAGGGATACGGCAGGAGACAGATATAACGCCAAGCGTTTTGTGCGGTCAGATTTTTTTCAGAAGGCATTTTTGTGATGATAATGTATTACCAGTAATCTTTTGAACGCATGTTGTTTTGAGAAGCCAAACTCTTTACTTAATTGTCCCCAGCAACTAAGTGGAACTACGTTCTTCATCACGGAAATCTGACCAGAACTGGACATAGGAGACCAAGTGGGGAGTAAGTCACTCTTATTAGACTACAATGCTGATGGGGATGTCATACAACTTGTCATACAAAAAATCCGAACTATCCCTTTAAGATGTTCCTACAGTAAGTGCATGGCTTTTCACATATATTGCCTCACAATGGTTTGAAACAACCTTTTTTATGTGTGCAAATTGTATTCATGTGGTCCTAAATGTGACATACAAAGATGCTTACATTTTTCATTGCTGCCTGTCTTTTAATCCACGGTGTTAGCTGATGACAATGTAACAGGTCTGTAAACAAGCTGCTACCACGTCTTCTGGCTGCTAGCGTAACACCCGTGAATACATTTTCACAGGAGCTCTTGCACCATCTACATCATGCATTGCCGTAGCTTGTAAACAAGGGGAGCGGTGCACAAAAAAAAGCTCAGACTGCCTTCCATTATAAGCAGCACTGACTCACTGACCCGCGCGGCTGAAACAGATGAATGAGCTCTGTGAGAGTCCATTGTTCATCTAAATCATTCTTACCAGTAAATAAGGTAAGGTAAATAATAAGGTAATAAGGTAAATAATCCTGGGGCGCGGGTAAACAAAAGTAGCTGCTTGAAAGGAGAATGCGGGGAGTGTAAAGCAAACACATATGAAATATGGATTTCAAGGTAATGACTTATTTTTTAACTGTAATTCCTGGAGTCTTCATGTAAATTTCAAATATTTGCCTGGATAGTTGCGCAACAAATATGGTATAATATATGCTATATATATATATATACAGTATATATATACATTATACAAATCAAAGAGACCACCTGAAAATGTTCTGAATTTAGCATCTTTACATGTATGACAGCTGTTTCATTCAAGTGTCTGTTGCATAACAATGCAAGCACATGGCCACAAGCCATCAAACAAAAAAAAGCTCCTTGTTTCTTGCGCCAAGAATGGCATAAAGTAACCCAATAACAGTGTGAAAGACTGGTGGAGTGCATGTGATTAAAGATCTGGGTTATTCCACCAAATACTATTTTCTGAATTCTTTCTCTAGCAGAAATACATGAACGTTAGTCAAATCAAATGTACACAAAACATTTTATGTGTTCAATAACAAACCATACTTTCATAACTTTTCATAATCTTTTTTGTTGTGCTTGGCCATTTTTAATTTTCTGCAAATAAATGCTCTAAATGACAAAATTTTTTATTTGTAAATTGGAAGTAATGTTGTCAGTAGTGTGTATATTATACAGTGTGTATATTATACAGTCGTACCTCACCACTTTGCGGCTTGAATTTCGCAGCTTCACTCTATCACGGTTTTTCCAAAATATATAAATTAATAAATAATGCTGTTGCGTGTTTGAATATGGCCTATTACCGTAATTTCCGGTGTTTAAGCTGCTACTTTTTTCTTAAACCTTGAAGCCTGCGGCTTATACAGCGGTGCAGCTAATTTATGGCTAAGTTGTAATTTTGTGACATCTTCTTCCGAACTACTACTACTAATTGTTTAAATACTGTACCGCTCGTGAGTCAGTGAGGAAATGGTATCGCTTTCTCTGACAGGAGCCAATCACAAGCTATCAGTGCACTCACAAAGAGCTTGTCAACCCATTGGAAATCGCAGGAGGTCATGATATAACAGTACAACAATATAACAGTCTGACTCATGGTCTCATCTTACAAAGAACACTAAACTCATCACACAGCAATTTAACACTCAAAAGGTATACCTGATAAATATACAAACGTGTACCAATAAGAGTTTAAAATAAAAAAAACTCTTTTTTTCCCATAATGCATTGTGTCTGTGCAATGCATCCATAGGGGTGCTGCAATGACATCAGCCTCCCTCTGTGTTCCAGGCTTCTCTGGCTCCCTCTGGTGGACAGAGGCAGCATTGCAGCGCCATCCATCCATCCATCCATCCATCCATTTTCTATGCTGCTTGTCCTCCAGTAGGATAGAGTATTAGGGCCACATTTAACCCTCCTGTTGTCGTCGGGTCAAAATGACCCGCCACTGTGTTAAAAAAAAACAAAAAAATTCCCCTAAACAATACTATTTCACCTTGAAATTTGATTACTTTTCCTAGACTGACTCCAACATTACAAAAAGTGAATTGTTGCCTTTATTCACATTTCGATGTAAGCTGTACAATAATAATTACAAAGATTGTCTTGGGGTCAAAATGACCCAGCAGTCAAATTGAGTTTAAATCACAGTCACAGAGTTAGTTACACACCACAGAATATGAGAATGTTTTGGTTCTGTCTCAGATCAATCAGCAGTAGACTGTTACATCCACGGTGTAAGAAGGAGAGGTTCCGCAGGTCCTTCATACCGACCGCTGTCAGGCTCTACAACACCTGCACCACCTGAACCATGTTGTAGTCACTATGTATTCTTTACACTGTATTCTTTACTTGCGTATCTTGCTTGCTGCTGTAACAAGTGAATTTCCCCGCTGTGGGATAAATAAAGTACAAATACAAATACAAGACAGGTGGTCTTCTCGTGGACTGCATTGCCTTTGATCTGACCCAATGTAACAATATTGCCTCTTTGTCTGTGGATTCCCAGAGGCTATATAGGTGCTGCAGATGACAGTACCCCTCTATGCTGAAGCCATGAGTGCGTATATTGAACAGGCTCTAGAGCTGATTTTTTCAGATGTCCAGTAAGACAACTCAGAAGAGGAAGTAGAGGATGTATCAGAAGAAGATCGGGAGGACTACAACCCAGAGAATGATGACTCATCTTCAGAAGAATGACACTGACCTGCATGCCTACTTAGGGGCTGCTAATCTTAGCAGGTGTATACAGGTGAGGCTGAAACTAGGTATGCAGAGAGTGGAAGGTCAATTTTCCGAGCCACAATGCCACTCAAACGAAAATGGGTCATTTTGACCCAGAGGACACAGGGTGTATACAGAATATGAGGACATATATAGATATGACATTTAGAGAAAGAATAAAGTCGTACATTTACAAGAATAAAGTTGTAATATTACGAGAATAAAGTCGTAAATTTCAGAGAATAAAGTCGTAATATTATGTGTCACATGTGTCAGAGGGAAAATAGAGCATAGCTCTTCAGGACGGAAGGAAACTTTCCTCTGCTTCAGGCAAGCTTTTATTTATAACGTGGCGACAAATCAGAGCAGTTGAGCATTTAGCATTTAGATTAGCATGTCCTTTTCACTCTGCCTTCCTTAACCCTCCCACTCCACATGCCCGAGACCCCCCCTTCTCATAGCTGTCTCAGGCAATGCCTGTAACATAAAGTTCCAAGTTTTTTCTCATAATTGTAGGACTTTATTCCCGTAGTATTATGAGTTTTTTCTCGTACATTTACAAGTTTATTTTTTCTAATTTACGACTTTATTCTGGAAATCTCCGATTATTTTCATACCAATACCAATAATATCAGTGTAAACTGTCCAGGGCTTTCAGAATCAGGATTGTTGGCCCCTGTCACATACACACTATTAGCAATGGGGCTGTATTTTTAGACTTCTGATTCTCACCACTGGGCCAGCTTGCAGGCCCCCAGTCCTGATTGGTTGATCAGAGCAAAACTGTTCAACAAGATAAGTTACGCCCACAATGGCTGACTAAGGAGGAGCAATTGGCGTCTGTGGTGAGTAGATGTATTTTACTTAAAAGGGTTTTATATTTTTGTCGTGCTATTAGATAAATATTGATTGTGAACTGCTCCAGATGATGTTGTAGAGTACATGTTTGGAGTTGTCTGAAGCAGTGATCACCGAGCCGTTCTATTTATGCTTGTAACGTTTGGCTGAGCGCCAACTTCACAAGCATCGCCAATTACTGGTGGAAATTAATCACTAACTCAAAGCTACTAGCAGTAATGTAAGTCAGGCATATTGGTCACTATGTATTACTGTATAAAGTAAGGGCAGTGGTTCTTAACCTGGTTTCGATCGAACCCTAGGGGTTCGGCGAGTCGGCCCCAGGGGTTCGGCGGAGCCTCCGCCACAGAGGTTAAGACACACCGGACCCATCGTGTCAATTCGTGATGACACGCCCCGCTTAGCCATCACTGGCTGCAGATAATCACATTACATTGCTTGCCTTGGCCAATCAGTGCTGCGAAGAATTTAGCGCACTCATGGTGTGTTCCATTTGTACTTGGAAGTTGGAATTTCCGAGTTCCTAGCGGAAACACCCGACTGAAACGCCCCCCGAAGTCGGAATGTTCAACTTGGAAGTCAGAGCATCCACACCACCTCTGAGTTAACAATCAAGAATGGCTGCCTCGTGTGTAAACGATAAATAATCAATCAATAATTAATAAAAAAATATTGCTATAGTGTGAAGTTTTTCTGACTTAGCATCTGGAACGTTTTTAACTCGATCACGTCACTCTCACTCCGACTTCCCAGTTCCAAGTACAAATGAAACGCACCATCAAGTAGTCAACGTGTGACTGATGTGCTTGTCAGGATTGTGTGCTGCAGTACTGCCATCTACTGTTTCTCTGTTGCAGCACACTCCTGAGCACCTTGATGAGCTGATCATCTTCACCTGTCCCTGATTAGTTGATCTATTTAAGCTGTGTGTTTACTCATATCCAGTGCCAGATTGTCCCTTTGCTACACCCTGTTCAGCTCCTTCCAGCTTGTTCTTGTGCATTGTGTTTTGGCTTTTGGACCCACGCTCGGCTCACCTGTAAGTACCTACCTACCTGCTTGACGTTCTCAGCAGTAGCTGTATTTTCGGTACTTCTGCTAGTTTTTTGTTAGCAGCTCTTTTCGTTACGTGTCTGTATTTTTCCCTGCTAAGCTCTCCTTGCTAGCAGTGTTTTTTGTTACTATTTCCCGCGACTAGGTCTGGATGTATTTTTGTTGTACTTTGTTTCTTGTGTTGTTTTTGTACCTTTTTGTTATCCATTTTTGTATTAAAGACCTTTTCTGTTTCACGTATTCGACTCTGCATTTTGGATTCCTGTATCACGGCCTTGGCCATTCGTAACAGTGCTAGCACGTCGTGTGATTTCCTTCTTAATACAGTATTTGAATCCATACTAACTATGTCGAGCAAAAAAAGAAAGTGGTCGGACAAACATGTACAGCATGGATTCACATGTATCACGGACCGTGATGGGAGTCAGCGTCCTGTCTCTGTCATTTTGTGCACCAGTAAACAAACCTATACCTATGTCTTGAATTTGAAAAAAAATTATATTTTATTTTTCACTAAAGAAGGGTTCGGTGAATGGGCATATGAAATTGATGGGGTTCGGTACCTCCAACAAGGTTAAGAACCACTGTGTAAGGGGAATTATACTGGTAAAATATTGTAGTAGCATGTGTATTTCTCGACATGAGCAACCATGCTTCAAAACCCCGTTGTGGAACATAATTACTATCAGTATTGGAGGTTTTTTTTTAATACTAGCTCTCACAGTGTCTTGTGAAAAAGAATTCTGGGCGGCTCACTGAAGGTCCTTGTACCAAATGCACCGGCCGCGCCTGCACTGCGCAAACTCATCTATCCACAGGAAGAAAGCCTGGTGTAAAATGGTTTTATGGAAATCATCCACGGATAATAAAACAATGAAAGATACTATATTATGCGTACAGTTGGCGGCGTACGTTGCAGGATTTGCAGCGATAACTGCCCCGCAGGCCAATTACAGAGCTTATAGTGAGGGCTCATTCTCCTTTTTTAGATGAACTCATTCTCATCCCAGTAAGTTGTGAGATCAAGAGGCTTGTTGAGGATGAGAAACTGGAAAATGCATGAAATGGGATGATTTCCCAGCTTCTATAGTCAGATCCCTCATCCCCTCACTTCCACCACCACCAGTAAGCGGTACTCTCTACATGTGAATCCAATCAGAATCCAATGTACCCCAAGGACATTTGTGGCAGCATATATTAGGTTTGATTTTCCCATAATAGGGATATTCACTGACCTTCTCAAAGAGTATAATCTTGTACACATCACCTGCCTACCCGTCAGTGACGTGCGGTGAAGTTCATCGCTGGTGAGGCACTGACTCCTTTGGAGCTTTCTTATGTTAATACAGGTTGTTCAGTAAAAGGATAGCCAGAAAAAGAAAAATGGTTACAAAAATGTTTTCAGATACTTCTCACACCCAATTATTATTTTTTTTATAAACGGAAAAACATTTGTGTTCTCAGCGTTTATATGTGAATGAAGTACATGCAGCCTTTTCTTCTCCAGGAAAAGTTCTGATACTTTGTTGTAAAAGTCTGAGACCCCCCAGACCCCTACCCACTCTGCTTTCTATCAAAGCCTCATTTCCCTGGAGCTGCTATTATTACCACAATTACCTGTACATATTAACAGTAAAAGATGTCATCATCTAATTTAGCCATAACACAAAACTCAGCGGACTCAAAGGTCGCAGTTGCTTGAAGTTGTGAAAAAAAAAGCTTGCATTGTGGAATATGCCGTCTGATTGAGCCCACACATACAAAATATGACAGGATTCATTTTGTGGGTGGGAGCAAGTCAGTGTTTTGCTAGTCTCAAGTCTGTAATCTCAAGTCTCAATTCAAGTCTCAATTAATGGCAAATCCAAGTTAAGTCTCAAGTCAAGACAAGACACATCGTGTCAAGTCTCAAGTCACGGGCTTGAGGTTTTCTAGTACATAAGCACTGTTTAGTGTTTACCAAATAAATGTTAACAATGTAACAATCTATTAAATGTGACAAATACATTTTAAAATACATTTTCTATGCCACTATATCCTCAGTATGGCCGCGGGGGTATGCTGTACTGTATCCCAGCTGACTTTGGGAGAGAGGCGGGGTACACCACAGACTGGGTGCCAGCCAATCGCAGAGCTGGACAACTACAATTAAGGCATTTTTATTTATTTTTTTTACATTTTTAAAAATAAAATAAGGCCAGTATGACAACAGAAAAAGTGTGCTGACATAGCATTCAGGATTTATTCAGGATGTATTCAATGAGGCAGATTCAAAGGAAAAATGTTGTCTTGCTGGACATAACATAACGACGATCACGTTAGTTGAATGCTTTGAATGGGGACACATTTTACTCATCACATTCACTGAAAATCTCAAGTTTTTGCAAGTCATCAGACTAAAGTCCAAGTCAAGTTGCAAGTCTTTGATGATATTGTCATGTCACTGGTTTGTGGTTGACTATGGACAATTATTAGTCCAAAAATATTGAAAGACATGTTATATGTAGCATTGTGGCCAGGTGTCAGTAATGTTACACTGATGAGACATGACTTTAGAATAGATTATCTTCATACTTCATGGAGTCAACCATGGCATGTCCGTCATGACATAGTGGAAAAAAGTTCTCCTCCCATTCCATGTGGAAGTGGTGAGCTTTTGGCGTCTTACTTGGTTCTTCTTACCCACTCCGTTTCAATCCCTTTCTTAAGTTTAGAATAAATAAATAGGAAACTAACTAGTTAGCTCGGTAGCATGCTATGTTTAAAGCAGCGGCTTTCTATTGTGTTCCTGCAATGATCCCGTAGGCTGCATGTTACAGTTGAGCAATGTGTTGTAAACAAAGATAAATAGGAGCATTAATGTGACTGTAGGGTGTTATTTCATGTCTACAGGGCTCTAGTAAGGAAAAAAACGTATTTAGGAAGTCATAGTCAACAGCTTTTCTAGTAGTAGTAGTAGTAGCAGTAGTATTTTATTAATCCCACAGCAGGGAAATTCACCTGTTACAGCAGCAAGCAAGATACACAAGTAAAGAATGCATCGTGACATAGTGAATACAAAATGGTTCAGGTGTTGTAGAGCCTGATAGAGGTCGGTATGAAGGACCTGCAGAACCTCTCCTTCTTACACCGTGGGTGTAACAGTCTGCTGCTGAAGGAGCTGCCCAGGGAAACAACAGTGTCATGTAGCGGGTGAGAGGTGTTGTCCATGATGGATGTCAGCTTAGCCAACATCCTTCTCTCCCCCACTTCCTCCACGAAGTCCAAAGGACCGTCCAGGACAGAGCTCACTCTCCTGATCAGTCTATTGATCCTGCTCCTGTCCTTGTCCGTGCTGCCCCTCTCTCCAGCAGCCCACAGCATAGAAGATGGCTGAGGCCACCACAGAGTCATAGAAGGTCCGTAAGAGAGTCCTGCACACACCAAAGGACCTCAGTCTCCTCAGCAGGTGGAGGCGACTCTGGCCCTTCTTGTAGAGGGCGTGAGTGTTGACGGACCAGTCCAGTTTGTTGGTAAGATGAACACCCAGGAATTTGTAGCTGTCTACCAACTCTATGTCCGCACCCTGGATGTTCACCGGTGTGAAATGAGATGTTTTCTTCTGGAAGTTAATGATCATCTCCTTTGTCTTGCTGGTGTTGAGTTGCAGCTGGTTAAGCTCACTCCAGCTGACAAAGTCCCTGATGACCGTCCTGTATTCCATATCATTCCCCTCTGAAACACAACCCACAATGGCTGTGTCATCGGAGAACTTCTGGATGTGACACTGTGTGGAGTTGTGTGTGAAGTCCGAGGTGTAGAGGGTGAAGGGGAAAGGGGAGAGCACCGTACCCTGAGGGGCACCTGTGCTGCAGAGTACCATGTCAGAGACACAGTGACGGAGCCTCACATACTGTGGTCTGTTGGTGAGGTAGTCTATAATCCATGCAGTCAGTTGTTGGTCTACTCCCACACTCTCCATCTTCACTCTGAGCAGTGACGGCTGGATAGTGTTAAAGGCACTGGAGAAGTAAAAAAACATGAGCCTCACAGCGCTCCCGCTGTCCTCCAGGTGTAGCAGTGATCTGTGCAGCAGGTAGATCACTACGTCGTCCACCCCGATCCGAGGCCGGTAAGCAAACTGCAGGGGGTCCAGCTGAGTGCCCACCAGGGGTCGCAGGTACTGCAGGATAATCCTCTCCATGGTCTTCATCAGGTGAGAGGTCAAGGCAACAGGCCTGAAGTGGTTAGGCTCCTTGGGACGTGGTGTCTTTGGTATCGGGACCACACAGGAGATCTTCCACAGGGCCGGGACTTTCTCCGGGCTCAGGCTGAGATTGAACAAGTGCCTTAACACTCCACAGAGCTGGTCAGCACAGTCCTTGATGATTCTTGGGCTGATGCCGTTCGGTCCCGGGGCCTTCCTTGCCTTGATCTTCTTTAGTTGACTTCTCACCTGATCATCAGTTATGGAGAGGGGGGTAGAGGATGGCTGGGATGTGGATGTGGGGGTGAAGAGTGGTGAGTGGGTAGGGGATGGGGGGGGGACAGACTCAAATCTGTTGAAAAACAGATTGAGCTCATCTGCCCAGATTTTGTCCCCACTGGCTTGGTCTCTCCCCACTCCTTTGCCATGGCCTGTGATGGTCTGCAGGCCTCTCCAGACTTCCCTGGCATTATTCTGCTCCAGCCGCTTCTCCAGTCCTTCCCCTTCCTGATCATATGCCGGAGTTCCCTCTGGACTCTGCGCAGCTCCTCCTTGTCCCCCGAGTTGAAGACCCTCTTCTTCTTGTTCAGCAGGGCCTTGATCTCAGAGGTCATCCAGGGTTTGTTGTTGGGAAAACACCGCACCACCTTGGAGGGCACAGTGTTCTCCACACAGAAGTTGATATAGTCTGTGATGCAGTGAGTCATGCTGTCAATGTCACTGCCATGGGGACTACAGAGCGCTTCCCAGTCTGTTGTCTGGAAGCAGTCTCTGAGCCTAGCACTGCTCTCCTCAGACCACTGCTTCACAGGCCTCTTCACAGGGGGTTGTCTATTCACTACTGGAGTGTAGTCTGTGACGAGATGGACGAGGTTGTGATCAGAACGACCCAGCGGGGGGAGGGGGGTTGAGGTGTGTGCATCCTTGATGTTTGCATAAAAGAGGTCCAAAGTTTTATTGTCTCTAGTGTGGCATTTGACATACTGGGTGAAGGTGGGAAGAGCAGAGGACAGGGATTGCATGACTGATGATTCTATGCTCTAACTCAGTGTTTTTCAAACTTTTTTGCGCTAAGGCACATATGTTTTATTGAAAAAAACACAAGGCACACCACCAGACGAAAATGCTAATAAATAACTCTGCAGCCTACATTGACAATATAAAGTTGTTCTCATCACAGTGTCAGTGTACGAATCAAATAAATAAAAATAAAAAGTATTTTAGAATCATTTACATTTCTACTCACTCAGTGTAAAACCTGGGCTTGTTTGGATGAACACAGAGCTAATATCCTGGCTGTGATCGAAAAAAGACATACACAACACTCT
Organism: Dunckerocampus dactyliophorus; assembly: GCF_027744805.1. Classification (NCBI taxonomy): domain Eukaryota; kingdom Metazoa; phylum Chordata; class Actinopteri; order Syngnathiformes; family Syngnathidae; genus Dunckerocampus; species Dunckerocampus dactyliophorus. Next base: position 19,254,512 of record NC_072823.1, read on the forward strand.
TCCTTAACAACTCCTTAGTCTCTTTTGGAAATGGTGTTTAAGCTTACTACCAGAGCATTGTTGAATAGCTTTTCACCACACACCAAGCACAACGTAGTCATTTCCTTGCATCCCCAGTGAAAGTAAATCCAAATGAAAGACAGCTAGTATTGCCTTGTGCAAGAGATTTTGCTTCAGCTATCCGTCTTTGCTTTCTTTTGACCTCCACTCATACTTGGGCCTTCATCTGGGTCCGAATTTTTTCCAGGGTGCAGTTCAGAGTTAGCATCTTTCCTTTTCAAAACTTCTCCATCATTGTTTCGCTAGCCACAATGCCACTGTCACCGCCATCTGACGCATCCATGCACTGTTTATTTTGCCTGTACAAAGCAATTAGCTACCTGCTGCCACCTACTGATACGGTAGTGTATTACATGATTACTCTGCCGATCATTACTAGACAGCACAGACACTCGGCACACCAGACAATCCCTCAGGGCAAACTATCGTGCCATGGCACAGTGGTTGAAAAACACTGCTCTAATTACCAAAATATTGCATTTATTAATACTGAATCCTACTATGCGGAAATTGACTTATCGGGGTAGGTCTTGAACCAGTTAATCACGATAAATGAGGGATGACTGTACAACTATTATAATAAATTTTTACATTTAAAATGCATGCAGTACAATTAATTTAAATTTCATTATTTTTTACTTAATATAATATAAATATATTTAAAAAATGACAAATAAAAATAATAATGATAATACAATTTAAAGTATAATAAAAATCAATGTATATATATATTTTTAAAAAATACTACTAATAACAAAATAAACTAAAAAAATAAGTGTCTTTTATTGTATTATTTCCAGGATTGGGCAGGCCACATAAAACGATATGGCAGGCTAAATCAGGCACCCGGGCCTTGAGTTTGACACCTGCGTTGTATGTGATGTTTGGCATCTATTACTTTGGACAAGTGCTGAGTTACATTTCATTTTAAAAAAGGTGGAAAAACTGCACAGTAGTGCTTCCTGGAGGTGCACACTGTCAGAGACAGGCTCCAGACACACAAAATGATGTGTTCCTGGTACGGTTTACTAAAAGCACGTCTTAATTCCAGCATTAAGGCTAGATTTTGGACAATGCACTTCTACACTACTCTATTGTGGGGCATCTGGGACTAGCCTTATTCCATGTCTTTTTGTCTCTGTTGACTTACAATGATGATAATAAGGCCAAGGGAATGAGTTGCACTTATTTGCAATCACTTCTGATGTGAAGTTCTTCACGTCAGTGAGATAACCAGGGCTACACCTGTGTGAGGCTCACATGCATATTGGCGTGCATTGATGCCTGACATGGGGGGAAAAAGTGAGCAAGCTTTCATGCATCCATGCAATCCTTACGTCCTCTCTCTCTCGATCTCAAACACACACGCATAAAACCCCTCCCTCTCCTCTCTATGGATTTTTGGCTGGCTTTAAGACCCTCATGGTGAATTCAGTATAGTCAGTGGAGGAATGAGGTTGACGGAATCTGCACACAAACATTGCTGTGGAAACACTCTGTGAGACCCTAATTTCAGGTAAATTTGACTTCTATGGCTTTTTAAACTAGATTTTATTATGTAGCATTATTTGTTAGATAACTAGGATTATCATGAACATTGGCAATATATAATAATAAAATTGGCATAAAATTCGACTTTCTAAAAATTGATAAAACTGGAAATTATTTTTGTAGTCATTTCCCTTTGCCTTTCTACTTGTCAACATGCATTATGTTGTGCTGCACGTTTCTTAATCGACTGTTGCGCACCCCTAAACGTGCATGAATGAAACGCGTGCATGGAGAATAGTTTTCAGCACATTCCTAACTGTTGCACCTGTCTAATATAGAGACTCCTCTCACAGTTCGAACACTACAGGCTGCAGGTGGATGCAGGCTAAAGGCGCGGGTCTCTGGGTCAAAACCACCCGTCTTGGCGCGATGTTTCCCCAGCAGGCGGACCCCGAGGCGACGAACGACAGTTGCCCGGGCGCCAGCTCCACCGCCTGCAACGCCACTTCGGACGAAGAAGCGCTCCAGCTGCCCACCTTCTCCACGGCGGCTAAGGTGCGCGTCATTATCACCTTCAGCCTGTGCGTCGTGTCGGCAGTGTGCAACCTGCTGGTACTGTGGGCAGCCTGCAAGGGCGGTAGGCGCAAGTCCCACGTCAGGATTATAATTATGAACCTGACCGTGGCGGATCTGCTGGTCACATTCATCGTCATGCCCGTGGACGCCGTGTGGAACATCACAGTGCAGTGGCAGGCAGGAGACACCGCCTGCAGGCTGCTTATGTTCCTCAAGCTGGTGGCCATGTACTCTTGCGCCTTTGTCACGGTGGTCATCAGTCTGGACCGACAGTCGGCCATTCTTAACCCTCTGGGCATCAGGGAGGCCAAGAAGAGGAGCAAGATCATGCTGACTGTGGCTTGGACCACGAGTGTCGTACTCGCTCTTCCTCAGGTAGGACAGCTCCCAACTTTCTCGCACAACTTTGCTGTTAAAGCACTTGCTGCATGCAACTCTGAAATCATGACTTGAAAATGTCAACTAGAGGGAAGACGGTCGATTCAAATATCGATATTATCGATACCATAACGTTATTGCATCGGCACTGGCTACATTATACTATTTTCAGTTCCTGTTTATTTTCACAAATATTTTCACAAAGCTAAAGGGATTTGAATGACAGCCAACAGCAGTTTTTGCTTTTGCTGACTTATTTTGCACTATTGACTTTATTTTGCACAAATAATTGTAATAAAAGAGAATAAGGGAAAATGTTATAATTCTGTTGATATTGTAATGTTGTGTTATATTGTATTAAATATAATAACCGTAATAAAAATACATTTTATGGCGTAATGCCCTTTTCATCCAGAGATCTCAAGACAATAGAGGTCTATTGTTATATTTTTCACAAATAAGTATGTTGATAACAATATGTTTTTGTTTTGCTAACAAATGCCCCGTGGGCCATTGCCTAATGTTATTTTGTTTATAACGATGAGCAAGAAATTAAAGACAAAAATCACAAACTCATTCAATGGTCTGGAAAAATATCCCAGTAAAAAGTATCGATATTGGTGATATTGGTCCTGTTTCGGATCGATTCTAAAATTTGTAACATTGCCCACCTCTAAACACAATCACCTATATTTCTTCTAGAAATGAGTTTTTTGATTCTTGTGAAATTTTGCAAATCCCCCATCACACTGTATGATAAGACCAAATAAAACAATAAGCGTGTTTAGAGTCTTGATCTGATGAGTCACTATTGCGGAGGTCGGAGTGTAGTGAGTTCCAAAGACGAGGGACAGAACAGCTGAAGGCTCAGTCCCCCATGGTGGACAGGCAAGAGGAAAGGACAGCCAGATAGAGGGATGAAGAGGATCTGAGGGAGCAGCAGGGTGCGGCAATATGGAGCAGGTCAGAAAGACATAGAGGTGTGAAGTTATGCATAGCCTTGAAAGTAAAGAGAATTATTGCGGTATTGAACGGGGAGCCAGTGGAGCTGCAACCTGGCTAAGACCTGGGTAATTTGCTGGATGGAGGGGGTTCTGGTAATTATACAGGCAGAAGTGTTTTGTAGAAGCTGAAGTTTGTGAAGTAACTTATGGGGTGTATTTAGATGGAAGTAGGCGGACCAGTACAGTCGTCCCTTGTTTATCGCGGTATATTGGTTCCTGACTGCGGTAAATGAATTAGTGAGTGAATTGAAGTGGAATTCAATGTTAAAAAATGTTATATTTTCGTAGTTAAAGCATAGAAAACATGTTTATGTTACTTACTAAATACTGTACATTTTTATTCCATTATTAGAGCCATGTAGACATGAAATAATACCCATATAGTCACCTTTACACTCCTATTATTCTGTGTTTACACCACATTGCTAATGTGCAGGTTACGGGATCACTGCAGGGGCACGAGAGACGGCCACGACTGCATAGCATGCAAGCAAGCTAACTAGTTAGCCTCTAATTTATTTAATCTAAACTTCAGAAAGGGTTTCAAACGAAGTGGGGTAGAAAGACAAAATAAGAAGCCAAAAACTTACCACTTCCTCACGGAATAGGAGGATAACTTTTTTTCACTCTGTCATGTCACATGTACATGCAGTATGATGGGATAATGTGATGTAATAACATGTCTCATCAATATTTTGTGTTCCTTACTGACGCCTAGTGGCCAGAATAAATTTCAATACTTTTTGAGTAATAGTGGGCCATAGTCAAGCACGAAACAGCAATCATTTATTAATTAATACATTTTTGAAAAAACACAATAGAATGAGGGAGCAATTGTAACGCTGTTTATGTGAGTTTGAAAAGAGAGTGTGTTATCGAGGGTGACACCCAGACTGTTACCTTAAGGGGAGGGGGAAACTGAGGAACTATCAATTATAATGTAAAAACTGTTGGTTTGGGCTAGTGTGGACTTGGTACCTAGAAGTAGGATTTCAGTTTTATCACTGTTGAGTTGTAAGAAATTGGATGAGAACCACTGCTTGAGTTCAGCAAGGCAGTCAGAGAGGGAGGAAGGTAGAAGAATGGTGTTGGGTTTGGTGGAGAGGTAGAGCAGGATGTCATCCGCATAACATTAAACTTTTATGTAAAACTTGTGGAACATATTGCCAAGTGGTAGAATGTAGATGATGAAGAGCAGAGGCCCCAAGACAGAGCCCTGGGGCACACCAGAGGAAACAGAAGATGGATGGGATTTGGATGATCTGAGCTGAATATGTGAGTGTGGCCGGAGAGATATGTATGGAGCCATTGGAGGGTAGGGTCTGTGATGCCAATATCGTGGAGTCTCTTAAGGAGGATGGTGTGTGAAATGGTGCCAAAGGCTGCGGGCAAGTCCAGGAGGATGAGGATGGTAAGAAGACCGGAATCAGATGCCAGGAGGAGGTCGTTAGTCGTTTTCAAAAGGGCTGTTTCGGTACTATGGAGTGAGTGGAAACTGGACTGGAATTCGTCTTCTAAGTTTGTATACAAATTTATACATGCAAATCAACAGGTGGCGCCAAACGACTACTCCCCAAGTGAGTCAAAGTAAAATCTTCCTGTCTCACACACACAAGAAGAAATGCAGCGGCAACACAGAGGCATGTCTTGAAAGTGTCTCAAAGGTTGTTAGCAAAAAAACAGAGAAGTTATTATTATTATTATTATTATTATTACTATTTCTGAAACAAAAACTAATTTGCTGATGTCACGCATGATATGGTTTGAATTTTGAAGGATATTTTTCCAGAAAACCTTGGTTGACTCCGCTTTACAATGAACAATATTACAATGAATTATCGTTTAATTCAATAAACTCGAAATAAACCATTTAGTAAATGCTCCTTTATGGAATATATGAAGGTGGACTGCAGTAATATGTGGTACTTACATTATAGATGTTCATATTTTTGGCACTTGCCAGAAGGAAAGGAAGGAAAATGTTCCAGCCCGCTGGACAACTTCATTTCAGGTTCCTACAACAAAAGAGAAAAAATATCCCAAATTAGACTTTAATCACCAACATAACAGTGCCATACACATATACTGTACTCTTATGTGCTTGGATCCCTTTTTTAAAGAGCAGTTTAAACATCTGGAGGTTGCTTTGCATTACTGCATGCTTTTCCAATACAAACTATAAAACATCGAATATTAGGAATATATGAACACCCCTCCTTCACTTCCCAGACAACCTCATGTTATAGACAATAATTAGAGTTTTGCATGCAGAAAATGATGCAAAAATAATTACAAATGACAAATGAATAATGGACAACTGAACATTTAACATCACTTTTATCTAGTTTTGGTGGAAAAAAACACACAAAATCATCACTTAACAAAATAACACGGAACAAAATATTACTCTGCTGCAACCCCACAAAGTGCAAAAATGTAAAAAATATATCAAACTAAATATCAACGTTCTAGAACCAATAATCATATAATATAGAATATGAAAAAAAAATAACAACAGTGATGCAGTGATGTCACAGAATTGTGCAGGCGAGGATATGTGTGCTATGTTTGACTCCCTGCCGCGAACATGCTACGGTAAGTTTGAAGCAGCACATGAACGGGCATTGTGTTCTGCGTCCATGTGGCGTATTAGAGAGACTATCGGTGCTCTGTTGTATGTCTGTTATTGTATTTACTACAGCTACAAGCAGAGGGTGTTCTATACTCATGTTGAAGACGTGTGTAGCTCCACCTCTCTGTGTGTTTCAGTGCCTGTGAGCATATTGGGAACCCACAGCAGACAATAGCCAGCCAAATATAGAGGCACAACTGTCCCCATTGGCTAAGGGAGAACCCGTCCATTGTGTTCTGCGTCCTGATTGGCTGTAGGCCATTGTTAATCAATCTCCTTTGTGCCATTGCTAGCAAACTAGCTACCTGCGTGAGCTGCTTGCTAACCGCCAATTAACAATAGAAGAAGAAGAAAAAGAAGCTAACCGGCTAAATGAATCTTCAGTTGAAGGAGTAGGACGAGGAGGACGACGGCAGGAGCAATATGTTTTAATAAGTTATTGTGTCTAATCTAGAGATTAATCATTAAAAGTCAAACAAAATTGGAACTTTGAGAGTGTTTCAAATGTGAGAAAATGTTATTGCCTCTAATGGTAGCAGTAGTAAATTCAATAACAGACACATACAACAGAGCACCGTTAGATCGCTCTAATACACCACAAGGATGCACAACACGTGCGTGCGTGTGTTCATTTGCTGTAAAAAAAATATGCAAAATTGCACCCTGTGAAAGGTGAACTGCAATGTAGGGAATGACACATGCATGAATGATGGGCTACAACTATTAACTCATTGGAAATACAATAATAATAGCAATAGTAATATAGCAATAGTGTGCTGAAAACAAATAGAGAGTGATGGTACAAAAAATAGATAGGACAGTGTTAGATTCCAAAAGTTGAATAAACTTTGACAGTCTTGTGTGCTGCATACACATGGCCATGTTTACATCTTTTATTTAGCTCACTCCCTGACCATCCATACTGTATGCTGAAAACAAATAAACATGTCTCACCATGAGAATTGTTGGTGGACTAGGGTGGCTATGATTCACAACAAGCAGACTTCACTATGATGTGCTGCGTTACATGAGTGATTAGATAGCTAATATAAAACTCCAATGTCACAGTACACTTCAGTAATGTAGACTCCCCTTGCTTGCGAGCTAGCTAGCGAGTGATTGTAAAGTACGACTTACAGTGAACAGGCTAATGTGGTCGCTATCTAATCATTGTATAATAATTTATGAAATACAGGCTAAACTGACATCCATCATGGACAACACCTCTCACCCCCTACATGACACTGTGGGTTCCCTTAGCAGCTCCTTCAGCAGCAGACTGTTACATCCACGGTGTAAGAAGGAGAGGTTCCGCAGGTCCTTCATACCGACCGCTGTCAGGCTCCACAACACCTGCACCACCTGAACCATGTTGTAGTCACTATGTATTCTTTACACTGTATTCTTTACTTGCGTATCTTGCTTGCTGCTGTAACAAGTGAATTTCCCTGCTGTGGGATTAATAAAGTACTATACATACATACATACATACATACATACATACATACATACATACATACAGTAGATTGCCGTGAAGTTAGATATTGGTGTTAGCCGAATAGTGATAACTAGCAACAACCAACAATTCAAAAGATAGCGAATATTTATGTGGAGTAGCAAATGATTGAATATCTAATAAATCATGAGCGACTTTACCGTGAAAATCAATAATTATGCTGAATTACTTACATTTATATGCTTCTTTTGGTCTCCACTCTGCCGCTGTAGTATGGTATCCGCGTAAACTCCGCCTAGCACTTCATTTTAAGTCTGGTCCCCGACCACACTTGGATTCTAGGGCTGTACACCCCTTAGCATTTATCCCTTAACCCTTGAATTAACGAGAATTGGGACACCACTTGATTCTTGTGTACGTGCAAAACCTAAGGGTAAGGGCTAAGATAAGTGGTAAGGGGTAGAGTTGGGATTCAGCCCTATAACGCCATCTACTGGACAGCGTTGTAACAATAAGCCAGTCATGGTGTGAATGTGTGCCAAGACTACTGGCTTTTTATTTGTGGCGACCTTGGCTACAATATTGTACGCTTGTAGGAAGGTTGAAAATATCACCTTTAATCCCAGTCACCTTTTTTATCCACTGTATTTTTTCCCTCAAGGTAAATCCACATAATTACAGAAATTTTACAAATCATGATACGGCTCCAGCACAGAGTACTCAAAAGGTCACTCTTTTTTTCCTATAACTTTTTATTTGGAGATTTTCAATAAGCTGACCGTGATCTTAACACAGTAGAGTAAATTAACAGGTTTGATGTTAAAATGTCAACATTGGATATTTCTCTGTGCTCACACTACCTCAGTGTGCCTTGTCAATGTCCCTTAAAACGACATGATTATACTCATCACTAGCTTTTTGTACCTGCCAAAGCTGTCCGCCAAGCAAAGCTCACCATGTCCTTTCACATTTAAAATATGCATCGGGGGTGCCCGCATCGTCACCAAAAAGGCAAATGGAACTACCTCCAAGAAATGTGTTTTACTGTGTGTGTGTGTGTGTGTAAGTTTTATTGACATGTATGAGTATATTCCTGAGAGTATACCTCCACTATAGTGCTCTAAATTATACATACTGTTGTTGCCATCCTCCAAGGGAAACAACGTACACTATTTCTGCAGTTTCTGAGTCAGCTCCTGTAATGCATTTGTCCTGTGAGCTGGTATGTATTTAAGGTTATCATTTAGGACTAATAGTACAGCCATAAAAGACAATACACTAAGTCCCCTACTAACGAACATCTGATGTGCGAACATTCAGAGATACGAACACAAGCCGACTGGTCTATATTTTCATGTGTTTTGCCTTATATGTCCATATTTATACTGGTACATGCTTGACCAGCAGAGGGCACTGTGACACTCCTAATGGGACCAACAGATCCAGGAAGACGAGGAAGAGGAGAGAGGAAGGCTAAGAGTTTTATGATACAACCCGGACAGAGCGTGTGATTAAAGTTTATGAAGAGTTAATAGGCCTGCTTAATTCTACACCACCCACAGAACACTACCTCTTTTAGAAGAGTCTAACGATGACGATTTGTCCTTTTTTTCCAATAACTCCTCCTCCCTCTCCACCACCAACATGCTCGACCACTCCTCTTCAAAGGTAAATAACATTTATCATTACTTATTATTATATCACTTTTATTATTGTTTTTTTCATTAATTATCCTTGTTTAATATTACTACTGCATCCAAACTCATATTTACATACATACGCATATACTGTATATGTATACACGTACATGTAGTACCTATATAATGGGTAATATTCATTTTTTTTTCAACTTAACAACAATTCGACTTAAGAATGGTCGTCTGGAACCAATTGTGTTTGTTAGTTGGGGACTTAGTGTACATCTAAGGCCTGTAGCACAAAGTAAGTTTAACTTATACAGGATCTTGTATTTGTTTTCCATCTTAACCAGGAAATTCTGTTGAAATTCTGGTGGAAAGACAAGAATTTCCCTTATTTTCAAATGCAATTGTTGACAGGTACAGTACAGTATGTAGCTAACAGAAATAATAAAATAAAGATGAGATAAGCAGCTGCAACACTGAATTTCACTCTGGCTGTGGAGCAGACAGAAATAATACGGGGTCAGGGTATCCTACATGTAATTGATCGTGGCGGCCCGCCACTACAAAATAAAAGCCGCCACAGCTTAAAAATTAACTTGAAAACAATGTTAAGTAATATATTGTATGAATTTATAAACTGCATATGTTATCTATATACATATATACATTGTTATTTACGCATATATTGACCACAATTACTTTGAAAACAATTTAAAATATTTCACTGCGTTTTATTTTGAAAAATATGCACCGGAATCGCCTCTGCCATGTCTGCACTTGCTCATGTTACGGCACTAGCGTCTTGTGTTGACGTTAACAGCGTTCCTTATTATCGTGCAAATAAAAAATAGTCCGTAAAATGTGTAGTCAATTGACGACAGCTTGTCACATGCGAAGCCTATCTATCCCAGCGTGTGTCATCGCTCACGTTTCAATTTAATTTGACTTTCTGACGTCTTTTACCCATTTGCACAGCCTCTCTGGCGGTAGCTAGCTAGATCACGGGCGAGATGGAAGTGGCACACATTCACATGTGACATCACATTCATGCTAACTTACTTTTTAAAGTGTCACTTAACTATCTTGCTCTCTTGTTATCATGTGTGCCTGAGTTGTTCAACAAACACGTAGTGTGTCCAGCTTTAGATAGTCATGATATCACAGGGGTCTCCAACAGGTACTGTAGCTCATATGCTAGCGGTAACTCACCAAATAATATTTGCTTCACCTCTTAGTAGTTTTATAAGTGTTCTATTCAAACATGACGCCTGTATTTAATGACAAATGAGCACACTGAGTGGACATGTACTTTGTAAATAAACTACAATTAAATATTGGCATTCACATAAAATAGCTCACCTCTGCTTTGTTTTTGTCAAAGTAAATTTAATGCTGCAAGTTGGATACACCTGTGCTATCATAAGCCTGGACTCTCAATGTATACTCTTTATACAGGACACATTTCTATAACAAACATATTACAATGATTTTTATTGTTAATTGTTATTTTGAACAAAAAATCTATTATTGAACAATTCATTTCCATGTATTTGTTTTACTCTAAAACAGGCATCAAATTCAATTTAGGTTTGTATCAAGTTGTACAAAATGTTGTACTTTTGTACTAATAGTCACATAGTATTATTGCACTAAATAGCTCAGGTAACAAAAAGAGGCTCAACATTTTAAACTCTCACTTAATGCCCTCAGCAACTTTGCCATTAAATCAACAGTTTTGCAACATTCTCAGTTAAAAACGTTAAATAAATAAGTTAATAAATTAAGTCATAAAAAATATTATATTATTTTAATACATTATTTGTCACAAGTGTTTATTTGTCATGCAGCCCACCACTACAGCTTCAGAAAACCCTAGGGATGGAAGGGGTCTAGGATTCATTTTACTTTTATTTACAGGAACAACAGAACAAATAATGGGTATGTGAAACAAAATAAAACACTTAAAAAGGGAAACTATTACCTGTCCTTTTCATGGGCACTGTCAGTGCACTGTTTCACCGTGTGTCATTGTAAACATATGAGCCCAGCAGCTGGAAGAGCTAAACCAGTCCAATCTAGAACTTTCCTCCTGAAAATCATAAAAAAAATCATACAAGTTTTGCCCAATCCCCCAAAGTCCTTGCTCTTCACTATTACTATCCTCACTGATCTCCACAGTCGATGTAACGTCATTTTCAGAGACAACCATTTGGTCTGCGGGTGGGGCTTTTACAGGCTCTAATCCAGGGGTGTCAAACTCATTTTGGCTCAGGGGCCACATGGAGGAAAATCTATGCCCAACTGGGCCGGACTGATACAATCATGGTATACCATGATACCATAAAATATACCATAAAATTAAAGAAAACAATCTGAAGTTGCTGTTTTAAGTTATACAGTATAGCTTTGTTTTAATACGGTCTAAAACAGTACAAGCACAACATCACTATTAATCACTATTAAACATAAAACACTTAGCAATGCCTCAGTGAGTCACAGAACTGTATCACAGATCACAGAACTATATCAGGGTGTCATTTCTGCTTCCAGTCTTCACACAATAATGAAATCCTGTTCCCCAAACAAGTGCAAGAACCACAGAGTCAAAATCAAGAATAGGTTAACTATACAGATTATATAAATCCAATTACAAACAATAGCATATCAACATAAAAACATATAAACATAAAGCTGGAGCCTGAGGACAGTGTTTCCAAAATGGTGCAAGTGCAACATCACAGTTAATCATAAAACACCTCAAGTTATTTGAAAATTCCGAGGACAAAGAACACACAAACACGCAATGCCTCAGTGATTCACAGAAGTATATCACAGATCACAGAACTATATCAGAGTGTCTCAAGCAGCACTTTAAGTGGAGCTGCTTTGTTTATTTGACTCCTGATACCTGGCATCTTTTAGCTTTCACTAGCACATCAATATCAGGCGTCACATCCTGAGTGGCAGCCAACTTCAGGATGTGATTCAAGTGCTTGTGCGTGAGCCTTGAGCGCAGATTTGTTTTATTTATCCTCAATACAGAGAAAACTTGCTCTCAAAGATATGTGGTTCCAAACATGCACAACAGTTTTGCAGCGAGGGCTGTCAAGTTGGGGGAACCTAGCAAGAGATTCTGATAAAATGTGTTCAAGACAGCTGTGCCAAATTTGCCCTTCAAATCCGAGTCACACTGCAAGTCTATTATTTCAAGTTGGATGTTGACGTGCAGATCAGAGGGATTTACGGTGATTTACATTTTTTTTATTATTTGAACCCCTTCATGTCTGCGACATGTTGGGTCGCGCACGCACTTTTCAGACAGGGGAAGTGAGCTGCGAGTTGCGCCTCCCACAATGACAGCTTCAACTTGAAAGAGCGTATGCTGTCATAGTACTGCGTGACAACTTTGTTGCGCCCCTGCAGCTGTTTGTTCAAGTTATTCAGGTCCTCTGTCACATCCACCATAAATGCAAGGTCCTAAATCCATTTTGCAGAATGAAATTCTTACACTGGTTTGCCCTTTTCTTCCATGAACTGTACAATTTCTTCTCGTAAATCAAAGAAACGCCTCAACACAGCACCTCGGCTTAACCACCTTACCTCAGTGTGGTATTGCAGGCCATAGATGTGGTCTTCCTCTCTTAGAGGGCTGTCAAAGTGATGGTGAAATTAACAGTTTGGATGACCACCATCATGACATTATCCATCTTTAATGACGTGCAACACAAAGCCTCCTTGTGCAAAATACAGTGAAAAGTCCAAAAATCACGTCCTCCATTTGCAGATTGCACTTTGGCTCTGAACTTTGTCACAAGACCTGCTTTTTTCCCAATCATTGAGGGTGCGCCATTTATAGCCAGGCTGACTGTGCGGGACCAGTCCACTCCCACCCTGTCCAGAGCGCCGACGAGTGCGGTGAAAATATCAGCTGCTGTCGTTCTATGTATCATTGGCATCATCACCACAAACTCTTCGGTGACGGCCAATGTGTCATCAACTCTGCGGATGAAAATGGCCAGTTGTGCAACATCGGTAAAGTCCGTGATTTCATCAATTGCAGTTGAAAACGCAATAAATGACTTCACTTTGTGCTTTAACTGGCTGTCCAAATCCACTGAAAGATCGGAAATACTGTCTGCAACCGTGTTTCTTATCAGGATGATATTTGCAAAAGCCTGGCCCTTTTCAGGGCACACCTTCTCCGCTGTCCTCATCATGCATGTTTTTATAAATTCACCCCCACTAAATAGTTTTGAAGCCACTGCAATTTCATTAGCAATGAGGTGGGTAGCTTTCACTGCAGACTGCTGTTTCTTCAGACCCGCCAACAGTTCATTCACCTTCTCTCTTTTCCACTGTCCGTGAAAGGTGTCATATTTGTCGGCATGAAGACTCACACAGTGGTGACAAAGGTTATACTCTTTCAGCACTGCAACATGCTGTGAACACACCAAACATACAGCTTTCCCATTCACTTTCCGTGAATAAATAGGAGGATGACCGATTTTCTTGGAACACTCGACACTCTGCGTCCACTTTTCTCTTTTTTGACATATATTTTGGCACAATGAGGGTACCAAAGCACATAAGTTAAAAGTGCAAGCCATAATAAATAGCGCGGGCAAAACACAAACGGTATAAACAGTTTGCTTGCTTAACACAATTGCTATCGCGCCATCCAGTGCACGCAATTAGAATCTCTAATCTCTTATTGGTCAGTAGGTTGTGGGTTTTTTATGATGTCTTATCCCTGATTATAACCTTCAACGAAGCAGGTTAGTGCCACCACATAAGTTGCCATAGCTACATATCCTGCTAAGAGGTTAACGAGCTTCGTATCATTGCAAATCCTCAAACTTATCCTCGATAAGAGTAAATCCTGCTTCATAGTACAGAGGCCTGTATTGTTAAAAGTGTCTCAACATACCCAGGCTTTGCGCTCATGATGCAGTCAACAAAACCTAAATTCCCCAAACAAAGTTAAACGGTACTGCTTCAGTAGTTATCAGCTTACCTTGTCAAGTCCGGTTCTCGGCTTTGTGTGCAGTGCCCTTTCACATAAAAGGGGGCGTTTGACTTTATATTATTCTACCTTTGTGCAAAAATAGAGCGATCCCGGACAGTGTATTTTACACCAGAGGAGCAAATAAGTATTATGGAGAATTATGAGGAGTGCTCAGAGTGCTTATAATAATTCTCAATAAATGGTGTGACACCAACTCCGAATGACTTACAGAGTGAAACAGCGGAGCTTTCACAGGGTTGCCTCTACACATGTATTTGATCTTGGCGACCCGCCACGGTAAAATAAAAGCCTCCACACTTTAAAAATGAGTTTTGCTTTTTTATGACTTGAAAACAATGTGAAGTAGTATATTGTATGAATGGATATATATGCTCTATCGATACATATAGAGCTTTTTATTTACACACATACAGTATTAACCAACAATTAGTTTGAAAACAATTTAAAATATCCTTTCACGAGGCTTTATTTTGATAAAAATGCACTGAAATCGCCTGTCTGCCCTTTTGGCACTTGTGCCAGATAAAAGTACGTGACCTGTCTTGTGTTGACAAGGAACACACTTTGTTTCTTATTATTGTGAGAATGAAAAATAGTCCATAAAATGTGGAGTTAATTGACGACAGCTTGTCACAGACTAAGCCTATCTATGCCAGAGTGTGTGACTACTCACGTTTCGATCTCATTCGACTTTGTTTACACATTCTGCCTGGCTCTCACTGCTTCTCTGGCGGCAGGTCTGGCACGATCATGGGGTACGTGCTAACTTGTTTTTTTAAAGTGTCACTTAACAATCTCGCTCTCTTGTTATCATTATTATACTTATGGCTTGTCTTCAAAACACTACTGTAGTTGTGTGTCTAGGTTGTTTAACATCAACACATAATGTGTCCAGCTTTAAGATAGTGACGCTATCACAGGCGTCTCCAACAGGTAGCTTGTATGCTAGCAGTAGTTTGCAAGCTGATGTTGAGTAGTTCACCAAAGAATATTTGCTTCACCTCTTAGTAGTTTTATATGTGTTCTATTCAAATATGACGTCTGTATTTATTGACAAATGAGCACACTGAGAGGAGATGTGCTTTGTAAATAAAGTACAATTTAAATGTTGGCAGTCACATAAAACACAGTGCACCCCCTCTGGTCTCAGACATCATTACAACGTTACATAATTAATTGCGTAAAAATAAACATGATGAATTATGGTGGCCCTGAGGGGTAAATAAAAGGCTCAGTACTCCATCAACACATCATGCATCAGTGGGTTTTAGTTGTACAGCGGTTTACTTCATTTTACACTTGTATGACAGTTAAGAATGTGTACCAGAAACACACACAGTTGTCATTTTAAGCTTGAAACTTTTTTCTGGTTTTACATTATTCTCAAATGCTGACATTATCAAAATGTTTTCGTAATATTACAACGACAACTTTAATCACCTAAAATAACCACTTTGTTCTCAAATGATACGACTTTCTTCTCATAAACTTCAGACTTTATTCTTCTTATTCTCCTTAACTCCTTCATACAATTGGATGTGTCTCTTCTTGTTTGTTTTGTCACATAAGCATTGTGGAAATACAACATACAGAACAAACATACATAATAGGATCCGCATCTTTACTCGGAATGGGTGGTGTACAGACCGGAAGTTCGCCTTGTTTAACCGGAAATGTGTGGGGCTTAGATCGGTACATTATTTTAAGTTTGAAATTGACATTGATTGATCAGAAGTTGCTATTTTTATTGTTTATCATTCAGCTATATGTGTACTGTTGTTATTTTTTCTAGCGTATTTAACGCATACGCATCATGGCAAGCCACTGCTCTCTGACGACAGACAGCGCCACACTGTAGCTCCCCACAGAGACTGACGCGCTTTTATAACTTTATTCTGACTTGAACACATCAACAGCAGTGCAGTTCAAACACCATATATGGATTTCCAACTCTAAACAAACTTTGCAATTGCAACGACACCTCTTCGTTGTCACGAGACAGACCACGAGATACATTCACGGACACTACGAACATCACATCAACGTCCTTATTATGTGTGTATGTCAGGTCCAAATCCCACGGGTACCAGGTGGCCCCTAAGGACCACATGAGTTGCCCGCCAGCCTGTTCTAAAGATAACTCAAATAGCACCACTTACCTGCGAGCTGCATGTAAAGTATTGTTGTTTAAATCACACTTACGTGTAAACTGGAAATGACAATATAAAAAAACAACACTTTACAAATTGTACAAAAGACTGTTTTAATATTGCCCATTCTCTTTCGTTCGTTTAAGTTAACATATGATTAAACGTTGCTATCAATTACGACGCGAGATGGGCACATGAATGCACCATGACAGCCGCGGAGCTTTGAGAGTTGTTGTCGTAACACGGGCCTTGTTTTTGATGTTCAACTAACGGTGTGCGTCTATAAATGTGAGTAACCTGGTTATTTGTCATTCGTTCAATGCTAGACGCTGTTTGCACTGTGATATTGTATGTGTTGTGTGCTTTAAGCATCCAGCCGCCCAGCTGGTCACTAACGACTGAGCTAAGTTAGCCTCGTCGGCATTGCCACCAATTCATTATATTGTTAGCATGCTATTTCAATGTGTTTAGTGTACTACTGATAGCTGAGATGTTACGTTGCTATTCATTTGTGTTTATGTCTAGGGAGGGCCGGTCGCCGTGTGTGACTGGCCAATCACAGAGCGTGAAGAGTGAATACATAATGAGGATTTTCTTTATCACAATTACGGATAATGACGAGCTGTACTCGTTTCAGGCTCGTACTCGGCAAAAATGCATTATCCGTAATGGATACTTGTCCTAAACCAAGACCACCACCATGTTTCCAAGACCCCACTTTGGAAAGGCTGACCACATCTCTATATTCCTTTATCCAACATACAGACAACTTCTCAAACAAGCTCCCCCTGTAAGTACAGCAGTTAAAGTGTGGAATGAAGAAACTGATCAAGTACTTCAGGACTGCTTTGGCTGCACAAACTGGGATGTGTTTAAAACTGCAGCGGGGAGGGAAGATTGTACTGTTGATTTGGATGAATATGCTTCTGCTGTTACTGGCTACATTAGCACATGCATAGAGACTGTTACCACCACCAAGTATTACAGAAAATACC
Source organism: Dunckerocampus dactyliophorus (assembly GCF_027744805.1). NCBI lineage: Eukaryota > Metazoa > Chordata > Actinopteri > Syngnathiformes > Syngnathidae > Dunckerocampus > Dunckerocampus dactyliophorus. The sequence continues at coordinate 19,271,923 of NC_072823.1, forward strand.
CTAACCAAAAACAGTGGATGAACTGTGATGTAAGGGCTAAGCTATGTGCTCGTTCGACTGCATTTGTCATGGGCACCACTGAGGACTACAAAAAGGCCAGATATGACCTGAGAAGGTCCATACGAGAGGCCAAAAAACAGTACAGACAGAAGCTGGAGGGCTACTATTCCACCTCAGACGCTCGGCGCATGTGGGCGGGACTCCAGCACATCACAGACTATCGACAGCGGAGTAGCGTAGCCACGTCCAACCAAACCACACTTCCAGATGAGCTGAATGAGTTCTATGCCCGCTTTGACACCCAAACTCCTGATGAGCACAGAGGGTGGCTGAACCTGGGGAGCACACAGGACTCACCTTTCATGGTGACATTAGCTGATGTGCGCAGGGTTCTAAACAAAACAAACCCACGAAAAGCAGCAGGCCCAGACAACATCTCAGGACGTGCACTTCGGGTTTGCTCATCAGAGCTAGCTGATGTGCTTGCTGACATATTTAACCTGTCGCTTGCACAAGCATCTGTACCGACCTGCTTTAAGTCCACCACCATAGTGCCCGTACCCAAGAAGAGCAACGTGACCTGCTTGAATGACTATCGCCCTATAGCACTCACTCCTATTGTTATGAAGTGCTTTGAAAGAATAGTCATGACCCACATCAAAAAGAGCATCCCGGCAGCAACTGTGGACCCTCTACAGTTTGCATACCGCCAGAACCGGTCCACGGATGATGCAGTCAACACTGCCATCCACACAGCCCTTTCTCAACTACAGAGCCAGGACACATACGTCAGAATGCTATTTATAGACTATAGCTCTGCTTTTAATACAGTCAGCCCCCACAAACTCACAAATAAGCTCCTCACACTTGGCCTGTCTCCCTCCCTCTGTAACTGGGTGTTTAACTTTCTCACAGGCAGACCCCAGTCAGTCAGAGTCCACAATCGCACATCCAGCTCAAGAATTGTGAGCACTGGGACCCCACAGGGGTGTGTGCTGAGTCCGCTCCTCTACACGCTCTTCACCTACGATTGCGTGGCCTCCCAGAACAACACCAGCATCATTAAATTTGCGGATGACACTACAGTCATCGGACTGATCACTGGTGGTGTTGAAACATCATACAGAAGAGAGGTGGCGGACCTCATAGCTTGGTGTCGTGATAACAATCTCCTTCTCAATACAGATAAGACCAAAGAGATGATCATCGACCCAAGAACAAGGGAAAAGGAGCCGCATAAAACCCTGTTTATTGATGAGACTGAGGTGGAGAGGGTGAAAACCTTCAAGTTCCTTGGCACACACATCAGCGAGGACCTCACCTGGTCTCACAACACTCAGAAAAAATGATGAAGAAGTCCCAAAGGAGACTGTACTTCCTGAGAAGACTGAGGAAATTTGGCATGTCCACCACAATCCTGAGTTGCTTCTACAGATGCACTATCGAAAGTGTCCTTACCGCCTCCATCACTGTTTGGTACGGTAACTGTACAACACGTGATAGGAAGGCACTCCAGCGGGTAATCAAGACCTCACAGAACATTGCTGGGGCAGCCCTCCTCTCACTGCAAGACATTTATAAAACGAGAGTCCTACGCAGAACACACAACCTCATCAAGGACAGCACACATCCACAACACTCATTATTCACACTCCTACCGTCAGGCAGACGCTACAGGAGTTTGAAGTCCAGGACCACAAGGCTGGCAAACAGCTTTTACCCACAGGCCATCAGGCTTCTCAACGAAGCACTCACACACGCCGCACGCAACACACACTCATAGCACTTTATTTATTTATTACTTATTTATTTGTATTATTTATTTGTATGAATGTCTCTTATTTTTGTTGCTGCTGAATTTATTGGTATATATGTTTATGTTTCTTATGTTCTTATTCTTATTCTTTCTTGTGTTTTCTTTCTTTTCTTGGGAGAATGAACAGAATAAGATTTTCATTGCATGGTATTACTGCTGTTTTACCATGCACATAACAATAAAACTCTCTTGAATCTTGAATCTTGAATCTTGAATAAACAAAGTACTGGAAGGGAGGCAGAGAAGATGATAAAAGACCCATTTGTCATCTCTTTCCATTAAAGATTACTCAGCCAAACCTCTGGTGCATCAGAAGTGTATTTCTGAGCGCAAAATGTTCTTTGCGGTGTGCAAACAGTGTCCTCTTCATCCCCATGTTGTACATTGTTATTAAAGCAGTGGTGGTGCATGAAAGCACTGGATGTAACACCCACACAGTGACTCATCTTAAGGACTTATAGTGCACAAATCAACCATATTGGTCATCAATGCAAGCCCACATAAATTACCTACAATATATGAGGCAAAACATGAGGTAACCAGTGAAGTAAATCTGACAAGAGTGAAGTAGAAGTCATCACAAAATCATCTTTGGCATTGGAGTTTGATCTTTGTGACCAAGCAACATTCAAGGACGCAGCCTTGCGAAGGTTCAAAACAAATGGATTATACACTGACGTGCAACCTCCACCGCTCTTCAAAACCAGTATAAAAACATCTTCACTGTCTAGAGCACCGGCAGTTTTTCACACAAATTTAACGACTCAAATGAAAGAATAACTAGAAATTGCAAATGGAAACGCTTAGAAATGCTGCTGCCGAGCCAAAATGCCAAAGAAATGAAATGAATATAGAAATGAACTGTGTATGTGGCATTTTAGTTTTTTTTCCCCAGGAGCTAGAGAAAACACCAACTTAATTGCTTTATGAAAAATTAATCCTCACTTTTAGGCTGCTTTGATTATACAGTAGAACCACTATTATGCAAAATGTACTTTTTAATGATGTTCTAACAGTAATAGGTAGGGGGGTAACGGTACACTAAAATGTCATTTCAGTTCAGTTCAGTTTCTTGCAGTGCTCGTTCGCGTAAGTTTTGGTACAAAAAAGGCAAAAAAAAGACTTAAAATGCTTTTATTTAAAAAAAAATGCAAACAGAACTTTTTAAAAATAAATAAAAGTGACCCATTTGGGGGGATATTTAAAGTTTTTTAAAATAGAAAAATAATAATAAAATAAACTGTTGTATTTAAACAATTGTTTAAACATTGTGGCGAAATGTAATGGACAGCTACAGTTAAATAGCGTTCTATTGCGCATGAAGTCCAACCATCTGTCGTAAGTGAAATAGCGGACACATGTTAGCTCATTGACGACATCACTTTTAGCTTCTTCTTATAAGTGATGGTATAACTTTCTGGCTAAAGTGAGGACGTGATGGTGTTTCGTAGCAAGGTTCAAGAACTTTCATCATATACAGTCATGGAAAAAATGATTAGACCACCCTTGTTTCTTCAGTTTACTGCTCCATTGTAATGCCTGGTACAACTAAAGGTACATTTGTTTGGTCAAATATAATGCTGATAACAAATATAGCTCATAAGAGTTGAATTTAAGAGCTTGTATCTAGCAACTTCCATGGTTTTCTTGACAATATTCAAAATCGCTTAAGTTCTTACATGAGTAGCTATAGCATTATACTGCCAAAAAATGTAACTCTTATGATCTATTTTTGTTGCCATTGTTATATTTGTTCAAACAAAGGTACCTTTAGTTGTATCAGACATTAAAATGAACAAGAAACTGAAGAAACAAGGGTGGTCTAATCATTTTTTCCATGACTTTACTTAAAGCCAGTGCTCTCAACGACTGAAGATGGATGTAATCTTGTGGCTATGAAAACTCCAATACCATGTGTTACTGCTTTGGCCCGGTCAGAGTTGCTTGCTAGAGGTTGTTTATATGCTGAAGTTATCGGTGTTTACACTAAGCTGGTTTTCTTTCTTGTAGATGTAACATTCACTGCCGGATGATGCCGCTTTAGATGTCCACTGTCAATTGGAAATCAGTCAAAATAACATGGAACAAAAAGTGAATATAGATATAATCTACTCACAGCTGCAACTGTGGGTCCAGCTTCAGCTTGGGGCAGCTGGCCCTCCTTTCTCTCTCTCTGCACATTCTAAACTCCATCTGATGAAGTTTGGCATCAGTGTATTTCTCTTCATATAGGTATCCTTTTGGCTTTGTGCTAAAAGGAAAGTCAGCATCACTGGTTTCGGGGTCAGATATGTTTACTTTCAGTATCCCAGCAGTAAACGCTGTGAAACAGGTGATCTAAAGGTGCGTAACAGTTGACAGCTGGCAGCAGTGTGCAGTGATACCAAGGCAGAGAAAATAACACCAATCGATGGTGAGGTCTGACAGTTTTGTGATGTACAGTACATTAGGTCCCCAACTTACAAACACAATTGGTTCCAGACGACCGTTCGCAAGTCGATTTGTTCGTAAGTCGGGGAAAAGGTAATATTACCAATGATATAGCTACTACATGTACGTGTATACATATACAGTATATGCATATGTATGTAAATATGAGTTTGGATGTATTAGTAATATTAAATGAAGATAATTAATGAAAAAAACAATAATAATAAAAATGATATAATAATACGTAATGATAAATGTTATTTACCTTTGAAGAGGAGTGGCCGAGCATACGTCGTTGTGGTGGAGGAGGAGGAGGAAGAGTTATTGAAAAAAAAAGGACAAATCGTCGTCGTCGTTAGACTCTTCTAAAAGAGGAAGTGTTCTGTGGGTGGTGTAGAATTAAGCAGGCCTATTAACTCTTCATAAACTTTAATCACACGCTCTGTCCGGGTTGCATCGTACAGCTACAACTTAGCTTTTCTTCACTTCTCCTCCCCGGTCTTCCTCTACCTGTTGCTCCCATTTGCAGTGTCACAGTGCCCACTACTGGTCAAGCATGTACCACTATAAATATATAGTTACTACAAGGCAAAATACATGAAAATAAAGACCAGTCAGCTTGCGTTCGTATCTCTGAATGTTCGCAAGTCGGATGTTCGTAAGATGGGGACCTAGTGTACATGTATTACTCTTTTGAGAGCATGTTGTTCTGAGAAGCAAAACTCTTTACTTTAGTACCCCACCAATTAGATGGAACTACCTTCTTAAAAACCTAAAAACTGCAGATGGGGATGTCATAAAACTTCACAAATCCGAACTATCCCTTTAAATTATTCTTCTTGAGATTACAATACTGTTTAAATCACTGTGGAACAGTTGTAGATGAGCATGTTAAGAGTTGCTTTTGACCTCTAACCTGAATTCACAAAACATGAATAGAAGAATCTTATGAGCACTTGGAGAACAATACAAGCTTACATCCCATAGAAAACGTGGACGTTGTCTTTGCACGGTTTTACATAATTTGGTGTGAGTGGAAGACAATTATCACCATCTGTCTTAGTGTGTGTGTGTGTGTGTGTGTGTGTGTGTGTGTGTGTGCCATGGAAGAAAGTTGATGTAATAAGGGTTTACTGTTGATATGAATTCTGAAAGACCTGGACATCACCAAACTGTGAGTTTACTAGTGCACGGTGCATGGTCTACAAAAGTAAATAACTCTAATGGGCGCCAAGATTGGCATTGTAAGCTGTGGCTGGAGGCAACCTCCTGATTAGGTTTGGGCATTCTTTGAATTTGAACGATTCCAGTTCTGATTCTGATTTCTCATTTCGATTCTGGTTCCTAACGAGTCCCGATTCGGATGCTTTTGAGGCAGGGTCGTAAACATTTTCATGGTTGAAATTAGGGTGCTGCCCAGAGTTTTTTTACATGAAATGTGTGAACTTCTCCATGAATTGTTTAATGTTATGAACTTTTTATCAACTTTATTGTGAATTTCTTACAGAGCTATTTTCAACCAGTATATAAATATCAAAGCATTGAACTTGAACATAAATGTTATAAAGTTTCTATTTACGGGAGTAAATTTTCACAAAAGATGTTTACTTTTGAAAGGTAGTATACTTTGTTTGCTGCCTCAACGTTGGTGTAAGCTATTTACTATGAAACCCTTATTTTGTTAAAACAAGTCAACAGGATATAGCCAAAAGCGCTCTTATTTTGAAGGCCGGAAGTGTGTTGTGTGAGGGAGAACGTTCCTTGACTGTTGCTGACAGAGACGTACTGTGCAAATTACACCCAACTTCCACATCAGCTAGCATCCTGAAACCCTGGCGTACATTGGCATGAGACAGACGTCATTTATTGTTTGACTTCCCTGAGTCTTACTGCTTAGAGGAAGTCGGACGTAGCGCATCAAAGACAAGGTACTGTGTTATTTCTACACCATGAATGTGAAAACATGAATCATGTGCCCTCCTTTGCACGATATCAATGTACATGAGCCCACTGCTCTTTTTTATCAAGTAAAGCCAAACTTTTTAGCCGCTTCTTCTTCGCTGGTGTTCGCTGCTATTTCTTCCGGTCGGCAGAGTGGGCATCGAATCTAGGAATGCTTGAGACCTGACGCCGAGCCCTACTCCTCATGTAGTTTTTTATTATCTCCACAAGGCAGTAGCTGAATTAAAAGTGAGTGGTCAGCAACCAGCAGCTTTATCTACCTCCGCATGCGCTTTCAAATGTTGGCTGCCCCACTCAGCTGTTGCTGTGAAAATCATGCATGTTGTACTTGCTGTACTGTTGTTTACAATGAACTCATTAAAACAGTTTGCTACCTACCGCTATTACAGCATTGGTTCTGTTGTTGCTGTGTTGTGCATTATACTTATATACTTAATAAATGACCAGAGAGAGGGGTACATTTTCCTTTCCACTGTCTCATGCACTCCAAATCATTATGATATCACTTCAATCACATATGGGTTGTATTATTTCTAATCCATTGTGGTGGTGTGTGAAAGGCAACATCATCTCTGTATGAATACTAACTGTATATTTAAGAATCTCAGTTTTGAACAACCAACTCTGCTCCATCTTTATTCTAAGCTCACAGCAGACAAAAGTGTGTTACATCCCTGCCCCTCCCCCCTACATGTGGACAGCTGGAGACCCTCCAGCATTGAACATTTTGTCCTTTTGGTTATTTCAGAGCAGCAAACAAGCGAGATGAAACTGTTTCAATATGTGCAGTTTGTTTTTTTTTTTGTCAAAGACTGAAGCTCACAAGCGAGAGCCGACTGCGAGCCGCTTCGGTCTCCTACTTGAATGTCAGACGTAAGAGATAATGCGTCAATTTCATGATGTATTTTTCCCTCTGGACGCCTCATCATGTACAAAGAGACATGACGGATGAGGATTCGATCGTTTCAGCTCTTTGTGTTCATCCTCATATGGCTCTTCATTAAACTCTACATTTTCTTCCAATAAAGTGAAGTTTTTTTAAAGGTCTAATTACAGACTTACTTCAGTCTTTGTAAACAGGAACGTTTTCCCTATTTATATGATAAGAGAAACCTGCAGATCAGATGATGCCATCAATTAATTTTCATGTGGCCCCTTGTAATAATTTAATAAGGGGTTCACTAAGTGTAGTGCATAATGAGTTATGAAGCAAAAAGCTACATAACGCTATAGATATAGCCATTCTAATCATTATTAAACATGCTCAGCTGACATTACACACTTTATTAAGCATAAAATTGGATCGGATATGATGCAGTTGTCATAACAAATAGAGGAAAGTTAATAGGAGATAAGTTTAAAAAGCAGATAAGCCCAAAAAATGTCACACATTTTGAGTTAATGAATCATCTGGCTCGAAATAACACAAGAATGTGTCAGAAGACTGCAAGTTGTGTTAAGAAATGTCAAACAGAGAACACATCTTTCATTTGTTTTTTGTCATTTTGTGTCATTTCCACCAAAATCAGCAAAAATGAAGTTGAACTAAAATTGTGTCCATTTTATGAATCATTATGGCAAGATAGGTTGCCATAATCGTCCCTCAAGGCAGTGGACAATATAGGGGATGACATCAGATCAATCTGATTTTCCCAGATTGCTCTCCATTAGGGATGCTCAGATCGATCAGCCACCGATCAGTATCGGCCGATTTCCATGAAAAATCTGATCACCTGTGGCTTGTGCTACTGCAGTCTGCAGTGATCCCTGTGTGCAGTGTAGTGTCTTGCCCTAAGTAATGTCTTTGGCAGCGTCCTCCTCCCACTTTTCATCAAGTGCGTAGGCCTGCCAAAACAAAAACAATCATGGCCTGCCAACACATGCCATGAAAACTGTCTTGTGGGTGTAGCACGTTAAAAGCTTTAATTTAATACGGAATTTGACCAACACTTAATGGAGTATTGTGAGTTTTCGAGGCTCACGGTGTGATCGTCAGTCAAACGGCAGCTAATGCAGCCATGTGGAAAACACTCACCCATAGGTGTGTGACAGTCAGAAGGCTAAGCAAATAACCTGAAAAATAATTGAATTCATCAGACGAGATGACCAGCCTGTCTCAGTGGTGGAAGACACCGGGTTCGCCGAGTGCTCTCTCATTCTCCCCCCTCATAATATAAGTACTAATTTTATTAGTAATTACATTTGTTTGGGTCCCCTGGCAGTCAAGGGACCTTGGGATTGTCCTGACTTTTCCCCTTTATACAGCAACCCTGGCCAATAACAGTAAATAAATAGAAAAATTTATTATTAATCCATGTGATCGGTATCGTCTGATTTCAGTCCTGGTTGATGGGTATCGGAATCGGCAGCATAAAACCCTGATCGGAGTATCCCTACGCTCCATACAATGAACAAATCATGGACCTTGACATACCTGAGCAATTGGCTGACAGCAGCCGCTGTAAGATGAAGTAATAAAGGCTTTATGGGAGCTATGACACCAAAGGTTATGGAGGTAATGTGCATATGCATAATTTCCAAAAATGTCTGTCAGGGATTTTTAGCATGCAAGATTTTCCTCCTGGAAAATTGTAGCCTGAGTGGATTTTTTTGCAGTGTTGTTGTTTTTTTGTTTTTTTTAATGGTTGGTTGAAATTCTGTTACAGTAAGTGACTATTAAGTGGAGGCAGATGAGAAATAATTCAAGTTTAAGGAAATGAATGCTTGTCAGCATGTAAAAAAATGATAATATTATTTTACGATGAATGAATGTAATAGCATCCTCTAAGTTGCAGTGTTGACATTTAAGGTTGGCTTTTGTGTTTGTGAATGCACACAGACCACTCTCATATGACCCTTAATGTCAAAGTCAAGCTCCATTACTCCCAATTTGTGTTTCTATTCGGCTCCAGTGCCTCTTTTGCTCTCCATTTCTGCTTCTTTGCCTCTACAATGTAGGCTGAAAAAGAGTCTTCAATTGAAACAGGCCCTAAGTAAAGCTCTGATGTCTACCACAACCTTCAACTGAACATTGGCTAAAAAGGAGCAACTAATTGTACTGTATCACTATGACATCTTATTTTGACTATTACGTATATGTGTATTTTTGGAAATAGTTTTTGTCAAAAAACGAATCGTACCCACTAGTGACAGACCCGCCAACTCACACGCCCGACCACTCTTTTTAATGCACTACATATGCACAGGCATACAAAAGGGGAAGAAAAAAAATACACATGAAAGTATTGGGTAAGTATAACGCTTATTTTAATGCACAACACAAATGCAGGGAGAAACTTGGGAAAGAGGACAAAATAAGAATTAGGATGTGTGGTGGTTTGTCTGGCCTTGGCTGTGGGCTGGGGGTGTGTGTGCTGGGGGTGCTCGAACCCTGACTACTTACAGCTGGCTTCGTTCATCAGGGGGTGAATAGCAAATAACCTCTGCTTCTCAGTCAATCAGCCGGTAAAAATACATAACAATATTAATTATATTTATTAGGGATGTCCGATATTGGATTTTTTGCAGATTACTGATATGCCGATATTGTCCAACTCTCAATTTTCCGATTCCGATATCAACCGATATGTGTAACATATCTTTTTCTTGAGTAAAATTGTTCAGTAATACTTAAGTAACAATGGGCCTCATTCACGAAACGTTCTTACGCACCAATGTGTTCTTAAAGCCTTCTTACGAAGATTTTTGGCATTCATGAAACGTGTTCTTAACTCACAGTTCTTAGATCTAAGAACAAATTCTATGAACGCTCAGGAGGACTCTTACGCACAAGCAAAGCTTGCACTTTCAATGCGCAATCGCCCTCATGATGGATTTTGCAACCTGATCCCAAAAAAATGTAGTGCAAATAAAATATCCCAACAATTATTTATCATCAAAACAACTAAAATATACTCCATCGATAAATATATATTCAAATCCCAATTCATCAAAAAAAAAAAAAAGTAGCTGGCTGGACGTGCGCTGCGCAGAGAGAGAATGTAAAGGGACCATGTAGATTTATTTGCTGAAAGCGACGATTATTTGATGTCCTGCTTCAGGCTTCAGGCTTCCGTCTCTGTTCTTGCAGGTGTGCAGGATCATCAGAATAACATCGCAATGAAACGTGGTGTGCCTATTGTGCACGTAGCACCCCCAGATAACGACATGCGCCCCCAGCCACGTCTTGAGCCAGAGCACGGGGCTGCTGTATTAATTAGGCAGCGTCTAATCAAATGTAACCACAGAAAAAATAAATTGTCACACACAAACTATGTATTTTGACTTTATTTTTCCATCATGATTGTGTAAATATTTTCTAGAGTTTCCGAAATGGTTTGGTTTCTGATTGATGGCCCACCTCCCGTTTCCTCCAGATCCCTCCGGTGCAGTCTAATCTTTTTTTTTAGTCTATTTTAAGTCAAACCACTTCTTTTTAACCTCTGCGGTGGTGCGTTTCTCCGTGGAAACGGCATTTATGTTTCCTGCAATGGTGCTATTCAGCCACAAAACGGCATGATTAATTAATTAATTAATCATTTAATTAATTAATTAATTAATTTTTAAAAAACCGTGAGTGAAGAAGAGTGAAGAAGCCGCAAAACTGCAATGTGGCGAGGGACGACTGTATTTACTTCAGAAGGAGTACTTGTCCCACGTATTAAATTAATTATTGGCTCCATATTTGATCTACTCGTGAATGGAAATGTAAGAATATAATATGTCTACAGCTTACCAAAAACTGTGTCTTTGTCCCTTTAATGGCTCATTGACAACGTGGCGAGGGGATGGTGCTGAGCTAATGCTTTTCAAATGACATTGAATAGATTTCCTGAAGATAGAGAAGGCGCCAGATCAATGCTGTACCATATGTGCCTGCTAATTTGATTCATCGAGGGAATTGTTTGCTGAATCCTGATTTGAGGTTGCCACTGCAAATGAAGAGCTGATGACGTACTGTACTGAGCTGCTGCTATTTCAGTGTTTATTGCTATCGAGCCAAAAAACAGCAAATGCAGATGCATACTTTGTTTTCTGTTTCTCTCTGTTCTTTACAAGAGCCCAGATGTGTTGCTGTAAGCACAGTGAGGTGGAAAGTGAAAGTGTGCACTGAATAAGTTCTATGTGATTTAGGCAGCACTGTGCAGGAAATACACATAATAAAACATATGCATGTCTGATCGTCCATATTGAGGGCAGCGTTGCTATGTCAACGACTACCATGCGGCAAACTTCAGACACAACCGTGCAATATTCAAAGTAAAAGCATCTTCTTTGAAACACAGCTTAAACTCATGCACTTGAGGAACAAAACTAACAAGAAAGAAAAATCTTCAAGAGAATATGAACCCAGCCTCCATATTTTCTGGCTCGTCACTAATTAAATTTGACTACTACAGAATGATTTGGGGCTACCTATTAAGTATTTTTTGTGTTTATGCACTTTTATGCCGAGACTCTTATTTTGAAACCTTTTACTTTGTGTACGTGTGTATGCGTGTGTGTTGCAACTGGTAATGCTATTCCCTCAACTGCTCTATATGCTCTATCGGTGCAGACGTCATTGCAGACGCTGGGCTTTTTTTTAACGCTTTAAGAGATGTATTTGAAGCGGTAATGACATCTCCTAAATGTGTGTGATGTTTTATTGATGTTCTGATATTATTAGAGTTGGAATGGCAGCTGTGTTTATTTAGTAAGCAGCATCTGACTGCTTAACAAATTAGCTATTATGGCTAACCTGCACATGCTGATTTAACACTCAGTTTAATTGACACTTATTATATGCAACTGTATTTGCTGCCATTGTTTACATCAATATTCAGTTTATATGCATATAAGATGGACACAATGAGTTTATTTAACTAAAGCAGTGGTTCTTAATTAGTTTCTTTCATGCCTCTTCTAGTGACAGAATTTCTTTCACACATTGAAATACTATTGAGAACAGAGCCTGACAACCGGGCTGATTATGACATATCACCGGTTAATCAACATAGGTGAATATGTAACCGATATATACTGCTCAAAAAAATTAAAGGAACACTTGGAAAACACATCAGATCTAAACTGGGGGAAAAATGATCTTGAATATCTTTCCTGATAATAAGTGGGTGATGTATTAGTAACAAAATGATGCCACATCATTTGATAGAAATGAAAATGATCACCCTATAGAGGGGGGAAATCAAAGACACCCCAAAAATGAAAGTAAAAAAATTATGCAGCAGACTGGTCCATTTAACTAAAATGTTATTGTAGCAACTCAAAATGATTCTCAATAGTTTGTGTGGCCCCCACGTGCTTGTACGCATGCCTGACAACGTCGGGGCATGCTCCTAATGAGACTACGGATGGTGTCCGTAGTGTCCTGGGGGATCTCCTCCCAGATCTGGACCAGAGCATCACTGTGGTACCTGGACGCATGGAGGAGATTCCAGGAGACAGGTAGTTACTCCAGGAGAGTTGGACAGGGCCATAGAAGGTCCTTCAATCCTCAGCAGGTTTGATATCTGCTCCTTTGTGCAAGGAGGAACAGGATGAGCACTGCCAGAGCCCTACAAAATGACCTCCAGCAGGCCACTGGTGTGAATGTTTCTGACCAAACAATCAGAAACAGGCTCCATGAGGGTGGCCTGAGGACCCGACGTCCTGTAGTGGGCCCTGTGCTCACTGCCCAGCACCGTAGAGCTTGATTGGCATTTGCCATAGACCACCAGAATTGGCAACTACACCACTGGTGCCCTGTGCTCTTCCCTGATGAGAGCAAGTTCAACCTGAGCACATGCGACAGACGTGAAAGGGTCTGGAGATGCCGTGGAGAACGTTATGCTGCCTGCAACATCATTCAGCATGACCGGTTTGGTGGTGGGTCAGTGATGGTCTGGGGAGGCATATCCCTGGAAGGACGCACAGACCTCTACAGGTTAGATAATGGCACCCTGACTGCTATTAGGTATCGGGATAAAATCCTTGGACCCACTGTCAGAACCTACGCTGGTGCAGTGGGACCTGGGTTCCTCCTGGTCCACGCCAATGCCCGACCTCATGTGGCTAGTGTATGCAGGTAGTTCCTGGAGGATGAAGGAATTGATACCATTGACTGGCCCCCACTTTCACCTGACCTAAACTCAATAGAACACATCTGGGACATTATGTTTAGGTCCATCCGGCACCGCCAGGTTGCTCCTCAGACTGTCCAGGAGCTCATTGATGCCCTGGTCCAGATCTGGGAGGAGATCCCCCAGGACACCATCCGTAGTCTCATTAGGAGCATGCCCCGACGTTGTCAGGCATGCGTACAAGCACGTGGGGGCCACACAAACTAGTGAGAATCATTTTGAGTTGCTACAATAACATTTTAGCCAAATGGACCAGTCTGCTACATCATTTTTTCACTTTCATTTTTGGGGTGTCTTTGATTTCCCCCCTCTATAGGGTGATCATTTTCATTTCTATCAAATGATGTGGCATCATTTTGTTACTAATACATCACCCAATTATTATCAGGAAAGATATTCAAGATCATTTTTCCCCCAGTTTAGATCTGATGTGTTTTCCAAGTGTTCCTTTAATTTTTTTGAGCAGTATATTAACTTTTTTTGCTGCACGGAGATTCTGTCACTCTGTTCCCATGTGTCTCTATGCTGCACCCTGCCCGAGTACCTGGGCCTTCCCCCCCAGACACAAACACACAGACCAGCGAGGTGCAGCTCTTCCTGTCGCACGCACTCGGCTGCAGCAGAGAAGATGGGAGAAATGGTGAAAAAACTGCATTTTTTTACACCATGGTAAGCTGTGACTTTGTAAAACAATATAACACTACAGTTGAGTGCCCCATGAGAATAATGTCCTTTCAGGGCCCGTCAAGGAGAACATTCTATTTTTTTTTTTCACACAAGTCTTAAAGAGCGTATTACAAAAACAGATGCAACTGTTAATCCACATGTCCAACATTGTCTAATATAAGACTATTATACGGCGTTTTAAAGTGAAATAAAGATATATGCAACTGTTAACTCCCATGTCCATCATGTCCATTTACAGTCGGGAACACTGGACAAAAGTATTACAATAGAGAAGAAAGCAGTAATGCAGTTAAATACACAGTTATTGCTTAAGGTGGCCGAGTGAGGCGAGGTGCCGACGTCATGCACACACATTATGACAGTTTGATGGCCAAAATTTCTGCTATTTTCTCATAAATGTTAGAAAAAGGCCCCATATTTACCTGATGATTTAATAGCCCATAAGTGTGCAGACCAGATTGACCAATGCCTACTAAAAAGCTGCTTTTGAGTTCCAATCCCTTAGCAATGCTGTCAAGTGCATTAGTTAGAATTTGTTGTTACAGGATAATAATCAGTGTGAACGGTCTTGGTTTTCATTCAATCACTCAAAACATTTGCCAAAAAAGTCTCTAAAAGCACACACATACGGGGGATTTTCAACAGGAGTGGAGTTATGTGCTTGGCAGCCTAACGGTCTTTTCACGCCATAAAAATAACTTGCGACCCAGTCACAAGTGAAGTTGCAGTGTGTGAAGAGATAGGCAGCTTGGAGGGCAATCAGTCTCAAGAAGCTTATAAAAGTCAGCAAGAAAATCACTTTAAAGTTTAGGGCTCCTGTAGGTGGCACATTACAAAATAGCAGGAGGCTTTGGAGGGGTAGGAGTGATCCCATTTCAGGTTCAAAAGTACAAATACTTGTAGAGTTAGTCCTTTAGATGAGCATTTGTCTCAAGTTCCGCACGATATGCTGAAGTCTCCTGAGATTTGCATAAGTCTTGCATGTGCAATAGGGCTGTCTGATAATATCTGGAGGCCAGTATTATTGGCATGCCATTAAAAATGAGATCAATATCAATATTGTTTTTTTCTGCAGATAATATTGCCGCGCAAGTGATGACGTGCTCCAAACAGCAACAAGCATACTAGTTCAGTATGTCTGAGATTTTAAATTATTTCCATGTTTCACCTTTGGATTGTATGCAAAGTGCAAATTGACTACAAAGCAGCGATTATGCAGGTGGGAGGAAGGCGTCTTCCTTTAATACTTTTTATTCAATAGACGAAATACTTAAAGTTAGTATTATTTGCAGATGATACTACTGTATACTACTACTTTTTGTTCTGGGGAAAGCACACAAGAGCTATGAGCTGGAAATCTCACATTAAAAATATACAACATAAGGTGGCGGGAAATACCTCAATATTGAATAAAGCAAAATTTGTCCTTGACCAAAAATCACTCCACACTCTTTACTGCTCACTGTTATTACCATATCTTACTTATTGTGTGGAGATATGGGGTAATAACTATAAAAGAAATCTTCACTTGCTAAATGTCCTGCAAAAAAGATCAGTTAGGATAATCCATAATACAGCGTATAGAGAACATACAAATCTTTTATTTCTAAAATCACAAATTGAAATTGCTAATTTAGTACATTTTCAAACAGCCAAAATTATGCATAAAGCAAATAATAACCTGTTACCCAAACATGTCATACAATACTTTTCTACAAGAGAGGAAAAATATGACCTCAGGGAAAATCTAAACTTAAAACACTTGAGAACAATGCTAAAAAAATACAGCTTTTCAAAATGTGGAATCAAATTATGGAATGGATTGAGTAAGGAACTCCAACAAAGCACTAAGATGAGTGATTTTAAGAAACAATACAAGCAGTTGATGTTTGCAGTATACAAGGAAGGAAAGTCTTGAACTTGTTCTGTTGTGTCTATTTATTATTATTGATTTATTTATTATATATGTAGGACTATTATCTATTATGATTGTGGAAAGGTCCTGACATTTATTTATACAGTATTACCACACTGATACATGACTTATCAATTTTTTATGTTTTAAAAACATCACATGAAATACAGGAAGTGAATAATTGCACTGCAACAGATGTAAAATGGATGGGGGGTAGGATTAAATTTGATTTGCTTCTTCGTACTCCCTTTGGACATGTGGAACTGCTAATTGTACTTTGTGATGTATTCCATTGTAACTTCTACGCATCTTCAAATACAGTGAAACCATTACTATTATCAATATGTTTTGTTCGTGCTGCGTTCATTTGTATTAGTCCAGAGTTTCATATTTGTAAGTTGCCAGCATTATTTAATTGGATTCTTATTTGTGAAGACTAACCTGTCTTACTTGTTGATGGGAGGAGAACATGTTGTTTTAGTTGACCGTTGGTCATGATTTTTTAATGACTATTAAAATAAAATATGGAACTGTTTAGACTGCCACAGTGTATCTTGAGTGTTGCTTTGAAAAAATGTAGTGTATATTGACACCAAGAGTCCATACAGCCTGCTTTTCTTGTCATAAGGCAACTCAGCTGCTGTTCACCTTCGCCTTTCCAGTTGATTTCTCTTACCTTCCGTATCTGACGGCTACAAATGCCTTCATCAGAAGAAATAGCCGAGAGCTACTTCTTCTGTTTTCTCCACTCAGATAGCAGTGAGATTTTCTCCAAATTCAATTTGTGTGTTTCAGCCTTAGGCTTTCAAAGACTCTTGAGATGTTTCAACAGCGTGGTGTCCCTCAGTTTAATAAAGACCATAGCTATTCAATTTATGAAAATTAGGGCTGTCAAAAATAGTGTGTTAACAGCGGTAACTAATTTATTAAATTAATTATGTTACATTTTCTTGCATAATGAACGCATACGCATCATGGCGAGCCATAGCTCTCTGTTATGACGACAGACAGCGGCACAGTGTACCTCCCCACGGAGTCACATAGAGTCTGACACTCTTTTATAACTTTATTCAGACCTGAACACACCAACAGCAGTGCAATTCTAACACCATATACTGTATATATGTATCTGCAACTCCAAACAAGTTCGTTCCTCATTGCACTTCCTCATTGTCACTAGACAGTCCGTGAGATGCATTAACTGACACTCGGAACATAGTGTATGTGTGGTTTAAATAAAGAGAAAGACAAAGAAAAAGTAAGTGGATATTCTTATCACTCACTCTGTAAGTACAATTTGCTGCATTTAAGTATGCTCGGAAATCCCACAAAAGAAACTCCAAACATGTGAATTCAACTTAAGTGACGTGGTGTCTTTGAATGCAATCCCTCATTGCTCATAGTAACGCTGTTAAAGTGTGATTCAAATGTTGCTCTAGTATTAAAGAAACTGGTGTTAGGTAAATAGATTTTCAGTCATGTGTGCTATCTTTTAGCTTGATTTAGTTTTCAGTTCATTTGGAGTTGTTAATACATGCTAACATATACAGTATAATTATGTCCTGTCTTTTATATTGCTTTCAATAAAATACAGTAAAAATGTGCATATTTCAGACATGGTTGCAAATGGTGATTAATCATGATTAATTCATTTGAAAACGGGGATTATTCTGATTAAATGTTTTAATCATTTGACAGCCTTGATTAAAATAATATTACAATGTAGATTTTTTTCATGCTTGTTTTTGGTTTTGGTTTTACTGCAATATCCAAAAGGCATTTGAGCTTTACAGTCACTGATTTAGCCATTTATGTGCATTCCTCAGAGGGCAAAAACAACTTTGTGTCTGAAATGAGAAGACATTACCATGGGAAAACCATTGCCAATAATTGAAGTTGCATTTTGTTGGTCACCAAAAATACTCCGACAAAGACAGTTTAGAAGAATCTCTGAAAATGTCTTTTGCTGATTTATTTGTTCAGGAAGAATTTCAATTGGGAGTCCATATGGCACAACACTCATCCTTCTGCCAAGATAAACTATTTCTTGTATTAAAGTATCAGCTGAGTCAAAATGCAGAGTAACATATACTTTGGGGGAATGTTCACTTTGTGCCGCAACAGTCAGTATCTGCATTTTAACATGAAAGATGCACTTGACATTTCACAGTCGCAATCCAATTTACTGTCAAACGCCTTCAGGTGTTGCAAGGAATGCTCAGAACATGTTGCGTGACCACCAGCAGACGAGAAGAACGCCTCCATCATGGGGAAGGAAAAAAGGACCGCAATAAGTTTGACACAGTTAAGACACAAAAGGCACAAAATAAATAAACGGCTTTAAAATAATTGAATGATGACAGGATGTCTTCCTCCCCTTACCCTAGACCAGCAGTCAAAACCATTAAATATTGTTTTCTGACACTTTGTTAGCAAGTATAAACGTGAAAAGTGAATCTCTCAAAAGCATATTGTCAGGCGAAGGGTGTTTATTACGCTCACAAATGTAGTCGCATTGAGTGAGCGTTCATGCCATGCTAAAACAGTGATGGAGAAGTTTTCGAAAAGGAAAGATGCTAACTCTGAACTGGACCCTGAACAAAATTTGAACCCAGATGAAGACCCAAGTATGAGTGGAGGTCAAAAGAAAGCAAAGACAGCAAAAGCTGTCTTTCATTTGGATTTACTTTCACTGGGGACGCAATGAAACCGACTCTGTTGTACTTAGTGTGTGATGAAAAGCTATTCAACCATGCTATGGTCCCAAGTAAGCTTAAACGCCATCTCCAAACAAAACACTCTTCACTTCAAAACAAGAATGTGGACTATTTTCTTCGCCCGCATGAATACACAGAGAAGCAGGCAACTTTCATGAAAAAAAAACCTTTCAGAAAGGTAAATGATAGAGCCCTTAAAGCTAGCTACCACGTTGCTATGTCAAAAAAGTTGCACACTGTGGCAGAGACAGTAATACTTCCCACCTGCAAAGACATTGTAAATGAGATACTCGGACCTGAGGCGGCTAAAGAAATTGCCAAAGTCCATCTCTCAGATAACACAATTTTCAGACAAATGAATGACGTGTCTGCAGTGTGGTTTTGGAAAAGATCCGTATCAGTAAGAAATTTGCATTGCAACTTGCTCAAGTCTTGGACGATATTGTGGATGGAGACGCAATCAGAGAAAACTTTTTTTTGCAAGGCAATGCAAAAAAACAACAACAGGAGGGTACATTTTTCCGGTCACATCAGGATATCTTGAACAAGGAGGGCTTAAGTTGGAAAAGTGCTCGAGTGTCTGCACTGATGGAGCTGCAGCCATGGTTGTGCGCACCAAACTCTCTGTAAGCAGAGTGAAGGAAAGAAATCCAGATGTGATTGTTACGCACTGTTTTACACATCGTGAGGCCCTCGTAGCCAAGACTTTACCCGCAGACCTAGTTCCCGTGTTGGATGACTATGTGCGCATGGTAAACTTTGTAAAGTCATGACCTGTGCAAAGCCGCATTTCTGCATCTTTGGTTGCGGAAATGGAAGCAGAGCATAAAGCCTTGCTGTTCCATACGGAGGTGCGGTGGTTGTTGCATAGCAAGGTCTTGGCCTGTGTGTATGAGCTGCGGGAGGAACTTAAAGTGTTTCTGACAAATGAGAGGTCCGATTACGCAAAGCTGCTTGCAAGTTATGAGTGGTGTGCAAGGCTGGCATACCTGGCAGATATTTTTCATCATTTGAACTGAACACACAAATGCAAAGCCGAAATGATAACCTTCTTACAAGCACAGATAAACAAACTGGATTACGAGCACAGATAAACAAACTGGATTCCGTTCAAAGGTGCAACTTTGGCAACAACAAAGTGGAAATCATGAAATGTTCACACTCACCAACCAATGGAATGATGTTAACGCTGCTACTTTGTGTGAGATAATAGTTCAGCATTTGTCTTGGCTGGGTTTGGGACCCATGTTGCTCAGCATCAGGTGGTGGAGAGGACATGACTTTACAGGAGCAGGAGGCTCCAACTAAACTGAGAAAAATTGTGGTTTAAAGCTAAGTTCTGCTGATCTACCTTTGGACAGTTTTTGGTTGGCTACTGCCAAGGAGTTCCCCTTTCTGGCAAACAAAGCTATTTTGACATTGCTCCCATTTTCCACGACATATCTGTGTGAGGTGAGTGAAGCCTGACTGCTATAAAAACTAAAAACAGAGAAAGACAGAGAGCCGTTGAGGAAGCGCTTTGTGTGTGTCTTTCTTTGATTCCTGCCAGGATACCAGCTGTGTTCATCCAAACAGGCCCAGGTTTGAAACTGAGTGGGTAGAAATGTGTCCCATCGTAAAAAATTGTGAGTGAAGGAAGTGACGTAGGCTTCGAACATACGCAGATACAGTAGACGCCCCTACAACGTAAATAATTTGTTCTGAGAACGTTTATGTTATAGGGTTTTTATGTTATACGAAGCGTAAAAGGGCACTTCAAAATATTCAAAGTCCACCAAATATGGTGGGAAAATATAAGGAAACGTTAGCATAAACATAGTAGAGTAACATTCCAATATAAAATAAGGTAATACATAAGATTACTGTAAATGAATACAACTGAAAAACAAAAACAATCTTACCGTTCACGAGATGTCTTGATAAGGAGCGCAAGGGGAGGCAGGAAGGAGGAGGAGGACTAGCCTTAAAGAGTCTAACAGTCAGCTGGTGTCACAGACAAACACACACGCACTACAAGATAATCCTGTGTGCAAAATTTTAATTTGTAACTTAACTTAATTGTTTAAGTTAGTTTCAGGGCGACTACGAAGAAGAAGGACTTTGAAGGGACAAGCCTGTCTCTCACACAAACTCACGTACGTGCTGGATAAGTCAGCCAATGAGATGAGAGCGTAGGCGGTGCCCCGATAATCAGCCAATGAGAGCATGAAGCGTCAGAAGACGTCACCAAGGGTTAGTCTGAACTTGCACCGACTTGAGGCATTAATAAAATTTATTGAAAAAAAAAAAACTTGCACCGACTTGGCGCTTTACGTTATATGGAATTTCTTCTGTAATACGATGCAAAAACTTTACATAAATTCTTTACGTTCAGTGGAATTTACATAAAAGGAGGTTTGCGTTATGCGAGGTACTACTGTACACGGATCGTGTTTCCTGTACGGATTGAGTAGTGACGGGCCCCACTTCTTCTTCTTTTGTGTCCTCAGACTGTTCTTAATATTACCCTCTACAAAACACTAGTGATGTGCAATCCCGCTGATTTGCTTTCCAATTCAATACTGGGTAAAATTCAGGCTGGTATCGGCGATACTGATCCAATACCAGTACTTTATGCAAATACACTGAATGCGTCTGGTACATTTTAAAAGGGAGTGCATTTCAAATCATAGCATAAAGCAGTGGTTCTCAGCTGGTTTGGCAGTGGGACCCACCATCACCCTTCAGTCACAAGCATTCCCTTATTGTGGAAATGTTTCAACTAAAACTTCTTAACAGGGAAATACCTGTACAATGCTATGTCATGTGACGACTGCACTTTCTCCTTATTCTTCATTTCTTATAGGGCTATCTGAAGTATTACGTTGTTTGTGTGCACTCATCATCCAACAATGTTAAAATAAAAATAATGTCCCATATTTCCAAAATGGATATCCAGTTGCATACAATTCGATGTAGTTGTTTACAAATAATTCTTTTTCTGTAAGTGTTTTTTTTTTTCAATCATTGCACCTGAAAGTTTCCTGTGGCCCGGTTTGGCCTTGTCCATGGACTGGTCCAGAGGTTGGGAAACCCTGCTCTAAAGCATTTTGAATACAGCCCATTGGGGGTACCACAAATGTCATGTATACATGCCTGGCTGATAGCGGTCACTCATTGTTGTTTCTGTTGCTTGCACAGATGTTTATATTCCACAATGTGACTATCACTGTCCCGGAGAACTTCACCCAGTGTACCACCCATGGCAGCTTTGTCCAGCACTGGCAGGAGACGGTCTACAACATGTTCACCTTCGCGTGCCTCTTCCTCCTTCCTTTGGCCATCATGATTTTCTGCTACACAAGAATCCTCATAGAGATATCCAGCAACTGTAAGTCGCTGCTTTCATTCCAAGCCCATCTGAGAGGAAAATACATTTTTCAGCACATACTGTACTTTGATTTTCTCTTTATAGGGCCCTTACTTATGCGGAGATTCAAATACCAATTTTATATACATCTATGTAAGATGGGCAGCCTACATGGAAGCAGAAAATGTATTGCACAACATAATGGCTTGGTTCCATCATTGTAGACTAGAGCATCTGGGCCACACAGCTATGGCCTCCTTTTTATCTAACCCACAAATATACTTCCACACAGTTTGTCCTCCACCTTGGTGAAAACAGTCTTGGAGAGGAGGAGACTGCACCACTATTACTGCGATGCAGGCTGGGAGGCTAATTGGCTTCAACACACTAAGTGCATGTCAACTTTCTTGAAAAAAACAAAAACGTCAGTTCTGGTGGACGCTGGTGTGGCCCTGATAACATCCACCCTCCCAGTGGTGCAGTGGTGTGTTGCTACAGTAGCTCATTTACGTGTTGTTATCTAGTCTCCAACAGATTTTAACATACTTCAACATACTTCTCAAACAGCTTCGGATGAGGGTTTGTTGACCTGATAAGAATTAAATACAGTGGAACCTTGTCATTAATCTGTTCCAAAAGGTCAGACGAAAACCAAAACAATTTTTGCCATAAGAAATCATGTAAATCCAATTAATCTGGTTCCAGAAACCCCAAAATATGAATACAAAACACATTTTTATAAAGAATAATATAATAATATATAACATAGTGATCACAAGAACAGGACAGCTTGCTACCTAGACTTGAGCTCGGACTGGCGCGAGGTACGGATTTGTTGAAACAAACAAGTTACAAGTGCTGTCAGCCACGAGCCAGCCAAGCTAACCTCAAGGTCAAAGTGGTTGCCTAGCAACAATGCCACACAAGAAGGAAAGTGATTCTTGCTTGAGAAATCCAGGTCCAGAGAAAAAAATCTGAGGAGTCAGATGAATCCCTGGAAATAGGGATATATGAGGATGAATGAGAGGGAATTGTCATTATATGAGGTAGCCACTGTAGGAGCAACTGCAGAAAAACAAAGGCAAGATCCTAGAAGCCTTCTACAACAGATTTAAAGTTCAATCACAGAATCCAAAAGTCCAAAAGGAGCTTCACTGAAATGAAAATGGATAATAAAGAGATTCATGATGATATCAAGAATCTTAGAGAAGAAAATATGAAAGATAAAGATATTAAAGTCCTGCTCTGCGTGTCACTCTTAAGGACGATAAAGAAGCATTCCACCCAGGTCATATGCCAGGGCAGTTGAGAACAGAGGACAACCAGACAAAAAAGATGTTGCCTCAACGATGCAGCAAGTTGCCAACTTTCTCGGTGGGATGGATCAACACCATCGATGCATGCATTCTACTGCATGGAAGAAACAACATCAGGCCCAACATCATCACCAACAGAAAATTCAATAGCACACTCCTTGAACAGGACAGGAGCTGAAAGTTACAAACGTCGACATGGATGAGCAGTTGACAAATTGCAACACAGACAGCGACAAGAAAGCACACAGCCTGAGGAAGCAGTTGAAAATTCAAGGTACTTGGAGCTGCAGCTGCAAGATCGTCAAGTTAAACGGCGGACCAGAAGAAGCGAAAGTACTTGTCATCAAATACATCGAGGATTTGGACAAATATTAAAAATCAAATCTCCATGACAACAAGAAAAATGAAGGAAATGGTCACTGAATTCAATAATGTCTCTTACCTTCTTTATCAAAGTTCTGGAACTTAATAATTATTCAATTTAATAATTTTTAAAAAGCACAGATTCCTCTAACACTCAGAAATACACAGTGCTATTAGCAGGAAGAAAGGCGACAGATATGAGTCGTTCATTGTTCTGTGTTATCTATGAACAAAAAACCCCCCCAGGCACACACATAACAGGATAACAGAGCGGATGCTTTATGTAAATGGTCTTAAAAAGGTATCATTATGTGTGTACGTGAGGCAGATGTTTACACTGTGTGTGTATGTGTGTGCAGGCTTCATTTTATTAGTGTCCCAACATTTTCCACCACGGGCCGATACATTTTGTACATTAACGATGCAAAACCAATACAGTGTGGGTCAATATATGCCAAGCTATCTGAACAAAACATTGACATCTTAGCTTTGTGTTATCGGGGGTAAAGTTCACTTGTGAATGGACATCCAGATGTTTATTTAAGTCAGGGGTTGGCGAACTTTTTGGCTAAGAGAGCCATGAAAGCCACATATTTTAAAATGTATTTTGATGAGAGCCATAATATTTTTTAACATTGAATACAACTAAATGTGTGCACTTTTAAGCAAGACCAGGGTTGCTCACACTTTTTCAGCCTGTGAGCTACTTTCAAAATGACCAAGTCCCAAAGATCTACCTCCTACTATAAATATAGAAAATATATATATTTACTGTATTGATTACATATTTATGTACGTTATACATGTATGTCAGGGGTGCACGTACCTTTTCAGCATGCAAGTACGTCATAATGATCTATGTCTTTCTATAAAACATACATATAACATCTAACCAGTAAACTTTGAAATGTTATTGTAAATATTCACAATTTGGTCACATTTTCAAAGTGTACAGCTAATCAAAGTAGTTGATATCATAATGATATTCAATATGGCAATAAAGACAATTACACATAATTACTCAATAGTTGTGTATATAACCCGAGTACTGGTAATATGTCAGTCAAAATAGCTAAGTAACGTTCATTGTGAGACACAGTCCATGCATCAGTGTGATATATTAACTATGTCGAGATAAGCTACTCACAACCTTACCCTCAGCTAAAGCAAATAAATAATTGTGCTCTCTTGCAGTGCTGTCCAGAGACGTTCACCTTCGCCGGTCCCACAACAACATCCCCAAAGCTCGAATGAGGACTCTCAAGATGAGTATTGTCATTGTGACATCATTTATAATCTGCTGGACCCCTTATTACCTGCTGGGCCTTTGGTATTGGTTGTTTCCCGAAAAAATGGAGGAGACGGTTTCCCATTCTCTCACTCACATGCTGTTCATCTTCGGCCTCTTTAACGCATGTCTGGACCCCATCACTTACGGTCTGTTCACCATTCACCTCCACCAGGGCCTGAAGAGGTATTGCCAAGGCTCCAACACACAGATCACTTCTGAAAACAATAATTGTCTCATGCACATGGCTCGCCTGTCGTCCCGCAGGCACATGGCCTCAGGTGGCCCGCGCATAGACACGGAGGAAAGGAGTGATGACTGCAGCACGAAAATTGGCTTGAGGCCAACGATGCCCGTTAGCGAGATCTAACGGTTTAAAGCGTCCCAATGACGATAATCTCAATCTCGTAATGAGTGTTCGGCTTGGTCTTGCAATGAGAAACACAGAGGTTTGGCAAACGTTCATTGTTTTCTGCCTGATCCACTCAAGTAATCATGGTGTAATATTCTGCAGATGGACAGATGGGAAAAGATTCAACAAACCACTGCCGAGTGATGTGTGCCACTGCTCATTTGAAAGCCCCCCATCGCCCTCCTCCTGTGCATGCCTGAGTGGTGTGTACGCCACATGGAATCACGCTCTTGTTACATTTACCTCAGAAATCCAGTCTGACCAGAAACGTTATTATCGCTGGTCAAATGGAGTGCTTCTTTTAATGAGAGTGACAGATGATTGACTGGAGTGTAAAAGCGGACATACCTGTATGTGTTACTATGGTAACTACATCCTGGAATGTCTGCAAGTCACCAACTACCATATGCCAGATGCAAAAGATGCAAACTTCAGCATCACAAGTATGCCTGGCCTTGATTTGGGTTGAAATTCCCAAAAGAAAAAAAAAAAAAAAGTTATGTTACATAAGTTACATATCAGTTTATATGTTAGGCAACTTTGTCTATGAAAATAGACATGTGGTAACAAAATCTTCATTTTATGCAAATTCAACTGAATTTCTACATGATAAAAGTACTATTTGTCAATAAACAAATGTACAAATCGCACAGCTTTTAATATTTTCAAAAGTTCCACAAAAATGAAAGGAAATTTATGACCACTGTTTGCAGTATAGACACTTGTCCACTGCACAACTAAGCTAACTAACAAACTGCCTCGGTTTGGGGTGGTCCGCTTCAAAATAGCATAAAGCAAAAACTAAGAAAACCAAGCCACATTAAATGCATCAGTTGGAACAAGATATGCTAACAAACAACAAAGGCAGAGAATGGCGGTCTCTCTTGGTAAAAATACAAATTTTATCCAAAGGGAGACTAAGGGCAGCTAAAAAACAGACTGCTACAGCAAAGTGGAGACTTGTGTATGTGTATCCTCAAATGTTACAATGACAAATCTTTCAATAATACCTCATAGTTTGTGGTAGATACCAAACTGTATTGGACATTTTAAGGATTCTTTTCCATGTTTTTAAAAATGTTTATTTTCCATGGTTTCCTATAATCACTTCAAAGTGGCTTCATGTGTGCAATACGTTACATTACCAAAAAATGAATGTCACAACATGATCATTATTGACCCTGTCAGCTTTTTTTTCCAAGAAAATGTAATGTATTTGATGTCCCCCCACAGCATGTTGTTGATGTGCTAGTGACTACTCGGATATTCCGACATCAGTTGTGTGTATCACCACATTGTGTCATAAAGAAAAAGTCACTAATTTGTCGATTCTATCTTATACGTTTGATGGGGTATTATTTAAAAGGTCTTGTGTATTTTGGACAGAATATCTTGATATTGTATTTATTTTTGCTTTGTTCACAATGTTATTTATAAGATTTGTTTGCATGCTATTGGTTTTATTTTGTATTGTCACTGAAGTTCTTGTAATGTATTCTGATGATATGTTTATTTGTTGAATAAAAACAATATCTACCAAATGATGCAGAAAGTAACAAGATTCCTATTTTTTTGTGATGTCTCTGCCATTATATGAGGCAACAGGGTAATGTTCTACAATACAATTGGTCTGGATGGAGTGTTGGATGATTTTGACTACACCAAATGAAAACCACTTACGTTTTTTTTTATACACTCGACCTTTTGCTCTCCCAAAGCTTGTTGAACAATCTTTATGTAATTGCAACAGAGCTAATAGATGAGCCTTTTGTGTCCAGGGATGTTGATGGCGCACAGACTGGTGGAACACGACTTGAATTTGTATAATTTACCTCATCGCATTGAAACACTGTGTCACACATAATGGGTACATGCATCATACTTGTAGGCATGAATAACTCATCTTCTTCCCTATTTGTTCAGTCAAATTAAAAAGACGAGCTTCCTATTCTTCAAGAAGGCACGACCTGTGACAAGTGACGGAATGCAGATAACAGCTACATGCTAAGGTGTTTGCTGTAAAACACGTGATAGTGAAGGCGAACTTCACTTGGCTGTGATGAATGATACGTTCATTAAAGTTGACAGACTCAAAGGAGCTGTGCTGCTCAGTGACACTGAAAAGCAAACGTGACGGGGATATCTCCTGGCACTAGGGCCATGTTTCAGTGATTTACCTGCCTTGTGTGTCAAATGGCAATTCTAGGGCAGAAACTGCACACATACAGTTTCCCATACATTCATTTATCTGTGGTGGGCTGCCACATATAATAATTGCCCCCCACAAATTGGCAGTGTACTATATCGCAATATACGTTTGAGATCATATCGCCCATCTCTTTCTTTGGCCAATTATGCAAATTTGACCATGACATTATCTAACCCCACAGGCGCTTCATTTGGTTCAAGTGTGGAGACATACTTGGCCACTCCATCACCTTCACCTTCACCAAGGTACTTGACATGTGGAGGAGTGTTCAAAAAACTGCCTTGTGGCCCAGTTTCCCGAGGGAAGGGCTCATGCTCTGCTTCCGAACGTCACAACACATGCTGGAATTCATGTTCATGTTTCCGTTCAATGAACCCCAGCTCGCCACACTGGCGGCACTCGTGCAGCTCTAGACCATGACATAACCACCACCACGCTTGACTGGAGGCAAAACAAAATTATCCTCCTACTCACTAGTGTTGCCAGCTGTCTGTTGACTCATTTTCAGGTGATATTAAATCTATCCTTCTATACAAGCTGTACGATGACTAAAGTGCATCCACATTTCATTTCTATAGCATTTTTCCTTGAGAAGATAAAGGGATAGACTAACTTCCCTGGGCGACCTTGTGCACCCAGATAATACCTCATATAACAGTAGAGTCAATTGTTTGCATAACTCTTTCCCTACTTGAGGAAATCGACTAAATAAAGCAACAGGCCAGATGTGATTATCAGTGCTGACTGTGTGTGTGACGTCTTTTGTCGACTTTTACAAACAGACTGGTGTTTAAAAAGTCAGTTGTGCCAAAAGTTGCTTGGTGGAGTGAACAGATATCCTGGAACATTTTTGACAGGAACACCTTTTTGCTGCTTTGTCTAGATTGGTGACCATGAGAAGATTCATGTGTAAAGTGTGTGCCTCTTATCGGACAGGTTATGATTAGTTATGGTTGTGTACACTTTGTACCCAGAAGAAATTCTGTAAGTTCACCTACGTTTAACTCCTAGACAGATACTGCAGACAGATGGAATGCTTTCAGAATGTTTTCAGAATGTGATTCAGGGCTTGTCCACACAGGAACCTTTTCAGGTAAAAACAGTAAAGTATTACATTTTTCAGCCTTTCATCCACACGGGTCTTTGTGTTCTGGGTGCGCTGAAACGGTATTTTCTGAAAACACCTCCCAGAGTGGGAAAATCTGATAATGCTGCTTTACCGTTGCAAAACAAGCAAAGCAACACACTACTTAATTAGACGATGACGTTGCTACCCCATTGCCGTCACATGACCAGAAGTGACAGGTTGTGTATTGCTGAAGAAAAGCCAAAATAAAATCTGAATATTTCGACTGTCGTGACTCCCAGTCGACATTCTCCTGATATATTTTTAGCGTTTATTATTTATATGCATTCATCTAATTGCCTTTTTATATAATCCATTTTTATATGTTGAGCTTTTTGTGCTTCAGTTGTTGGGAGTGGAAAACAATGGTGTGTCACACCCTGAAGTGGACATTGATTAGCTGTCATTGTGTTTGGGCTTGTTTATGGGGTGTCACGACACCTTGCAAGATTAAAACATGATATTTCTTGTTTAGAGAAAAGCTGTCTCGTAAGAGCAGGGCAACCAGAAGCCAATCAGACTGTCAACTATGGCATTGCTGCTATGAATGATAATCATGTAATATGGAAGTGGCAGTGCACAAGGCAGGATTGGAACCGCACATAAAGTGCTTTATGCACATTATAAACCAGAGGTGTGGACTAGAGAAACTTGACTTAGACTCGAATCAGACATTTTCTCAATTTTGACTCAACAATATAATCAAAAATTTGTAACTCGCAACTTTGACATCAATGACCCAGGACGTGACTCAGATTTTAGTCTGATGACTTAAAAATACTTGAGATTTTCAGTGAGTGTTCAGTAAAATATGTTCCTGTTCAAAGCATTCAATTAACGTGGCCATTGTTACATCATTTCCAGCAAGACAGCAAATTTTGCCACAGAATTTGCCGTATTGATTGCGTCTATGAACAGCCAGGTTTAAGAACAAAAAAACGAGGGTGTGGCTTACATTTCTGTGAGCACCAGACTGCTGTAGAGTGGTAGAAAGTTTTTCACATGTACATGCGCGCACACACAAAGTTATTTAGTTAAAATGAATATATTTCGAACGTCTTAAGAAGTTCATTTGTTGTCGTACTGGTTTGTCTTGTTAAAAAAGCAATTCAAAATGCATTCACTGCATTTGTTAAATTTAATAGATTGTTTCATTGTTTCATTGTTAAAATAGTATTTTATTTGGTTAACACTAAACAGTGCTCGTGAGTTGCGAGGACTCAAAAATTTTAAGTCTATGACTTAGGACTTGACTTGAACTTGCATGTTTTTACTTGAGGCTTTGACTCAAAACTTGGGATTAAAGACTTGAGACTTACTTGAGACTTGCACAACACTGACTTTCTCCCACCTTGGCTATAAACCTTGCAATCCAACCTTCCACTGTGTTCCCAGTGTTACTCACTCGTGATGTGTGGCTGTTTTTTCCATTGGAGTTGAACAGCTGCCGCCATGTTAATGTCGAAGCAGAAGCTGTAGTAATTCTACATTTGAAAAAAGATTTGTACGATCAAAACACTGTCACTGCATTAGTTTTCTATCAAAACGCGGCATCACTTTCACTACTTCCTGGTTTGGCACCCTAAGCATCATGGAAATTGTAGATATTTTAGTGTAAACATAAAACTACTGCAATCTGCAATCTATTTTACATGTATCTACCAGTGACTTTACCAGTCATGATGAAATATCTGATGAAAAGTCTGAGGAAAAGTCAGTTTATGTTTGTCGCCCATAATACACTGTATGTTGCACAAACATTGACTATAAACCATGACCTGCTACAGTGCTACAATGTCTTTAATGTAAGTACGTAAGTATGACATCATTATTCTTGCTAAGCGGACAATAAAATACATAGAAATGTCATATGAGATGCACTTGCAGTGCCGCTGCATCCTGAAGGGGTCAGGCATGCGTGAGCTGGAAGGTGCTTGTCACTGTCGTGCTTCCATAAAGGAAAGGCCAGCGTTTCTTTGTTTTTTTTGTTTTTTTTTACAGCAGTAACACTAGCTTGCAGCAGGTCAAGATACATTCAAGATATTTTTATGCCCTACTGAATGAATGAATTAATTTGACAACCAATATGAAGGACTATATACTCAAGCTCACCAGGAGGTGATCAGACTTTTGCAACAAAGCATCAGAACTTTTCCTGGAGAAGGAAAGGCTGCATGCACTTCATATACAGACAAAAGGTAAGAACACAAATATTTTCCAGTTAATAAAAAATGAATAAATGGGACTACAAAGTATTTGAAAACAATTTAAATACATAAAAAAAAAAAAAAAACTCAATTATTCTCTTCTTTTTGTTGTCATCCTAATGAGCAACCTCTATTAACCTAAAAAAAAAAACCCTCCAAGAGTCAGTGCCTCACCAGCCACGAACCTCACCGCAAGTCGCACGTCTTTACTGCACATCAACATAAAATATTCAGTAGCAGCTACAACTGCTGCGCTCTTAACTCAATGTACCTCCATTGTTTCATGACTCAGTTAAATAAAAATGCCTGCAACTACCGTGTGCCAACACCACTCATGCAGCCCCAGACCAAGACGCTACCACCACCATGCTTTGGCAAGACAAAATTATCTTGATACTCACTTCTGTTACCCGCTATTTAGACAAGAATGGCTAAGTGTTGAGTGGATAGTAAATCTGTACTGTTTACCAAGTTTCATTTCTGCAGTCTCTTGAGAAGACATACTGTCAGAAATTGGTTGCTGAAATGTGAGGGGCGCACATACTTTTTGTCAGATACTGTATGTACAGGGTCAGGCAAAATGATCTGGCACATTTGTAGGTTAAATAAAAGGCAAATAAAGTAAAGAAACAAAAAAGTGTTTTTATTTTTGAAAAGTACATATAATGCAATTTTTTTCCATATAATGCCATTTTGCTTGGTTTCTTTATAATGCCATTTTGCTTTGTTTCTTTTTCAGTTGCTGCCATGAATTGGACTGGTGAGCATCGCGCTTCGCACTTCAATCTTGGTAGACATGATCCCGTACCAGCTCGAAACACCATCTTGTTATGGGTTACCAACTTCAGAGCTACTGGATCTGCATTGAGTGTGTGGACAATAATGGATCCCATTTGACTGATTCAATTTTTAAAACATAATGAAACAGAATGGCATTATATGTACTTTTCAAAAAATAAAAACACTTTCTTGTTTCTTTACTTTATTTGCCTTTTATTTAACCGACAAATGTGTCAGATCATTTTGCCTGACCCTGTATATACTGTATGTAACAATGTGTTGATGTAGATTGTGTCACCACGTCTGCAATGTATCATTTCTACCAATTTGTGTCTAATAATGTGGTCTTCCACGTATGCATAGAAAGTGAAGTTAACAAAACACAGTAAAACTGCACTCCAGTTGAAGCAGTCACTGGTAAATTGTGCTTCTCCACAGGGAGCATCCATAATGTATGATTTTAGTACTCTCTGCATATCAATGCGAAAAGCAAAAAAAGTGTACTTCGCTCCTCTTTCTAATAGAGGAAAAATACCAAACAATCACGGCACAATTATTATGTTATGAGTTTAGTATAAATTTCAACAAGGAAATCTCAAACGCTATCGAGGTTAATATCTTTCACTTCCTCTCACTCTGGGGATTCATGATCTGCACCGAATATGAATGTTCAGCTGCGCATTTTAATCAAAGCCAGGTTTCATTTGCCAGCGATGATTAAGAAACAGAGTGAAGGGCGCTGCTCAGCTGGAAAAATGGCCAGATTGTTGTGTGTATTGTTTTCGGTAAATTATATAAACCTTGGCTATACATCCATCCACCCATTGTCTATGCTGCTTGTCCTCACTAGTGTCACGGGGGTTTGCTGGAGCCTGAAACCTTGGCTAGCGTCATTAATGTTTTCCAGGAGTTCTGGCTAACCAAATCAATTTTTCCCATACTAAATAATGTAAAAATACAATTAATCCGTTCCAGAAAGCCACAAATGTTAACACAAAACATTTTTTATAGTTAAACAATGATAGCTTTGGGGGGTGAACTGTCGGGGGCACGTGAGCGGTAGGGAGGACTTTCAATATTAGTGCAGACCTGCCAACATGTATGAATTTGTCATAATCAGCATACAATGTTTTTTGTTGCGTTTTCTCTGGCTTTAATGTAACACTTTGCAATCTTTATCTGTGGTTCAGTACTTTTTACACTTGTGTGACAGTAGTTTAAAAAACTAGATGTGTGGAACACAACTTGCCTTTTTGTGTTTTAATATTAACAGCAGTTCAGTTCATTTTGACAGTCGGGTTAGGGTTAGCTGGTAAATGTTACTTAAATCATACTTAATAAAGGTGTTATGGTGCTCACAATAAATTATTCATTTTCTACCTTTTATCTTGTTCAGGGTAAAGGGTGAGCTGGGGTCTATCCCGGCTTGGTCACAACTGTTTTCATTCATTTCCTGCTGCTTAAATTGTTTCAGATCATGGGTGAGTTGGAGCCTATCCTAGCAGACTTTTGAGCAAGAGATGGGGTTACATCCTGGGCTGGTCGCCTATCAATCACATGGCACAAATAGACAAACAACCATTCACATTCACATGTCTTTATAAAGGCAGAATTTCTGATTCAATACGTGTGGTAACAGAAAGAGTGAGATAGCACATAGAAGCAGTCAGAGGAGGGCTTCTCCCGTGGGGGGGGCCGCCATACAGTCAGGGGCTCAGACACCCACAGGGATGTTTGGCTCCTTCACACAGAGGGGAGTCAGTTGAGGAAATTTGTGCATCTGATCAGGATGCAGATATTGGCGACTGTGTGTTAGTGTGTGCAGCCTCGTCGTAACCAGTCTGCTCTACGGTTATTAGTTATTTGGAGTGTGGCATTGAGATGAGGATGGAGATCCCAGTACTGTAGATGTCTTTTAAATGCACCATTAAAGAATACAATACATTTGCCACCTTAGCATTACAAAATCCATCCATCTATCCATTTTCTATGCTGCTTGTCCTCACGAGGGTTGCGAGGGTATGCTGGAGCCTATCCCAGATGACTTTGAGCAAGAGGCGGGGTACACCCTGGACTGGTCGCCAGCCAATTGCAGGGAACACATAGACAAAACCATTTACACTGCCATTCATACCTATGGACAATTTACCTAACATGCATATTTTTGGAATGTGGGAGGAAACCAGAAACCACACGGGAAGGACATGCAAACTCCACACAGAGATGAACATGACAAAATATTTGATGCTATTTTTTTCCTGTCTGCTACAATATTTTTTTCACCTAAGTACAACATACGTTCCCGAAAGGCAAAGAACATTTCAACTTCAGCCATTTTCATCAGCTTGTTGTGCCTTTCTGCGCTTCTATTTTCCCACCTGTTCCCCCTCCGCCCCTGCCCAGGAGGAGACGTCGCTCTGAGGTTGATATGTCAAAATAGATGGAGGCAGACGTTTATCTTTTTTTTTTTTCCTACAAGGCTTCTTTTATCACAGTGAGACGGGAGGCTACACTCTCAGATTGCAGATGAGCACCTCAAAGACTC
Source organism: Dunckerocampus dactyliophorus (assembly GCF_027744805.1). Lineage (NCBI taxonomy): Eukaryota > Metazoa > Chordata > Actinopteri > Syngnathiformes > Syngnathidae > Dunckerocampus > Dunckerocampus dactyliophorus. Next base: position 19,306,166 of record NC_072823.1, read on the forward strand.
TTGACAACATGTTTTGCATACACATTACACAGCAGTCATGATGCCATATATTACACCTTCTCGGAACCTGCTGACTTAAAACTTGAGAAGTCACATTTTAAAGTTGAGGTGCACTCCAAATTAGCTTATTTTTTGCAGAGTTCAAGCACCATATCAAGTTCAAGCAACGTAAAAGACGTGTACAAAGATAACTGTACAATGTTCATTTAAAAAAGATGTTAAACAGCCATGCAGCATTAAGTTAAATAATAAATGATACTAAAACTGTAGGATAGGCTTTATTTTCCCACTAATGAACAACATGTTTTCCATCTATCCATTTTCTATGCCGCTTGTGATATTGTTTTTGTTTGTTTGTTACCTCATTCTAAAATCTTGTATCTGTTGCTCCTGGTGTTGTGTTGAAACGGAGTATGTGTATGTGTATGGGTTGGAGATGAGTGGGTGGAGTGTGGGGGCTGTGGCAGTAGTAGAGCAGTGTGTTTTTGTGTTAATACAGTGGGACTTTCGCTAACGCCTGCCCCAGTTAGTGCATTTGTCAATTAACACAAAGATTCATTTTGTCTAAAATATTTTCCCAAAAAACAAGTCAGAGGGGTCTAATTATAAACAGATTTGTTAAGATCAAATTCATAAATCATAAGGAAACAACATTCAAGTTGTAATATTGAAATACTCAATGGTTACCAATGTGCTGCCAATACAGCTTTGCTTATACTATAAACAAAGTTATTTTTAAATTCTTGTTTCATGTTCTCTTGATGGATAACTCTGACATTCGTCACTGCAAGGAAGGCCATTCGTTTTCTCAAAGCTACCGCAGTCTCCCTTGTGACTTCTCAGGCTATTCGCAGCCCTGACTCTGGCGCTGTCTTGTGTTATTAGTTGACTTCCGAGGGTAGACAACAATGATGGTTCCCTTTCTGTTTGTGTACACAATGTGCCTGATAGACATTATTGTATATAAGCGTAGACAGGAGCGGGTAGTGGAAGGAGAGGGGGTAGAGTCTTCCTCTCTCCAGAAATATACAGTACCTTACTGGCATTCAATAACCACTAAAAGCAGGGTTTCTCTTGGCTTTTTGGCTTGTCGCTGTTCTGTATGAACTGCTCCGACATTGAGTGGAGAGGACGAAGGTTAGAGTCAAAACTGAGGTTTTGTGTGAAAGTGTATCCAGGGACCAGAGACACTACGCTCATCTAAAAAACTTGTCAGACCCTGGCAATTGCTTTCAACACAACAGGGTAGGAGTTAAACTTCGCACCCTGGTAACGGAATTGCCTTCCCTTACATGGGTGTTTATTTCGGCTCTGATACTAACTCTGGAAGCAGAAAATTGAATTTGTCCCCATGTCGGTGCTGTTTATACAGAACCATGCTGTCTTTTATGGGCAGTGTCAGCTGTGCTGGTGTTTTTACCCGGAACAACCACCTGTTACCTGGAACAACCACTTAGATAAGCTACACTGCACGGCCACTTGATGCTAGGCAGAATTCACAGGGCTCAATCATAAGAACATAACCAGGACAGGAACAGGAAGTGACTCAGGAAATTGCTCCAAAAACAACATTAGGCAACGAATCCAGGGAGAGCCATTTAATCCATTTTGCACCTCTGTGAACATGTAATACATTTTCATGAAAGCTGCACAACCAGAATGTCTTGTTTAGTCCAAGCATCTTCACTTGTATTTATTCAATCATTCCTTCTGTCTTGATGAAAACACGATAATGTTTTTTATCATCAAATGCAAGACTCTAAAATGAATATTATCACTGATAATTTACACTGAGTAATAATGCTTCACTTGGCGTTTAAGGTTGTTGCAGTCAATATGTACTACAAGCAACAACACATTGAAAGGTCTACGAATTTCTAGAGCAAATTTTCATATTTAACAAAGAAAATAACAACGATTATGTTACCTTAGTCTTGTTATTGTGATTGTCTTTAAGATGAACAGTGTATGGCTGCATTGAGCAACCTGAGGCTTCCAATTAAGTCATTATGATATTTTAGATCTTAGGTGTGACTGCAGAGGAAGCCTTCAGTCATAATCACACGGTGTACTTCTTGGTGTATTAGGAGATTGCCTGCTCCTGCTGATGCTCCTGTTGGATGGAAAACAAATTATCTGCCCAAAAATAGCTTGTCATGCCCTGTGGTTGTTTGTCCAAGGGCAATAGCTTGTCAAACATCGCAGACCCTGGTTACGTATTCAGTATGCTTATGTTATGTATTAAGTATCAATATAGACTGATCAGTCAAAAAAATAGGCATTCTTGTGTAATGAAATGAGATTCAAAAAGTAGGATTGAAGATCCTAACACTCATTTATAACTAGAGGGGCTGATTGAAAGAATATGGTCAACCTTGGACTGGACTTGGTCTTATTTCCCTCAAATAATCTGTTCCAGGGTCAAATTGTTGCCATCATAAGGCATTTATGAACTGTACAGGAAATTTTGAAAGTAACATTGTAACATGATGTTATGTAGTGTTTGAGTAGTGTTAGTGTGCCGTACTATGGTCTAGCGTGGCATGTTCCTTGGAAGAAATGAGGCTGGCTATGGCAAAGTTAAGGCCCAGTGATTTCAGGCATGTTTGACTTTAGATGTTCCTCGGTGAGCTTCCCTTTAATTAATTACACAACACATAATTAATATATTATAATAATATAAAAAGAAAAATGTAATTTCAACAGGCACACAGGCAGGCAGGAACTATGAGCAGGGAGGATAGAAAGTTTGGCGTTAGACTATGAGACAAAATAATTTGACACATGGACATAGCTCTGTAGAGCGTGACGGCAGGCTTGAAGCTGATTGGCTGACAGAGGAGGAGCAGGGCGTGTTACCGGGTAAAACCAATGAAAACAAGACAAGTGGGAAAATGTTCAAAAACAGCAGAAGAGTCCCAGACAGAGAAGAAAATTCACATAAACCCGAATAGCAGATAGATTGTTAAAATAACTGCTTTTTGAGTTTGTTGTGTGATTTGCCTTGTGTGTCACAGGCCGCCATAGGTCACCTGACAGGGGTCACTGCTAACAAGCAAGTTAATGTTATGCAAGCCATCTGGCACAATTGCAATAAGAGTTGTGTGAAATAGAGCTCAGCATCCTCCTCTCATGGCATGGTGTCAGAATTAAGGACTACATTGCTGACAGTGACCAAAAGATGGCGAAGTTTGGTCCCCCGGAGGCATTTGATTTTGCCGTGCCAGTGGAGTAGCTGGTATGGAGGCAGTGTTTCTGCTGCTTTTGGATAGCAACAAAACTAGACAGAGAAAGTGGTGAAGTGAAAGTCAATTCACTTATTTATTCTATGGCGAGAAATGCTGAGCCCATAAACTCCCAATTAGTTTTCCCTGCTGCCACAGTGGATATGCCGCACCCGAAGTGTGACTTTGTGATTGTTGTGGAGAAGTTTCATGAACACTTTGTCCCCAAGCAGAACGTCATTCATGACCATGCATGTTTTCACTGAACGACACAGATGGCGTTTGGCTTTTGTGCAGAGCCTGTAAGAGCTTGCACAACATTGTGAGTCTGGCAACATTTTGGAGCCCAAATCACAAAGAAGTTGATGTCATGTGACTTCAGTGCAGAATACAAACCAACACTAGCCGCTAGTGACAGCTCCCCTATTTGCAGGTCCTTGGTAAAAAATTGCAGCAAACTTGTTGAAGAAGGGTTGAAGAGGTCCCGGCTTGCTGGAAGGGAAAATTTTCCTCATTTTAGTGTACTATTATTCAAGAGACATTGAAATGCCTACCCTCATACAAGCAGGCAGGTTATCGGCAAGCTAAAACACGTTTATCTTTCTACGACAGGCGACATTCAGCTTGCCCACTCCCTGAGCTGCTTCCAGGCCAAGATGTCAGGATTAGGCTGGATGGAGCGAAGGGTTGGAAAGTCTGGCAAGCCAAGGTCCTATCTGGTCGAGATGGATGATGGCACAGTGTCTTGACACAATAGGCGCCATCTCAAGCCAGTATTGGTGACAGCTGAGCCAGTGGTGCAACAGCTGGGAGCTGACCCTGCCTCAGCACAGCAGGTCTCCAGTACACTGGCCAAGGCAGTGGCTTGTACGAAGGAGACATCGCCAATCCAGCTATCACCTGATGCTGCCAAAGGGTCTTTTTCCCAGCCTACAACTCCTCTGAGACCTGTGAGACAGACAGCAAGGTCTTGGGAGGTAAAGCTGCCTCTCAGGTATAGAGACCGAGGGCCAGTTGCGGTCTTTATTTGTTCACTGACATTTGCACTTGTGTTATAAATGCATATGACAAAAAGAAGGGGAGAGAAGAAATGTAAATAAATATCAAAAAAAGGGCAGAATACTCCCTTATTTGGACGAAGGACAGTCTACAGTTAGGATGTCCAATTTTCCTTGAGTGTTTGAAGTGGAGATGTTGTGAAAGTTGACTTGTATGTCCATCACAGGCCACCGTAGATCACCTCACAGGGGTCACTGCTAACATGGAAGTTAATGTTTTGCAAGTCCTCTGTATATGAGCATGTGTGCACATATTTTGCACATATTGCACAACTGCAATAAAAGAGTTTTGTGAATACGTAGAGATCAGCGTCCACCTCTCATGACAGAATTGTAGCACAACTGATACTGTACCGATACCCGGTATCTGGGAATGAATACCGGTACTCAACAGTACCAATTTAGGGTACTTTTGTGTGTGTTTATGTGGTAATAAATGCTAATTTTGCAATTGTATTGTTATTTTTTTATTTAGCTAGAAAGCTAGCCACACTTAGCTAGCAAGCCCTCCATGGAACATTACTGGGCTGAATTTCACATTTTCGAGTTCCAACAATGTATTAACTTTGATTTTAGTATTCTTCTTCTTGTTGCTCACTGTAAACTGGAGCGTGTTTATTCGGCTCCACTTGACGAGAGCGACAGCTGGTAAGCAAACTCAGAAAAAGGTGGCTTCTCAACCTTTTTTGGTTGTTTCCTGAACTTTTTTCCCGTTATGATGGACGATCTTAGTAACAGCTAATTTTAACAGCTAATTAACCTTCTGGAGGTTACTTTGCATTAGTGAACAGGTACAATAAAATTGAAGGCGCAATCTCCTAAGGTGCTGTAAAAAAGTGACCACCTTGCTATCTTCATAAATATTGACAATCCCCGTTCCTTCCCAAAAGAAAAACACCTGATCTCATTTCATAACCTTAAAATCGATCTCCCCATTGCAGTTTGCATCCCATATCGTCACCACTTTGTCTGCCTCTCCTCCCCCCATATCTGACAACACTCATGACCTGGTCGACTTCTACAGTAACACTCTCCCCTCCTGAAAGACACTCTGCCCCCTGGTTCACTCCCACACTACGTCAGATGAAATCTAGGAATCAACAACTGGAACGCCTCCACAAAAAAACGGTCTCACTGCCCACCTCCAAAGCTACACTGACTTCATCCACCTGTACAATCTGCCTCAAACTCCGCCCTGTCTTCCTAGTATTCACACCTCATCGATACTGGCTCCAATGACCCCAAGACCCTGTTCTCCACCATCAACAAGCTCCTTAAACTCAATGACAATATCTCCTCATCATTCACTGTCAGTAAATGTAACTCCTTCCTCTCCTTCTTCCAAAACAAAATTGCAAATATCTATAGCACTCTGGCCATTCCCCCTCCTCCCCATTGCTGTAATCAGCCCCATTCTGAAGAACCTGGTCTCAACCCAGACTTAATGAAGAACTTCCGGCCAATCTCCAGCCTCTTATTCCTCTACAAAATCTTAGGACGTGTCATCGCTGCCCAGCTAAAAACACATCTCAACTCAAATAACCTATTTGAACCATTTCAGTCCGGATTCCGCTCGCACCACAGTACATAAACAGCCCTTCTGAAAATCACGAACAACCTTCTTCTCACTACAGACTTGGACGGTGTCACCATCCTTATCCTCTTAAACCTCACTGCAGCCTTTGACACCATCAGCCATACCATCCTCCTCTCTCGCCTTTCATCCACCCTCAACATCGCTGGAACTGCACTCACCTGGATTCAATCATACCTCACTGACCATCATCAATTCATATACATCAACCACTGCTCCTTTTCCACTGCCCCTCTGTCCCAAGGTGTCCCCCAGGGATCGGTGCTTGGCCCGCTCCTCTTCATCCTGTATTTGCTCCCCCTTGGTAGCATCATCTGCCGTCATGGACTTCAGTTTTATTTTTATACAGACGATATCCAGTGCTACTGTACATACCCACCAAATCCATCATTGCCTCCGCACTCTCACCTCCTGTCTCTCCAAAATAAAATCATGGACGCAACTTAACTTCCTCAAGCTAAACTGTGACAAATGATATCGTCATCATTGGTCCAAAATCTCTCACAAATACAGCCAAAACCTTTTCCCTTCTCATCGACAACACCTCCCTTACTCCCTCATCTCACGTTCGAAATCTTGGCCTTTTCCTTGACAGCATCCTCTCCTTTGAACACCACATCAGCCAGACAATCCGAGCTGTCTTTTTTCATCTAAAAGACATTGCCCGTCCTCGCCCTTCCCTCTCCCTTTCTACAGCTGAAACCCTCATTCACGCTTTCATCACCACCAGACTTGATGACTGTTGCAGCATTTTCTATGGACTTCCAAGCAAAACCGTCAAACTTTAGTATATTAAGAACTCTGCTGCCCGTTTACTCACTCACACCCGCCCTTGTGACCACTGTCCTCCAAAACCTCCACTGGCTTCCTTTCCAATAGCGTATACAGTTTAAACTCCTGCTTTTCACTTTCAAAATGTTACACAATCTGGCTCCACATTACCTCATTTACCTCTTCCACCTTCACTCCCTTCGCTCCTCTGACGCCAACCTCCTGTCCCGACCCCCAATGGCCAAGCACCCGTACCTGGGGCGGCAGAGCCTTTAGTTTCACTGCCTCACCCCATTGGAACTCCCTCCCTGCACCTGCCCGTAACTGCACTGACCTGTCCACCTTTAAGAGTCATGCTAAAACCCATGTCTTCAAACTTGCTTATAATGTTTTATCCCATTTTTTGCTTAGTTATTCTCATTTTAACTGTATATGCCCTGTATTATTTTGCTTTGTTGTACACTGTATTGATTGCATTGCTTGCCGGATTGTAAAGTGCCTTTGAGTTTTTAGAAAAGTGCTTCTAAATAAAATGTATTATTATTACTATCAAAAAGTATATCATATGATAGTAATACCATCGGTTTCACGGTGTTATAACCACATCTGTAAAATATGTTATTTTGAAATATCTTTATTGAAACGAAGAGATAGAAACTTTTCTGTTGAACAGGCATATAATAAAACATTATGGAAATGGAACATATGTATTTCAAATAAATAACAAAAATTGTTTGATTTAATGATATTTTATGATATTTGATTTAATGAATTATTTCTATATAAATCATAAATACAATGCCGTTCTCAATGCAGTCTACAATGGCTAACGCTAATATTCGTGCTGCAACTCATGTCACAAGACCATAAATGTTTTCTTAGTAAAAAAAATAGCAAAATGCAAATAAATACAATCACTGGCTCAATCAGTGGCTCAAAAAAATCATAACATAAATAATAATTTTAAAAAAAACTTGGAATGTTATGTTAATATTTCATAGTGTGGTGAATGTGCAGATTACAACTTGTCCACAAGTGTTTTGGAATTGTTGCATAGTGTATTTGCTAGTGGTTAGCATATTGGCCACACAGTCTGGACAGATCTGGGTTCAAATCTCCGTTTGTTTGTCTGTATGTGCCGGTATTGTGTACCCCGCCTCTCGCCTGAAGTCAGCTGGGATAGGCTCCAGCATACCCACGACCCTAGTGAGGATAAAGGCCCTGTCACACCTTGACGATTTAGCCAACTTACGCCAACGTATGAAAAATATGGCCAATACCCTGGCGTACGTCAAATAAGTTATGTGTAAGTTTTGTATATGTTAACAGCACGCGGAAGCACGCCGGCATACATCTAAGTCATCCAAAAATTTTGTGCCTGCATAAAACTTTTCAACATATGTCAACGTATGATTCATACGTCCCGCATCCGCAGGCAATAAGTTATGCCATCGTTGACAGCCGTTCACACACGTTATTTGTAAGTTATGCACAAGTCACGTCAACATACCTTGAGACAAAACTATCTTATCTTGACCGGTAGAGGGCACTGTGACACTGGGAATGGAACTAACATTTATTTTTTACTTTTTTGCGCTTTGTCTAAGAGAAACAATGCACGTTTTAATCAAGCATTATTGATCACGTCAACATAAAGTGCATAGGAGTATTTATATTCAAAAAGAATGGAGAGATACAGCATGTTACAGTCCAAGTTAGCGTTAGGTTTGATGCACTGTCAGTACTGGTCAAGTATGGAATCACAGGAGTGCCAAAATTAAAAGGGAATACGTGTGGAAATACAAAGAGAAGCAATAATAAAAAAATATATACAAATGTAGTCATAACAGACAAAAGAATGATTTCTGCATTTTCTTTGTTTTTTCCATTTTGGCGTCGCTTTTCCTGTTTTGTCTTTGTCATTACTAAATGCAATGACAAAACGCAATTGGAAAAGACAAATACAAAACAGGAAAAACAACGGCAAATTGGAAAAAACAAAGACAATACAGAAAAAACAATGACAAAATGGAAAAAGAATATGACTACATTTGTATATATTTTTTGTTTATTATTGATTCTCTTTGTATTTCCACATTTGTATATTTTTGTATTATTAATTCTCTTTGTATTTCCACACGTATTCCCTTTTAATTTTGGCACTCCTGTGATTCCATAGTCAAGCTGCTAACTTATCTGCTAATGCAAACACGACAGTCTCCATCTCCTCTCAGCCAAAGCTTGCCAAGAAGACAGTTTTGTCTCAAGGTATGTTGACGTATTACGACTTGTGTGTAACTTACAAATAACGGGTGTGAACGGGTGTCAACGATCACATGACTTATTGCCCGCGGATGCTGGACGTATGAATCATACGTTGACATATGTCGAAAAGTTTTGTGCATGCACAACATTTTTGGACGACTTAGACGTACAACCATAAAATCCCAATTTGTAACCTGCCCTTCATTAGCCAAATCCTCCGGAAAAATAATTGTTTTAAAAGTATAAATATAAGCACGACTCTGACAGCTTGGTGGGAATTTCTAAAAATAACAAAATTCTCGCTCACTCCTTGCCAATACACTCCCGTCTGGAATAATCCTGACATCTTGCTTAAAAAGAAACCATTAAATTTCCCAACATGGCACGAAAAAGGAATAAGTTGTATGAAAAATATAATTATAAGAAACAACTTTATCTCATTTAACGACCTTGTTACACAGTATGGAATAAATCATAAAAAATTTCTTGAATACATACAAATTAAATCTATAATTAAAGCAAGTTTCAGGATTATATCATTGGAAAGCAATACCACTATTGACCAATTTTTAAAAATATCTGCCCCTAAAACATTATCTAAATTATATGGTCTACTTTCAAAAAATGACAACACAATTGGAGTACCAATCTCCAAATGGAGCTCCGATTTATCTACAAGCTGTGACCCTGAATTCTGGAAGCAAATATGTCTTAATGTTTCCCGGTTAATCAATAATCCCAACCTACAGCTGATTCAGTTTAAAATCCTTCATAGAGTACACTACACAGGACATAGAATGTTTAGAATGGGCTTAACTGACTCTAACATCTGTACACACTGCTCAGACCATAGAATAGATGACTACTTACACTCCATATGGACCTGTGCTCCCATAAAAAATTTTTGGCATGGAGTGTGTCGGGTGATGGGGCAGGGGCGGGGGCGGGGGGGGCCGTCCAGGCCGTCCAGGGTGCGGCGTTGGTTGACCTCCAGGGTGGTGGGTGGGCGGGGTGTTGCATCCTGCGGGTGCCGGGTGCCTACTGCTGCTGGGGGGGCCCGTGTGCTGCTGGTGGCGCTGGCTCTCCCTCGCCTCCTTTGCCTCTGGGGGTGGGGCGGGGTCTGCCCTGGGCCCTCCTGCTCGGCTGCCGCGTGGGGTCGTCCGGTGTGGGCTGTGGGGGCCGGCCTCTCCCCCTGGTGGGGGCGCGGGTGCCTGAGCCCAGCTGCCCCCGCGGAGCTCTCTCCCCTGGGTGGGAGGGTGGTTTGGGTTGCCCCTTTTTATTTATTTATTTATTATTATTTTTTTAAATTTAATTTAATTTATTTATTTTATTTTATTTTATTTTACCAATTTATGTGTGTGGTGTATGTGTGACAGGTGGGAGCTGCTTGTTGTCCTCCCACACCTGTGGCTGTCCCCCGGGTGACTGGGGGCGCGGAGGTGGGTGTCGCGGATGTGCGGTTTGGGCTCGGGGTGAGGAGTGCGTGGTGCTGGGGTGGGGGGGATCCCTTGCTTTCTCCCTTCAGGGACGGGGCCGCTGTGGCTTGGTGGGCGAGGGGTGTGGGGGCAGTCCCTGCTACCTGCTGGTGTCTGGCTGGTCTCTGCTTCCTGGCCGGCGGTTGTCTCTCTCTCTCTGGGGTTTCTCCCTTGGCGTGTTGGTGGATGGGCGGGGGGTGGAGTGGTGGCCGGTCTGCGGCGTGGCGGGGGCGGGGTGGGCGGGGGCATCTGCTTGGGTGCCGGGCGGGGGAACGCTCCTTTCGTGGGCCCTGTCGTGCGATGCTTGCTTCTCTGTCCCTCCCTGGCGCCTCTGGCTTGCGTGCTTCGTGGGTGTGGCCGTACTCCGCTCTATGTGGGGTCCGGTGCTCTTGTGGTCGTCGTGGTGTTGCTCCCTTGCCGGCCGTGGTGGTATGCGGGAGGCGCGTGGGCGCGGTTCCTGCTGTCCTGGTGGCGGTCGGAGTTGCCTTGGGGCGTGTGGCTGGTCCGTGGTGTTTGGCGGTTTGGGGGTGGCACTGTGGACGCTACCTCCGGTGGGGCTCCGGTGTTGGGGGGCGCTGGGGGTATCGCCGCTGCGGGGTTGAGTGGGCCGGACTGGGCATCCTGGCGGCCGGGCAGGGCCTGTGGTGTGTCCTGCGGCCTGTGGCTCGCCCGAGCCTGGGCTGTGGTGGGTGCCTGGTCGGTCATGTGTCCTTGGTCCCCACCCTGCTCGGTTTGGGCGGCGTTGGGGTGTGGGGCCCCCGTCCTTCCTGTGCCACTGCACCACCTCACATACATATAGGACTTTGGGGGGTGGCCTACGGTCGGCGTGGTTGGGGAGGGGAGCTGCCTTGCGGGGCTCCTTCGCTCCTGCCGTGCCACTGACCTGTTGCCCCCCAATTTTAATCGCAGAGTAGACACTTGGGGTTTGGGGGGGCTGGTCAGGTGAGGGACCCTCCGAGCGGCAGCTGTCCCCCGATTTTAATTGCATCATTAGCTATCATCCACATACACCCCATATACATGCACACAGATACACCCCTCAGGGACACAGAGACCAGCTTTTCGTAGCTGCCCTCTTATTTTATTTTATTTATTTATTTATTTTTTAATTGCATTATAGACACAATCACACCTTATCACATACACGGGTGGGGCGGGCTGGATTGGGGTGCCTCGTGTACCGCGGCGCCTGCCCGCCAGGGTCGGGGGTGTGGCCGGGGGCCTGGCCGTCGCGGTGGCTCGCCCGGGGTGGCCTGGCCTGTGGGATGCCTATGTCTGGTTCACCTGCCCTTGGGGTGACTCTCTGGGGCCTGTTGATGCCGGGGCTTGCGCCGGGGGTGGGGCGGCTTGCGGTGCTTCCCCTGAACTGACACGAGCTGCGGGCGCCTCTGCGCTCTTAGGGCGGGTTTGGCGGTCTCCGGGGGGCGGTGCCGGTGCTGCGGGTGGCCCGTGTCCCGCCGCGGGGGCTGGTGGTTGCTGCGCTGTGGCGGCTGCTGGGGCGCCAGGCCGGCTGGTGGGTTGGGGCTTGGTCATGCTTGCGGGTTCTGTGGGCCTGGGTGGCGGGGTGGGGGTGGGGGGGACGGGTGCCCTGGGGCCGGGCCCGCTGGGGGGGTTGTGCTCTGCCGGGCGCTTGGGCGTTTGTCGCCGTTGCGCTTTGTGCTCTGCTGGGCCGCTGTCTGTGTCCTCGCCTCCCCCGGTCTGTCTGCGGGCTTGTCGGGGTGGGGCTCCGGTGCGCGGGTGGTGTGCTGTCGGCTCTGGTGGCATGTGGCTGGTCTGGCTTCTGGTGGTTTGTGGGGTCCGTCGGCTGGTCTGCTGCTGGTCTCGCCTTCTCGGCTCTGGTGGGGGGGACGGGATTGGCGCTTCCGGCGCGGGCGAGCTTCTTTCCGGTTGTGGGAGCATCTCAGGGCCTGCCGGTTTGTGGCCCCCGATACTCGTCTGCCTTTGTGGGGTGTGATCTCTCGCTGGTCTCAGGGGTTGGCAGTCCTCCGGCCCGCTGGCGCCCTGTCCTTGGCTGGGATTACCTCTCTTCGGCCCCTTGCTGGTCTTCCCGGGGGGGAGGGCTCTCTGGGCTGGCTCTTGGGGCACTGATCTTTGTGCTGCCTGCCCCTGTGGGCCTGGTGGCCTTCTGACGGCGGGGGCTCGGCCTGGCTATTTGGGGCGGGGCTATCTGGGAGGTGGAAGGCGGCCCCTTTCCTTTCATGCATTCTCAGTGACAATTACACGGCCACACATTCTTGCACCTTTATATATATGAAGTCTTCCCCACATACAGAGATACCTGTACATATGCACACTCACAGTACATACGTACTTCCCCACATTACTCACTGAGTTAACCGGGGTGTTATTATGTTGTTGGTTTTATTACAGCGACGGGGATATCTGCAGTATGACTCTAGTTTTTTTTTACAATGATGTGCATTACAGTAATTATCATTCTGTTCACTATCATGGATAATCATTTCATTACTACAATTATGTGTGACTTTCAATGCGGTATTGTCATTGTGATCACTATCATAGTTCATCATTTCATGACTGCTATTATGTGTGACTGTTTCAATGCGGTATTGTCATTGTGATCACTATCATAGTTCATCATTTCATGACTACTATTATGTGTGATTGTCATTGACAGCGTTGTCATTGTGGTTGTTGATATTGTTTTGTCTTTTGTCCTTATGTCCTTGTTCGTCTTTATAGTTGTCACAGACATTTATTTGCTGATGTCGTTCTGTATGTTTCTGTTGTTCTGTTCTTGTTGTCACAATTGTTGTTTTTGCTGCTGTTGTCCTTGTCTCTTGTCTCTCTTTTTTTTTTCCACAGACGACCCTTTAGCTGCCTAGCTAGCACGTCAGAACAAGCCAGATAGGAATTAACACTGCATCAGCAGCCAGCACTAAGCTGGTTACTATGGAGCATATTCGCAGAAGAAATGTAGACTGACTTACTGTCACCTTGCCACACTTTTCCACGGTCGAATGTCTTGTGGGTTTTTGACATCTGACAAGGCGAATGGTGTCTTAGAAATGTGAACAAGAAGTACCTGTCTCCTCGATTGTTCCAACAAAAGCCTTCTACCCAACATGCAAGTATGATATAAATAAATATAAAACAAACAACAGAAATTCACTGAGAAGTGTAGCATACATCAGAGAATGCATTGTTGTGAAGCAGAAAACACAGGTAGGATGGTGCGGATCTGACGTCACTTACTCCGTGACTTACCCCAATACCCGCAAGAAGTGACAGAAATGATAAAAAATAATAAATATTTAAACATTGGAGCACACATCTAACACAGGATATATGCCTTTCAATGTTATTTGTCACAGCAGAAATAACAAGATTAAGGTGTTTTGGTGTCAGCACTTAAAAAATAGTATTACAAATCCTATTGCTAGCAAGAGTTTTGATGTTAAAGGTTAAAAAAAATGGAGATAGATGAAAATAAAAAATAAATGGCTTCATAGGCCTTGTAGTTCGCCCAGGTATGGTCTAGACCAGGGGTCGCCAATGTTTTACCTTGTGAGAGCTTCTTTTACAAAATGTAAATGGCCAAGAGCTACTCATTTTTGTAACATTTATTTTCAAAGCTTATTTTAAACCCAAACAAAGCGAATATGCTTGTTTTACCAGAACATTAACAAAATGCTGGTGTCCACAACTCACATTTTGTATTTCAGAATGCATTTCTTTCTACTGTTCTTTCATTACTAACTGAAAACCGGAATGAAAAGCAGGCTTGCGGGCACCTCATGTGGTCGTGGGGGGCTACCTGGTGCCACCACGTTGGTGACCCCTGGTCTAGACTGAATTCCAGTGTGGCAATTGGTGCAAAATCCATGAAGGTAAGACAATGCTTCATCTTATGGAGAGCCACAGACATGTGGCCTTTGTTTGTCTTGAAGATGATTATTGACTCTCCACCACCTTGATGCAAGACAGCCAGGATGAAGGGGACCTGGTACAGAATTACGCCCAACTGAAGATTTTCAGCACTGACACTGACTGGCTGTTGTTTACAGAGTGCCCGCAAAGTGCAACATGATTATTTTCTTTAATCGCCCGCGTGTGCACACGCCCTCCGCTGCACAAAATGAAACCTGTCTTATTTTGTATGTGTGGGTTAAATCAGACAGCGTATTTCACAATGCAAGCTTTTTAGTCGTAACCTCCAGCAACTGCGACCTTCAGGTCCTTCGGCAAGACTTCGGCAGCCTCGGCGCACCACATCCTATATCCGGTAACGTTATGCCTTCAAAATAACAGCATGCTGATAAAGTAAAAAAAAAATTATGACACTAAACTATAAAGCTTTGTTTCAACACACAAACACTGACTTTTGCGTCAATTATGCAAATCATACGATGACACCCTACTATCCTACTTAAGTGGTTGGTGGTCCACCTAGTTTTGTCATACGACTACACCACTTTGTCTTTTCATTTTCTCTAGAAAATACAAGAACATGAGTCAAGTGGGAACTGGCTGATTTTAAACAGGATATTTTTTGAGTACGCATTGTCAGACCCATTTTTCTCTACTCTTGCAGCAGCTACATGACTATTTATGTACGCGGTTGTTTAGAGGCAGAGAACTGAGACTGACGACACACATCGAATGAGAGGACATGAATGCCGCTACACCAATGAAGATTGCGTGCAGCACCATGTTTTTAAGCTAAGATAAGCAGATGCATGTAAAACTACAATTATTCTCTATAAAATATATTTTTTGTTCATATTTGTGGGTGTCAGGAACAGATTAATTGGATTTACATTATGTCCTATGGGAAAAATTGTTGGGTTTTCATATGTTTTGGTTTTTGTCTGACCTTTTGAAACAAATTAATAACAAAAACGGAGGTACCACTGTATTAAAAATTCAAATGTAAGTAGCACTCAAGCACATACTAAATAAATTTAACATATTTCAAAAATAGCAGAAAGATGCTCTCTGCCAAGTGGTGCACCTTATTGTACATTGCTTTTTTTAAGGGTATCATCATCATGAACCTTCTACAAACTGGCTTCCAACTCCTACGCTCCTATGTGCCACAGCGGCCCCTCCGGACCTTTTAACGCAATCTCTCAGCTTGATGCTTAAGGAATCTGGTTTTTGAAGTTTCCGCCTTAAATTAAAGACCGACCTCCCACACATAAACACACTGCTCGGCTGCCATTACTAGCACTTTGAAAAGGGTTCTTGTTGCATGTGTTTTCAATGTGTGTAAATGTGTGTGCGGGCATATGCTACAGTTATTATACAGTTGCTGTTGTTGTTATATAATGTTTTGTACTTCAAGTTATTTAGTTTTCATGGGAAGCTCTTAACCCTTATATGCTGTGATAGGCGACCTCAGCATTTTTATGTCTCTAAGTCTCTAAGGCTCTATCATCTATGCCCAAAATCATGATGTATTCAGGCTCTCCATCCATCCGTTTAACAGTACACATCACGTGTACACGTCTGTCACATCATAACTCATTACAACATCTAAGAAAACCCCTAAAGGGTAGTCTTTTTTTCCACAAGCATTCAGCTGGGTTAAAAAGGATTAAATAAGGGTCAAAGGGTCACTATGGACTATGGACTCGCAAAGCAAAATAAATAATATAAAAGTATTTCATAATTAAAACATGGCTATATACCCCTCCATCCATTTTCTATGCCGATAATCCTCATTAGGGTCGTGGGTGTGCTGGAGCCTATCCCAGCTGACTTCAGGCGAGAGGTACTGGTCGCCAGCCCATCGCAGGGCACATATAGACACACAATCATTCACGCTCACATTCATACCTATTACATACCAATTTAGAGTCTCCAATGGAGATTTGAACCCAGGTCTTTCCGATCTCCTGACTGTGTGGCCAACATGCTAACCGCTCGGCCTTGGCTATATACCAAAACTGAATGACTTGTAGGATAATTAAGTGGTATATGTTCAACATTAGGTACACCAGTGCAATTGAATAAAATCCAAAATATGCGTATTGTTGTGTCAATAGCTGTATTAAAAAATCTAAATAGTGAGACACTACTTTAGTGACAGTAAAATTTTAGTTAACTCAATTTGAAATAAAAGGATCGAGATGATCAACTGGTGGCCCTCACCACGGGCCACCAGTTGAGGTTGATCTTTAATTAAGCAGTTAAACATGGACATTCAGGAATTAAAGCCATGTCAAGAACATGTCAGTTTTCAGGATCTTGTAAATGACTCATAAATTACAGATGCCACAAATCTATTATGAAATGAATTGCCAACTGTGTTGATTCAATAAAAAAGCATGTTTATTTTGAAACTTCATGTTTACAACAGGGGGCCGCACGGTGGTCTAGTGGTTAGCATGTTGGCCACACAGTCACAGTCAGGAGATCGGGAAGACCTGGGTTTGAATCTCCGTTGGGCATTTCTGTGTGGAGTTTGCATGTTCTCCCTGCGTGGGTTTTCTCCGGGTACTCCGGTTTCCAAAAACATGCATGTTAAGTTAATTGGCGACTCTAAATTGTCCATAGTTATGAATGTGAGTGTGAATGGGTGTTTGTCAACTAGTCCAGGGTGTACCCTGCCTGTCGCCCGAAGTCAGCTGGGATAGGCTCCAGCATACCCAGCATACCCCCGCATAGAAAATGGATGGATGGATGTTTGCAACAGGGCCAAATGTGGCCACCTACTGTAAATGCATGTTTCATGTTTACAGTACCACAGCCTCTCTAATATTGACCACAATTGGCAGTGAAATAGCATACTATGACTACTACTGCACTGCAGAAATCTTTGAAAGAAAGGAAACAGACAAAATGGGAGCCTTATTCTTTTTTTGTCAGGGCTTACTGAGGTTTGCCAGTTTTCTTAATCACACAATTACAGTAAGTGTCATTTGATTTTGACACACACTGACTAGTTTGAAGTCCCATTATTGTCAAAAGTTTGCTGCTTCAACTGTCATTACTTTTGAAGTCAGGTTTATAATGCTGTAGTTCTTATTGCTACAATACAATTATTATCACAGTGTGTTTAATGAAATGACAGTGCCTTGCTTCTTACTGCGATGTTGAGACGTGTGACAATACTGTATAGTGAACATATAAATTGTAAGTGTTTACTTTTGCATTAAAGTACTCCAGTCCAAATGTTTATGGCTCCTAAAGTATTGAACGTTTTCCACAATATCATAAAATTGAGACATAGCAACGACAATGCTTCCATTTATTTTTTGGTCTGTGTTTTGTTTTATGATGCCATCACAGAAGGCTATCAGTGATGCCAAAGTGGAAACATATGATGAAGACAATAGAAGCAGCAGCGGCTGTGCCTTGGCTCGTCAGCACAATATGGCTAACTCAACAAAAACATTGACAACAATAATTGGTTTGCAATAATTGAATGGAATTTACACCACAGCATCTTATCATTAACAGTGGTTAACTCATGTTTACATGTGTATGATATTAAGAGCGTTAATATGTGACTTAAAACATTGGCCTTTGTATTGAGTTCTGGACTCCTCTAGAGCAGCTACACACGATAACCTGCACAGAAAGCTTTCCTTCCTCCCGCCCAAACGGTCTGTGTAATTTACTCCACCTCCGGCCCTCCTCCTGTGATTGGAGCGCTCCCAAGAACATCCAGACAGCTGCTGAACCCCTTTTGTCCAATTACTTACACAAAATAAACACAGTTAGGACACTGATCAATTGTTACTTACAGCTTGCTCTTCTGACTCTTCAACACGACTGAGTAACGTTGGACGTCGGACTCCAGCAACAGCAACAGATAGTCCAGCTTCGTATTGGCCCATGTTCACAAAACAGTCCCAAGTGAAGTGCCATTGCCAGGTGAGCATATTTTTTTCTTGCTTGCCGGGAATCATCAACTCCAACCACTTCTGCCTGATGCTTGCCTCTCTAGGCACACCCGGGAGCCATTGCTCGATGTGCTAACACTGTGAACAGAGCGAAGCAGAGCGGAGATGCTGGGTATGCCAATATAAGGAAGTCTGGGTTGCATTGACGTCAATGGAACTCGGTGTTGAAAAAAAAAACTCAGCATGCAGAGTCGCCCAAAACTGCTTTCTGGGCTCATTTCCAAATACGCAGACCTCATTATCTGATGCGTTGGCATCGTTTAACACGAGAATACAACATTGTAACACCATTTATAGGTCAGAAAAGAGGAAAAGCATAATAGGTTCCCTTTAATGAAGTTTTTATGGCGCCAATTTGACTCTGGAGCTGATAATTTTATGAAGATTCCTGCAGGAAAATTACACATATTGGAGGTTACAGCGTAAACGGTTCTATTTTTTTTAACAGGTAGCGTTTTATTATTTACAACTAGCCAAACTGCCAGACCCTAAAGGTCTTTCCTTTGCAAAAATACCAAGAAGGTAAAACTGCCAATTCTCATAATGGCAAGGAGGAAATTACATTGTTCCACCATCTTCTCCTGACCTTCCCCTCTTACTATAACAGTATTGTAGGCATTTGAAACCATGTGACACTGAGTGCGCTTGAATATGCAAAATAGCATGGGAAGAATAGATTGATTGACAGGCATGTTTGAGATGTGGTGCTCTCTCTAAGGTTAGCTTTAAATGGACTACAGTATACATTATTATGTCACACTGGATGGTATTGAACATAGATAAGCAATCACATGAAACTTTTCCAAGGTCACCACTTACATGATTTTGCTTCTGTGGAAATGAATACTAAGAGCCCAGAGGATATGGAAACACTACATTTGAACTTGCCTTTCAGACACACTCATGATACATGTAGGTGTAGACAGCTTTTAAAAAGTGTCCTTCACAGAAACACAAACACATTAATTTGCAAGTATTACATGGACTTACCTCATCAAGCCAATACATTTGCAGAGACCTGCTTTACTTATCAAGCCAATACATTTGCAGAGACCGGCTTTACTTATTTTCTCATTTAAATTGGAAATTCAGTCAACTAATAAATAAAGGAATGCACATTGAGCAGTATGTTTTGTTTTTTTTATGGAAAAATCTTTCTGTGAGTGTTCCGACTCGTGTTTCGATGATGCTCGAGGGACTTGTGACACAACTAAGGTGCTTGTGGATGCAATCAACCGTGCCTCTGCTGGTGGCAGCCAACTACTGCATCAACACTGGGGCCGTTGCCACGCCGTCGACGGGGGTCAAAAAATAGTACACTAGTTTTTCTGTAGATAAACAAATACATTTGAGCATGTCCATTGAAAGAGAAGATGTTTGATAAAATAATGATTCTTCTACTACACATGAACAGTACGGCCTATCAATCACGACTCAGTACATTGGTGTGAGAGTATTCATTTGTTTTGTGTTATGTACAATATTCTAGCTCGGATCTTGTGTTGGGTTCATATTTCTTTACAGGGACTTTTAAATGAGTAGGGGAGGAGCGCGCAAACGCTCCAGTGTAGTTTCTCTCAAGGACTCTGCCAACTAAGACAACAGTTACACGTACTGTTGATAAGGAGCAAAACTATATTTCCAAATTGTGTAGCTAGTGAGCCCAGTCGAGTCTCTTTTGTGCCTGGCATGGTCTCCATAGCAACAGAAGCAGAAAACCATCCCATTCTCCAGGTAGAGTCACACAATGATTTCCAAGAAGAAGCATGCCAAATAATAATAATAGGATCTTCACACATCTATATTCACAAGATGTTTTTGGAACTTTGAGATGATTTGCCTATATATGCTGGATGTTATCAGTCATGCACATGTGGACAAAAAGGACTGCTACTCAGTGTGACTAGTCAAATTAATCATTCATTCTGTTGAATTTACATTCTCTAATACTCATCAAATATGAATTGTTTCTGCTGCTCCATCGCTTCATAACAAATAAAGCTTTGAATTTTAACACATAGCGGAGTGGCACTGCTGGAAAACAGACCACATTAGCTGTAAATTCATTCGGCATTAATTCTAAATGTAGTTTTAATACAAAAATGGCAATTTGAAACTGATATCCATTACAAAGGAAAAACAAAAGTTCCCTTTCAACTAGTATTTCTTGTTTTTTGGGAGGGAGTCAAATAGTATGACACAACTTGCCTTGTCAATATTTTTCTACCACCCTACAGAGGATTTCAATTTTCAGTTGCATTAAGGTCTGGGCTATAACCCTGATCTAGCTTCTCTACTTATTATTTTTATTCCCTCGCTAAAGTAACCTTGTAACTCATTTTGGTATGCAACTGGCATGGTGGCACTGTGAAAAGACGTCAGTGCACGTCAATGCGTAGTGAGTCCAGCCACTATGATAATGAATAATGAATTAAAATAACTCAAATGTCAGTTTGGTTACGTAAAACAGGCGACTAAGTCATTTGCCTGTCAGGATGGTTTCGTTTCAATGTGAAAAAGTAGTTGCCTAATTGAAAGATACACTGCTCATTTTCTATGTAAAAGTTTTGGATTTTAATGCAATAATTGCTCATTCTGTAACCAATTTGTTGAAACTACAGAGCACATATTCTATGAGATATACTGACTGTTATTGGACGTTATCTTTATGTTGGGATAACAATTGTTACGACTGAACATGACAAGAATTGTAAAATTCTACGTTACCTTGGAAACAACTCACGCGGAGGGCTCGTCAACAAAACTTGCCCAACTTCCTTTCCGTCGCTAAAGACTTCCGGGTTAAAACACTCGAAGTTACCTACTTGTTGTCACTCTTCCCCGATAAAAGGAAAATAAATTAGAATTAAGTTTTAAAAATTTTGTGTACTGTCACAGATTTTTTTTCCCCATCAGTACAGTTAGATTAAGGGTGTTTATTGGCCGTAATCACGTTTAGCACAATACCCGGGGAGATTAATGTGACGGAGTGGAGTGAAGCGAAGTGGAACAGGTTGGACTTGTCCGATTATTTCGCCATGGACGTGCTGATAAATCTTATCAACCAAACACAAGGAAGGGACCGTATTTTCAGGTAGCGTTACAATTAGTTCTCATGTTGCCATGAGAGTGTTGTTTTTTCGTTGTGCAAAAACGAGTGTCACAGTACATTGTCAACTTTCCCTTCTTATTTCTTTTGAACTTTGTTTTCATGTATTTTTATTTATTTCAGGGCAACCCAGTACGCTTGTGCTTTGTCTGTATATTCTCTCCGAAACAACTGCGAGCAAAGAGACCTTGTAGATATACTTAAGAGTCTGGAAGCCAACATGAATGCTGGACGAAAGTGTGAGTATGACGTTTTCTACGTTCTAACATTTTTTTGGAAAGGTTTCAGGCGAATACTTGATACATATATGGATGCTACTCCAGACCTAAGGCATATAATTTTAGTCAATAATGCACGATAATAAATAATCCATTACAGAGAAGTTTAACCTCATTTCTAATCTTACTTATAGTTAATATATACCTATTCTATTAGCATGGGTGTCATATGGTTTGCATGCCAAGATGGGACTAAATTAGGAGGGGGATACACACATGTCAATACAATTCTTAGTAATGGGCAAAACCTAAAACCTTAAAAAGTCAGTCTAATCTTTGAATATCTGACAAAAACGAATACATCCCTCACATTTCAGCAAGGATTTTTATTATTAGAATATGTCTTTAAATGCTATAGAAATGACTTTTGGATATACTTAAGAGTAGTAGTGTAGTAGTAGTAAAGTAGTATGGATTTACTATTTAGTATCACTGAAAATGACTCCATGCACAGCAGTTATTGTCTAAATAACTGGTAATACTGGTGAGTAGTAGGATAATTGTGTGTTGCCTACAGTCAGGCATGGTGGTGGTATTGTCATGGTCCAGGGCTGCATGAACTGGGGAGCTGCGGTTAACTGAGGTGAATTCCAACATGTACTGTGACATTGTGAACCAGAGCATGATCTCTTCAACTAATTCCTACAGGTGTTCCAAGTGCTGGAGTACTTGCTACCTCCTCTGTCTGCATAAAAACAGTGTCTGGAACACACTGTGGTACTATACCCTTGTGAACATCAGTTGAACAGCGTTGTACTGGAGAATGTAATTTGTTGCTACAGAAGTGGCAACAAAAAAGGGATTGGAAGAGAGACAGACCATCTTAACTAAGACTTAAAAATGTAGGTTTTTCCTCCAGAGAAATTGGAGTGTTCTAAAACAGTAGTGTATATTTCTGTGATACAACTACAGTGATCTGTGTTCGGGAATTTGCCATTCCAGATGATGTACATGGATCTAACATCATTTAAAAGGTAATCAATCGATTGCATCGATACTAGAAAAAAAGCATTGGATTTAAGCATGGCGGGCTTTATATGGATGGTTTTTTTTTAGCACTTTTAATGATAAATACGTTAAACATTACTCGAGTCAGTCTACCCGTCTGAAGTCATCATCACGAGCCAGCATACAACAAAACAGATGGCAGAGGACAAGCCGGGGAGCGATAAATAATTGAGCCAGCGCTGTGGTCCAGTGTGTGGAAACACAAAGAGGGAGTTGTTCTGAATAAGTCCAAATGAGTCACCTCCTTGTAAGAAGAAAGCCTTAGATGCACTGTTTGGCGATTCCTTCACCCAAAGAGAAAGAAAATCCACAAGCGAGACAGCTAGTGCAGAGGCGATAAAATATCGACCAAAAGATATATTGCCTTTGACTGAAAATGCCATGAAGTGGTGGAGATCTCAGAGGATAAAGATAAAGAGCTAACTCTACCTACCCTTGCTAAATGCTACCTGTGTGTTCCCGGCACCAGTGTGCCAGCAGAGCGAGTTTTTAGTGCTGCTGGCGACAAAGTGAACACACAGAAAAGTGTTCTGTGGCCAGATGATGTTGATCAGTTGATATTTTTGAAAAAAAACCCTGTAGAGTCATTGAAGAATAGTTGGTTACACTTGATCTTTTGTAAAAGATTAGTGCACTGCTGTTTGTTTATTAAGATGAAAGAAGTAGCAGTTCAACCACTGCTCACTTAACCTGAAGAGAAGTTGGTTGCACTTTATTTTTGATATTAATGATGTATAATATTATTTCTATGTTGAAAAACAACAGCAAAAATTGCAGTTAAACCTATTGTTAATTTAACAACAAAAAAAAAAACAAAAGGAGAAGTAGCAGGTAAATCAATTGTTGAAATGTTGCTTGCACTCACTGTACTTTTATTGAAAATTGATGGAATATTGAAAATGAGAGCAGGTTAACCTCCTGTTAGCTCCCATTAATTGTTGTTTACTTGTTTGAGTCTCTTACAAAAATCAGTGGGAATCTAGTAAACTTCACCTGCACTGTCCAGTATCCAGGTATTTATTCACAGTCAGACTGGTTGAATTTTTGGCTAAAAAGTTACTGAATCGTTTTAAAGTTACTGAATCGTTTTGGATCGTATCGTTTTAAATGAACCAATATCTTCCTTGAACCGTATCGGCAACCACCAATCGTGATATGAATGGAATTGTTATTATAACAAATCATTACACCCCTGCCTGTGGGGAAACGCTGCTGACTTTTAGGGAATCCGTTGTCTTTAATCTTGTAGAGATGAGAACATGTACTGTATACACTGGTATCCTTTCTGAGGTGCGCCTCATCTTTGCCATATACGTAAATGCATTGTGATAAAAAAGGTTCTCCAGCAGGGGAATGGCCTGCATGAAAATGAAGGTGCAGCTGGGTCAACCAATAAAGACCTTTTCCTTTAATGACGCCGACGTGAAGAAAGCGAAGAAAAATAGGCCAAGCTCTGTTGGCGAAGCACTTAATTATCCTCTCCAGTGCGTCCCAGCCACAGCCTTGAGGCTCACCTGCCTCTAAGGCCTGAGGCTTGTGACTTTGGGTCACTGTGGGAAAGATGTCTTACAATTTGATAAGTTCATGCTTGTGGATGATGTACACTGCAGGCTGATAGCAAACACACACACACACGCGCACGCACGCAGGGGTAAGTCACTGTAGTTGGTAATCACGGTGAAGACTGCCTTCTTTCAGCAAACCACAATACAGTGACATGTATTGGACATTGGCTTACATGTTGTCAAGCTTTATTGTGCTCCCCTGGCGTGTTCATTACTGCTCTCTTTCTCTTCTCTCTTTGTCAGTGTTGAGGCTGGGGAATGCAATAAATTCCATTGAAGCTGCCAAGCGGGCTGTGCGACTCTCAGACCGAGTGCTCTGCCTTTGTCTTACCGCAGCCAACATCTACCGTGCACTCTACTTTCTCTGCGACAACACACTGTGGGCGGGGAACGTGGGCCTTATCCGCGGTATCGACAAGGAACGCTGGAGCTTTAACGCCTCTCTTTACTACCTGCTATCGCTCATTACGAGCCTGACCAGAGATGTTTATGTCATCTGGCAGTTGATGGCACAGAGAGCGCGAGATAAGTGCTTCAGGCAGAAGATGGAAACGCATCTCAATGAGAGTCCTGAAGTAGCTGACGTTATAATCCCGCAGTTGGATGCTTTTCTCTTTCTGCTGCTGCACAGCTTAAAATCACAGCCGTCTGTCATCTTGGATACCATCAAAAACATTTGCGATCTGTCCCTGCCCTTGGACAAGTTGGGTATCTACAAGACAAACGCAGGCGTGATTGCGTTTTGTGGCCTGGTATCCTCGCTGATCGGGATTGTGACGCTCATACAGCCCAAGTTGAAAATCAAACCGTGATGTGTCGTTGTATGGCTCAAACTACTGCAGATAGTTTAATTACGCTCTGTCATCTGCCAACAGATTAATCTTGTAGGCTTAGCGATGAGACAATCATACCTGGTGTACTTTCATTAGTGTTAAGGTTATGTCCTTTTTCCACAACATGGGACCTACTTGTACCTACAACGCAGGTACTACCAGGTACTATTTCTAGTACCTGCACTGCTGAAGTACTACATTGGTGATGTAAACCGCTGCTGGTCGCTCATTAGTTCAGCAAATTCATTGTCAGCAGGTCAACACCTGCTTACCCAGCTGATTTATGCTCTACAGCAGGGGTGTCCGAAGTACGGCCCACAGCACACTCTAAAAAATAGGATAAACAAAACAAGAAAACTAAAATAAACAACAGCAATACAGTGGAACCTCGGTTAGTGTGATTAATCTGTTCCAGAACGTCCGACTCAAACTGAAACGTTTGAGTCTAACCGAGTCAATTTTCCCTTAAGAAATAATGGATATACAATTAATCTGTTTCGGACACCCAAAAATGTTAACAGAA
Organism: Dunckerocampus dactyliophorus; assembly: GCF_027744805.1. NCBI lineage: Eukaryota > Metazoa > Chordata > Actinopteri > Syngnathiformes > Syngnathidae > Dunckerocampus > Dunckerocampus dactyliophorus. The sequence goes on from NC_072823.1 coordinate 19,331,743, forward strand.
AACACTTTTTTTGTAGTTGTACAATTATACGTTTTCAGAAAACAATTAGAAATGCATATAAATGACAAATGAAGGGGATAAATGAACATTTAAGTTTACTTTTACCTTGATTGGATGGCAATGATGAACAGTGACGGAGGAGAAGAGAGATCCACACGGACACTGCCTTCATGTTTTGCTAGGAGTTGTTTCTTGAATTCAGTAGTGTTTGTCACCTTCCTTATCAAAGTGCTGGCGCTTACAGCTTTATTTACATCCATTGTGGGTTATTCTGCAGCCGTAATCAATGAGAAAAGCAGAGACTTTTGGCGTAACTGTGTTAGTTAGCAAAGAACTACAGAGTCAACCACTGATGACGCCATAGACGGGCGACGGGGATGCGGGACAATGATTTCCAGTTCCGGTTTCCATTTTTGCAACATATTAACAATTTGTATTACAGATACGTTACAAGTACAGTTGGCCTGACGCAGAGTATTAATAACACGACAAGATGCACACGGTATTGCACGCTAAACAGGAAATGTAGGTGAACCGAGGCAAACTTTTTGCGTGAATTTTCGTCATAAACCGAAAAACACGCTAACCGAGGTTCCACTGTACTCGAACTTTTTAGCATATATACACGGTTGCTTTTAGCCTGTTTATAAAATAGAAAATGACAACCGAATCGTTTGATTTTTCAGTATGTTACACTGGGTGGAAAAAGTTTGGACACCCCTGCTGTACAGTCTCCACTTGGCTGCAGCAGTCCAGTTTTCTTGCTGCCCTCAGTCACGTATTGTATAAAATGTGTCTCCTACCATGAAAACTTAAAATGTGTATCCACTGTTGTTGTTTGATAGCATGTCCAGACCTGACTGTGACTGTTTTGGCAGTTTTATCCGGTATTATTTGGAACTGGAACACCAACGGCCCCAAACAGAGTAGAGTCGGTACTGTGCAGTGGAAAAGGATTAGGCATTAATAAGGGGAAGACAGCGGCCAGTATTTGATTTTATGCAATTTCATATTTTGATTTTCTATTTAATTTATTGACTGGGGACCTCGTTTGAAATGACTTGAACATAAAGAAAATGGAACAATATACAGTATCCTACTATGGGTCATCACTTCTGTCACTTCCTTGATCTACCGTACTCTGGGATAAAACGCTGCTAAAAAGGAACAAAATAATAATTTTGTGTCTTCAGTGGGAGAAGTTAATGTAGAAGATTGAGGGTATTATGGCTTCTAATTAAATTTAGTGTCGACACAGCAATGGCAGCCCGTAGGTGCTGGCCCAGGTCCACATTCATAGAGCTTTATTGCACAGTATTATTTGATTGTTCTGTATTACTGTATGTATAACAAACCAGTTCTGTATTTGATGGTAGCTCAGTTGAGTTAAGTCAAATTGCAAGGTATTTTTTCAGTCTGCTCAACTGCAATCAGTGTTTCTTGTCGCTTTTACGATTTTCTTTTTCTAAATCAAAGAACCACAAAGAGCCACAAATCAAACCCATATAAATCAAACCCGTATATTTGTGATCACCTTGAGTGGCTCCATTTTCAGGTTTTAAGGCAAATTTTCACTGGCTATTCTTTGTCTGATTGGAAAAACAAGCGGAGGATATTTGAGCCAACATCCTGAGACAGCTTTTGACAAGTTTTCCTTCAGCACTGCTCACTCATCACTTTGGCTGTTCGGGTTGTTTGTTTTTTCCATAATTCCATGTTTATAATGTGTACTTAACACTGATTATTAGTCAATTACGCTGTATCATGTCAGATCATTCTTGTTTGACAATATGCATGTGGCTTTTGAACAGATTTGCAAAATGACACATTTTGTTGACCATTCCATTCTTTTAAATGTGTATTTTGTGTTTTATTTACACGCAACTGTTCACATGTTGAATTGAAAATAGCTTTATTTTCAATTGTCATTTTATGAGATAATACATTTTTTGTTCCTTTCCTGAAAGCTTTTTCTCACGAGGATGACATTTGCATCCCGCCAGCAAAATTGCAAAAAAATATATTCCCTTTCGCCGTACTTTCACGTGTTGAGGTTTTATTGACAATGCAATGACAAATCCTGTAAAAGAACAAAAAAAAAACACAAGAAAGAAAGAAATAAATACATTTGTTCTCCTAGGAACATACGATGTTGTGATTTCTGATAAGACTAAATGTTTTATTCCACATTCGCACGAGGCCATGATGTTCCAGGACCAGCAAAGCACACCTGTAACCAATGTGGAGAAAACAAAAATGGATTTGCTTGGCAGATCTAATACAACTCAGGGCATTCTTGTTTTTGAATATGGATTTATGCAAATTATGCACTAAAATTTTCAATAGAGTATGCGGGAAGGCTTTTTCTCACTCTACCTGTTATTTTTATTGCATTTGACAAGGCAGTAGATTCAACATAGCACTTTCAATAGTGGCAACAGTGTGGAACTACCTGTGTATATACAACTATTTTTAAACGTCTGTCAATGAAAAGGCACACTTGTATTTTGCTGCTTAAGAAAATTTAAACTATTCCTTCATCAAAGTTTCACCAACATCTTGGATTGTATTTATGATTACTGAGCAAGTTACTCATTCATTATTTATACTGGGTAATGAATTATTATTCCTTCAGTGGTTGATGGAATAGCCTCTACTGGATTTGTTTTTGTGTATTTTGTAGCTCCTGATAATTGCTTAAAAATATATTAGTACCATTTTTTTGTGTGAAATAATAATAACTTATTGTTGCATCTCAGGCGAGTATACACTCTTTAAATTACAAATTAATTTACGTACCACAGTGGAGCCCATGTCGAATAAAAATTTGAAAGAAAATCTGGATTAAAAACAATGATATCAGTGCTAATAAAATAAATGTTCATATGTGCCAAGACATTAAGTCCCACATCCTTCAAATATCCAGAAATGTGACCCTTATAGCAAACTTAGAAAGAAACTGCTTAATATATGCACTGTAGTAAGTGTGATGGTGTATTAGAGTTAAAAAAAAAAAAAAAGTACACTGCTGCAGTAATGATTGGTCTCGGCAGGACTGGACGATAAGTTCGACAGAATATTAAGTCAAAACAACAAGAGACAACATTAAGACATACAGAAAAAATAAACTGCACAGATAAGACTACAATCCAGTACTGTAAATAAATTAAACATGAAAACCAACACGTCTGAGAATACTCGGGCAGGATTCAGCAGAGATGCCGGATTTTTGTAAATGTCTGACATGCACATTAAGGCTTCACTCTGCCAAAGCCCTAAAATCTCATCCCAACGACAGGCTGACATATTTTTAAAGACATCCTACCTGTGCATCAATAACACTACAGCTCGTTGGCACCCCCTAGAGGTCATCCTCCTCTTTACATCTAATTAAACCAAACGGATTTGAACCCAGCCTTGCTTTGGCTCTAAACCTGAAATAAATTTGGAAAAACCTACACAGTTCCAATTTTGTGTAATAAGGCGTCACAATAAGCACTTTTAACACTTCCCACAAATATAAAAATAGCAACTAAACGATCGAAATGAACACTGTATGCTTTGTACGGTGTCGAAGAGGAGCTGTTTGATACCGGTGCTGGTGAACAAACATGTCCGCAGCAGACAAGAGAAACAGGAGTTGATTGATGTGTTTGTCATTAAAGTAATTTTAAAAAGGCAATTCACGGTAGGCTACGTGTGGGTGACACTCTCGAAACCAGGAGAGATGTAGCGTATGTTTAACATTCCTAAAAAAAAAATCATTAGCTATGAAAATATTCCTGATGATAAACCAGCGACTGAGTCATCTACATCAGTGGCTCTCAAATGGGGGTACTAGTTTACTGGATGTACTTTAAGGCACTCCAGGGGGTACTTGAGATTTCTAAGAAAAAAATATACACACACACACACACACACACACAATACATCTCAATACATTTCTATAATTATTTTTGATAGGTTAATTTTTTCAGTCATTCAATTCCAAAAGTCCAACTCTTATATTATACAGATTCACTACACACTGACATATTTCAAGATTGCATTTTTGTTTGAATAATTTTGGTGATTATAGCTTGTAGCGAATAAAAAAAATCTAAATAAAAAATTCAGTTTCATTAAATGTGAAAAATTGCCACAAAGTTCAATATTGTAAATGAGTGCTTCATGTTCTAATCAGCAAATGGACTGCAAAAACTTTGTGAGCCTTTAATTGGTTAATTTAATCGAAGTCCTAAAGTCAAAATACCTTTTTCACCATAGTTAACCCCCTTAAAAACGTATGAGCAGTGCATAACTTTTATGGTAGGTTTTGAAATTGATTTGTATTTGCATTTATGAACACGTCTTTATTATAATCCCAAAAGAGTATATATAATTACTTTCTTTGCACAAAGATTGTTTTTTGTAATTAAATTGATTTTTTTTCTTTTTTTTTTCTTTTTTTTTTTTTTACAATGAAGTGATTTTATAAGTATTTTTAATTCCAGATGTTTAAAACAACATCACTATCGAGGAGCATTGTTCAGGACGGTAATACATCACATACTAAAACAACAGCACTGTCTTTTACCAAATATTTTTCAACCTAACTACCCTTTCTCTGGATAGTAGGTACTGAAAAAAATATTTCACCGGGGGTAACTGTGGTACGCGGGCTTCATCTAGTGGTACGCAAGAACACCACATTCTTAAAAAAAAAAAAAAAAAAGTAAATATATTAGAAATATATACATGAAATGTACAATACCAATGAATTAACCATGAGTTTTGCTTTGCTTTTATATTTATGTTCATCTCTCCTCATACGCCACAATCCAATTACCTGTGAGTCCAGACCACAAGCTGAACCGTAATGGTGGTAAGCGGAGGTAGCAAGAACTGTGGTATTTTGGTGTAAAATTTTACACCAACTACACCAACTTAACTATTTTGAGAGCCACTGATCTAGATATCCTCGTGGGATAGGAACATTGTTTTTTGTTTTTAGGTGCCTTTGTGAAATGTAAGGTCAAAAAATGGCGAGCTCGTGTTTGCTTTAAGTTCGTTGTTAATTAATAAAGTGACTGATTAAGTTAAGCATTGTTGTTTAGCAAAGAGCAAACAATAGATTCCTTTGCTTGACACATACGTAAACTAGTAGCATTTGTTTTTCCCTAAGACTGATTGTACCATCAATTTAATACTTTTCATTGAAAAAGCAATGAGAAAGAATAAAATAAAAACGCATTTCGGCAGGAATGATCAAAAGAGAAGATTTGGCTTTCACTTGCACATCTGCCCAGTTCACAGCAGGACTATTTGCAGCCTTTATCGCACTAAAACCATCACGTAGGAGCAACTTTTGTTTACAAGTCAGTGGTCTAAGCCCCACCTTTTGAAAGACCACCTAGCTCCTTGATTCCATCATCTCACAAATGTGTTGCAGCGACTGTAGGACCCTGTAGGACAGTCTTTTGGTCCACTGCAAGTCTTTTTGGTCCGTTCTCGTTTACCCTGGTAGTAGCAGTCGTTTTTACTAGGAGAGCTCCTGCGCCCGGTCATAGGTGGAGATCAGACCTTTGATATGTGACAGTTTCTGATGGAGGTATTCGCAACGCTTCTTTTCTTCCCGGTAGCCAGGAAACCTCTAGAAAAACAAAAGGACAAAAGGCCACAAGTCAGCTTTCAGCAAGTTCAGTGCAAAAACATGTTGTAGACCATTTTGACCATTAAATGTCTGCACTGCTTTATAAATAGAATGGCAAAATTCCTGGAATGTTTCCAAGTTGCAAGGTTTTCCTCTGCCTTTACAGGAATAAATGGGAATAAAGGGGAAATGTGCATGATCTACAGGGATAGGCATAATAATCAATTTGCTCTGGGAAAAAAAATGTAAATATATATTTGTAATTGCCAGTGTATAAGCCGCTATTTTATTTCTTAAACTTTGAACCCTGCGGCTTATACAGCGGTGCTGCTAATTAATGACCATGTTCTCATCTCGTGACATCTCCTTTACCTCAGAACTACTACGAATGGTCTAAATACGGTGCCGCTCGCGAGTCAGTGAGGAAACGGTAGCTCTTTCTTTGGCAGGAGCCAGTCACGAGCCATAAGGGAACTCACGACGAGCTTTTCAACCCATCGGAAATCGCAGGAGGTCATCTTAGAGAGAAGGCTAAAATCCTCACACAGCAACTTAACACTCAAAAGGTAGCTATTCATTGGCCGTGGCTGCCGAGGCGCTGCAATGATTCATTCAGCTGCCTGTGTCCACCCAGAAGATATAATCAGAGAAAATAAGCCATTTAAGAGATAAATAAGAATCGTGCTTGTGTGTGCTTCAATAACTGCCTTCCGGATGTGTGGACAGGAAGTGATGTCAGGGAGTCAGAGTTGAGTTTTAGCTGGAGTACAACCACAAAAGTCCTCCGTGTTATTATTATGATTATGATGATGATTCTTGTTTTTATTGCGCCAGTTGGGAGATAATTCACACCTGCAGTTGTTGTTGACAGTGATCAAGTCTGGTGCGTGTGTTACTCGTGACACCTAGTAGTAGGGTTGTGAATCATAACCCGATGCAACCGGATATCCAGTTTCAGGATCGAGCGATTAATCAGCCATGAATCTTTTGATGAAATGATTGTGGAGACATGCACCGGGTATCGCGAGAGAAGCAATCGGTTGACAGAGTGTCTTATAAACAACGCGAGAGCGCGCCAGCTAGCTAGCTAGGGCCAGCGCACGATTCAACACCGAAGTTTGGAGCGTCTTTGTATTAATTTCAAGAAGGGTGCAAAACTTGACCAGCCAGAACAACAGAGGCAAGTATGGTAACTTTTCTGCTTTGTAACTTGATTACTTTGAAATGTTGCGTCTGGAGTGTTGAAACACTATCCTCAGTCTGAAATGCTGTATGATTATATTCCTATTACAGTACATTCTTTGTTCTTTACATGGTTGAATGTGCTGACAACATAATCACACAAAAATGATCAATGGAAATCAAATGTATTAACCCATGGAGGCCTAGTTTTGGAGTCACACTCAAAATTAAAGTGGAAAACCACACTACAGGCTGATCCAACTTTGGTGTAATGCCCTGAAAACAAGTCCAAATGAGGCTCAGTAGTGTGTGTGGCCTCCACGCGCCTGTATTTGACCTCCTGACCTCCCTACAACGCCTGGGAATGCTCCTGATTAGGTGGCGGATGGTCTCCTGACGGACAAAGAGATTTACATTCCTATCTAGTAGTCAGTGTAGACTACAGCTCATCAACGTCCTTAAGTCCCTGAAACTGTATTTGTGTGTTAGTTCATTTAGTCATTTTTACGCTTGAAAATGCTTAATTAGGTCAAGAGTATGTCAAATTTGCAAAATATGCTTATTTATTTATTTATGCTTATATATTTTGACTAATAATATGCTGTAGTCGATCATGAAACAGTGGTCATTTATTAATGAACTGTTTTTTGAAAAACTGCAGTGAGGGTGCGATGTTCAAACCATGAAGTTGCAAGGGACGACGTTACCGTACTGTACCAGACAACTGAAGCGACAGTAAACAGGTTTATATGCGTGCATGGTTACATTAGTGACACTTACTTTCTTATACTTCCGGTACTTTTGTAGTATTTGCTCCTCCATGAGCTGCAAAACAAGTCAGGTAAGTTAGTGTTGGTGCTTATCAGAAGTGTTCGGAACAAGAACTGACTGGTGAATTCAGGTAGTACCTTGTACTCCTGTGTTCCCGGTGAGAGCGTGTTGATCTTTGAGCCTAACTGAACAAACATCTCGGTGATGGCCCTGATGCGATCGTGAAGAGCTCTGTACTCGTCGTACTCGGAGGAGAAGTCGTCCTTGTACTGCTCGCGCTGCTCCAGTTCTGTTATTGTGCTGTATTTTCTAAGAGAAGAACAAAACAGCTATTATTAATCCCCTAAATCCTCCAGTAGATGGCGCTGCAGGATAGTGGCGTGCTTTTGCTCTGTAATGTGTTGAGCAGATGTACAAATGTATTTCTTTTAACAGCCATTTTCTAGGAAGATTTGTGAATGCAGACGTGTTTTATTTCCTTCGACTTTATGTGAATGTTTTGAATCTGAGCCAAACCTTTTGGAGCGAGTGGAGATAGGGACAGATGATACTGACATCAACTCATGTGGAAACATTGATTCAGCTCAAAGTCAGAGCCACAATATGCAATAAACTCACAATAAATAGTCCGGCAGGTCCTCTGTTGCGGTTCGACACGCAGGTGTTTTCTCTCCTACGTGCTCTGAAAGAAGAAAAGCACACACATTGGTCACGCAATGCAAATGTGATAAGGTGAGTGCCATATAAAAGACTGATAGAATCATTTATCACAGCCGCTGTTAGAGGTAACACGAGCCACGGCAGGCGGTGACGTCAGAAGCTTCAAATAAGAGGCGACGTTGCCGGCTGACTCGCTCACCCAGCTGTTCCACAGTCAATCATCAACAGAAAGGCCAGACTGAGGACTAGTTAAGAGTCTTGAAAACACTGACTGGACACCCCATTGGTCTGTTTTAATCAGATTTCAGCTAATTCCCCCCCTTCTGAACCGAATGACCAAATCAGTATCTTCTCAAGGGCCAATATGAAAGAAAATTTGGATATACTTTAGAGTAGTCAGTGTACAGCTTGTATAGCAGTATAGATTTACAGCCCATTGAAAATGACTGTGCAAACAGCCATTATTGTCTAAATAGCTGGCAACACAAGTGAGTAGTAAGATAATAGTGTCATGCCAACAGTCAAGCATGGTGGGTATAGTGTCATGGTCTGGGTGTGGGTCTGAGTGTAGCCAGCACTGAGGAACTGTGGTCTTCTCCTTTGGGAAACAGACGCCAAGATGACAAGTGCCTTTCTGAGGAAGCTGGTCAAGAAAGTCTCCAGTCCTGAAGCCAGCTGAACACGTGGAGAAACCTCAAGCAAAAGGAAGGTGGAGGAGTTCAAGGTGTCTAACATCCACCAGCTCCACCTGTGATGAATGATGGAGGAGTGGAAGAGGATTCCTGTAACAACCTGTGCAGCTCTGGTGAATTTAATGCCATATAGGATTAAAGCAGTGCTAAAAGACAATGGTGCTCACACTAAATAAATACTTTTGACAGAATTAAGACATGTTCACTGTGAGGTGTACTCACTTGTGTTGCCAGCTATTTAGACAATAATGGCTGTCTGTGTTGTGTCATCAGCAAATACAGACAGGTGGTCTTTGGTTTATGACGTTCCGTGTTACAACATTTCGTGGTTACGAACGTGCCCCCATTTAATAAAAAACTTTAATTTTGGTCCGTAAACCCGAGACTCGCTGGAGAACTAGTTACAGCGTGCGAAGGCGAAAGAATACATGCCACGTGCAGCACATGAATGCAGTGTCTCCCTGGCAGCCACACTGAGGAAGAATAACATTGCTCATTGGTTAACTTTTTGGACTTCATTATGCCTCCCAAGCAGCAGTGCGCCAAAGAAAAGAAAAGTCATCAACAAAGCTTCTCGAGAGTAGAAGCTAGTAGGCCCACCAATATTGGCCGCTCTTTTGGTCCCAACCACTCGACTGTCGCAACCATTATTAAGGATAAAGATCACTGACTGACTGCTGTAACTCATGAGATGAGACGATGCACGCGATTGGGTCCACGATACGAGACTTTAACGTTAATTTTAAGAAAAGTACAATAAAAAAATATGCCTAGACAACAAACTTTTTTATTTAACTGAGTCGTACTGTCACTTCGTACTGTCTGTTCTTATTATCTTATTATAATTCTGCAATGAGCCACGTTTCACAGATTGCCCTTGGGCCACACTTTGGACACCCATGCGTGTTTCATCAGGAAGGCAAGTGCGAGGGAGTGTGTCTGCTTCACAATCAGAGGTGGAGAGCCTGCGCAGCGGATACTTCACCTTTGTGGACCACCTGTATTTAATTACAGAACAAATGCATGATGTAAGAAACACTTTCTGCCTTTCAGCTTTTAATGCACACCCCTACCTGCTAAATATAGCGACCATGCCACTAAATTGTCAGCATGGATTTCCTCTATCTATGAGGTGTGTTATGAAGCGGAGATGTGGTCGCCACATTATGCCTTCATTTCGGACCCACAGTCCAGGCAGCCTCGGTGTTGCTCCAGAGGTCAGGAGAACTAGACTAGAGTGGAGGCAGCCACCTCCTGTGGTCATCATGGTGCACTGTAGTCTGACACCTGCTCACCACCAGACCTGGTGCCGCCATTGTTAATGTTGGTGGTGATTAATGGTAACGATAAGTAAGGCTGCAGACAAGTCCGAACATCTACATGTTTTGATCTGACAAATCTAGTAAGTTTGATCAAATGTAGAATTACTACAGCTTGGATGTAGCCACAACTGTATAACTCCGATTGGGGAAAAAAAAACATCCACGTCACTTGCTGACGCTGGGAACCCCAAGGTAGGTTGGATTGCTGGGTTTAAAATGTGTGTAAAGCACTTAATGTGCACTTCCAATAATGCGTAGCACACTGCCACTTCTATATTACGTTTATTATCATTCATAGTAGCAGTGCCATAGTTCACAGTCTGATTGGCTTCTGGATGCCCTGTTCTCACGAGACAGTTCCACAAACAAGAAATCTCGTCACATTTTAATCGACACCCCTGTTTAATGCTAATGAATAGGGTTGGGCAATGAGGCTCGAGCATTGATGGGAACCGGGACTAACATTTCAATTCTCCTGGAATCGTTACATTTTTTTATTTTGATTCCAAGTTTCAATGCCTAGTGCGCCGACCAGAAGAAATAGCCACAAACACCAACGAAGAAGAAGCAGCTACAACGTTTGGCTTAACTTATAAATAAAAGAGTGGTCGGCTTAGTTCAACATTTGCAAGACGACATCATGCAAAGGAGGGAGCACGACCAACATAATTAATCACCTCTGGATTCATTGTGTAAAAATAACATGCCCCCTCTTTGATACGCTACGTCAGACTTACTCTAAGCAGTCAGAATCAGGAAAGTCAAACAATAAATGACGTCTGTTTAATGCCAGTGTAACCGAGGGTTTCAGGATGCCCACTGATGTTGTGGAAGTTCCGTGCAAATCAAGGACCGGAACCACGGCTGCAGGATGTAAGTTTGTTCATGTACACAGCACATCCCGTTTACCAAAAGTCAAGACACCTTCTCAACTCACACACATTTCCGGCTTTCAAAATAAGGGCACTGTGCATTACATCCTCTTTACTTGTGATAACAAAATAAGGGTGTCATAAAGAATTGCTTACACCAACACTGAGGCAGCAAAGCATACTAGTGCTAATACGGTAGCTCAAGTCTCATAGCTCACAGACAAACCTTTTACAAGTTGTCTGATATTCTGCACCTAGGCTTGTGTGTGTTTCAGTGCTTGCAGCATCACACTCTCATACTAACACATAAATAACAGCATATGTGCAAATATTTTTTCATGAGCTTTTCAAAAGTAACCAATTATTATGAAAGTGGGCTCCTGTGAAAATAGATCTGTGAGAAATTCATAGTTAAGATGATAAACAGGTCATATCATCAAAAAGAACTCTGGTTAGCGCCATCATTTAAACCATACAAACTTTTATGACCCTGTCTCTTAAAAGCATCTGTATCGTGAATCGTGACCGTGAATCGGAATCAAAACGAGGAATCGGAACTGGAATTGTTCAAATTCATATGATGCCCAACCCTACAAATGAATGCTAGAGGGGTGATGGATTCCGTGCGCTGTTACAGAGAGATCTGGGGGGAAAAGAGGATGTAATCCTTACAGACTAGTCTAGTCTGGGACAATATTTTAAAAAGGTATAAAGGCCAGCAAGACAACCACAGGCAAGTGGAAGTTGAAGTGTAGTAAAGAGTTGTTCTTTTTTTTTAAATTATTATTGTTATTATTATTATATATTTATAAATTTTTGAATTATATAAAATATGTCCTTCATGTGTTTTGTGTACAGCGTGTTTGACTAGGCGTTAATTCAGGTATGATTTAGGTATAAGTTCTGACCTACATTACGACTTACATCACAACCCTGGTTTGTAACCCGAAGACCACCTGCACTGCTATATAAGCTGTACACCGACTTGTCTTACATATACCCAAGTTTCGTTTCCATAGTATTGTCCCTTGAGAAGTTATATCAAAATGCTTGATGAAATGTGAGGGGGTATCTCACTTCTGTGAGATACTAATTCATTGATTGAGCTTATCAATACTTGTCAAATTTACCTTTGAGATTTTCCTGGTTCTTTAGGTCTGGGCTGGTCTCGATCCACTCTGGTTTTAAGCGCTCACGCTCCTTCTCCTTGTGCTTTTTGGACTTCTTCTTTTTATGTTGACCGTTGTACAGTTGCTCGTCAGTGCAAACCAATGTGTCCATGCGGGGGGACTTGGGGCTAAGGGCAGTGGACGCTGGGTCTGTCCTCTCCACTTTGGAAATACTAGTAGTACTAGTAGTAGTAGTAGTATTTGTAGATGATGTGTTCAGTTTGAGTGGCGAGTGCAGACCGTTTGGACGTGCTTGGAGATGATTGTTGATTTGCTCCGTTTTGATGTGCACAGCACCAGCGTTGGTGTGGCTGGAGGAACTTCGGTGGGTCCCGTTGGCACCGTAGTCTCCGTGAGATGGAGACTGCCGAGGCAAGCAGTGGTCTGTTAGTCTTTGTTTTTTAGGGGTCTGGCAGTTGGAAGGATCCGAAGGCAAAGGACGTTTCTATAGGAAAGAACAGCACAGGTTAGCATTTGGATATTGTAAAAGAAAAAAACTAAACTAAATGCTTTTTATTTAACTCACTCACTTTTTTAAAATTACTTTCTCAGTTTTATGTGGAAATTCAGTAGCTTTACACCAACAGTGTTTATAATCTGCTTTTTGGTATCTGTTGTTGGTGTGTAACTCATGCGTGTTTCACTTGCCGTACTGTTGCTTACAAAGAAGTCAGCAGCGTTATTATTGACGATCGAGCAGTTTGCTGCATATTGCTATTACGACGCTGGTTCTGTTGCTTCTGTGTTGTGCAATATATAGTACTTATGAGCATGTCAGTGTTTCCCATACATTCATTTATTTGTGGTGACCCACCACAAATACATTTGGGCCACCACATTTTGATGTGGCGCTACTGTTTGCCCCTCGATATACTTGTACTATTAAAAAAAAACAAAAACAAAAAAAACAAAGAAAGCGACTGGCGACAAACCTAGACCAAGACCTTCAGAGAGTAAATTGGAGACTCTCAAAAGGGTGAGATCTCTCCTGCGATTTAAGTGGTCTAGAAAAGGTATAAATGTGTATGTTCAAGTTAAAGAAAACGGTGGCATCAGAGAAGGTTATGTATCGATTTCACTTTTGCGTCTCATAGCACATAACTGTTTCACCGTACAAAGTGCGCAATCTTAATGTGTGATGAAAACATTATCTGTGAAACAATAACAAAATCTGTAAAAATGTTGGGCTTTCTAACAGCGACTCTTACATGAAAGCACATACAGTCATCCCCTCGCTACATTGTGGTTCGCTCCCTCACTCTATTGCGTTTTTTAAAAAATGAATTAACAAATGATCGCCGTTTCGTAGTTGACTGGCGTATTAGTCAAACAATTTGAAAGACAAGTCATGTGTTGTATTCTGTTCATCAGGCGTCAGTAACATTACATTGATGATACATTTCTTATATTATACACTAGGTCCCCAACTTATGAACATCCGACTTGCAAACATTCGCGGATACGAACACAAGCCGACTGGTCTATATTTTATTTTATTTTGCCTTGTAGTCGCTCCATCAGTATTTATACTGCTTGACCAGTAGAGGGCACTGTGACACTGCTAATGGGGCCAACAGGAGAGAAATACGAGGAAGAGGAGAGAGGAAGGCTAAGAGTTTTATGATACAACCCGGACAGAGCATGTGATTAAAGTTTATGAAGAGTTAATAGGCCTGCTTAATTCTACACCACCCACAGAACACTACCTCTTTTAGAAGAGCCTAACGACGACGACCATTTGTCCTTTTTCAATATATCCTCCTCCTCCTCCATTACCACCAACGACGTATGCTTGACTACTCCTCTTCAAAGGTAAATAACATTTATCATTACGTATTATTATATCATTTTTATGATTGTTTTTTTACATTGATTATCCTCGTTTAATATTACCTTTTACCCGACTTAAGAACAAATTGACTTGCGAACAGTCGTCTGGAACCAACTGTGTTCGTAAGTTGGGGACCTAGTGTATTACCTTAACTTACAGGTGGTCCGACATGTCCTACTGAAAAAAAGTTCCCCTCCCATTCCACATTGAAGTGATACATTTAGAATAAATACTGTAAATTGGAGGCTAACTAGTCAACTCGGCAGCTTGCTATTGTTAAAGCAGCGGCCTCTCTTGTGTCACTTCAGAGATTCCATAGCCTGTCAATAAGAGGTGTGCAATACGGTGTAAACAAAGCTAGCGGTATTGCTGGAGTGTACGTCTCTGTATGGTAGGTTAATGTTTGACTGGCTGTCCCGTATATCAATCAAGTAACAGAGCTCTAATAATGTTAAAAACCCTTTTTAGAAGGTCATAAACAGTTTTTCTATGCTCTAACTACGAAAATATTCCATTTATTAATGTTGAATCCTTCTTTGTGGAAATTCTCCTATCGTGGTCGGGGCTGGAACCAATTAACCGCAATAAATGAGGGACGACTGTATATGGCTCTTCTCAACGAGCAGCGGGTGCTGCTGTGGCCCCTCCCCCATCTCAAAGCACTCACAGGTGGGGCCGTCTTGTTTATGACATTAAAAAAATGACAAAAAGAAGCGGCAGAAGCAAGTTCATTTGTAAGTCTAAACAAAACTGTCCCACAACGTTATTCCTCTCTCCTACAGTATCCATTACAATTAAAGTGCACGCAAAAGTGTCATAGCCAATTATGCAAATTAGATAATCATGTCATTAGCTCACCCACCGCTGCCACATATAGATTGCAGTCCTGTACATTGCATGTGGTCAAAGAGAGCTTAATGAACCTCTCATTGTATTAATTAGAGTTGTTTTTAGTTGCATGCAAAGGTACCTGCAACAGAGGAAGTTCCCTTACTTTTCTGAGAGTGAGACAGCGAGGGAAAAACCAACGTATTCAAGGTGAACAATTACCACAGAGAGCATCTTGGCAGGGCTGAGTTGGGAAGGAGAATCCCCCGCAGTTTTGTGGAATGACTGGTTGGCCTGGGGACTTTTCAACTGGCTACTAGTGTGGAGTGGCTGAAGCTTCCTGAAGACAAAATGAAGAACACAGCACCTTCACTGGGACAGTAATGGCGAGGTCAATGGGCTGTAGTACTAAACAGGAAGCACGTTGATAATGGACCTGGCAGATTTATGATGAAGAAGATGGATGAACAGTGGTCATTCTGGAAACAGACAGACCAGACTGGCAGAATGTAATTTCTGTGGTGTGTTTTGTGTGTTCCGGCGATACCATCGACAAGACGCGACCACACAGACTGAACACAGTCCAGTGAGCAGAACAATAGCAGCAGATGTTGGACCAAACCCTCAGCGGCTCTCTTAATCTATTTCCTACAGTTCCTCCCTCATGCAGACGCTCAAAGCAACAAGTCACTCCCGTACTTAACCATCTCATAGGTCCGAGTGATGTTCCAAATCATTTGAACATCGTAACAAAGCCTGAATTAGAACCCACTGTGTGACAAAATCATAAGGAGCCCAACAGTATTTGGATCACTTTTATTACTTAGCATAGGATTTAATTACTGTTGTTTTGTTCTGAGCGGGGGTCGTAAACGGGGGTGGGGTGAGAGTGGGGGGGTGGGTTGGCAATTACGCAAAACACTCTGCAAGCACATGGCCTGCATATTTACTGGCAGACGCATGAAGGGAAGAAACCTTGTAAAGCTCAGGCCTTGCAAGCCTCAACCTTTCCATACTAATACCATTTTGGCAAGCGAGCACACGGGATATTTTTTTTTTTCCACTTTGATGTGTCCATTAAGAGATTCATCAGTCCAGTGAAGGAGTCATTTTCAAAGCCCTCCTTTCTGAATGATCACAGCAGCCTTTTATATACTCAGTGGCCTTTCCCTCTCAACACTATTACTGTCAAAAACACATCCATCCTTTGGTCTTCGCAACCGTCCAATAACATCTGCAAAAGTCAAAAAGAACTTGGATGCTAGTTTTAACATTTCTTTGACGCAGGGTAACCTCCCAACCTGGACTATAACCACTGACATAGATCAGCTTACAGTGTGCTACTTCTTTTGCAATCTAAAGCCTTTTTTACATAAAAATCACACAAAATAGCTGCATTAAAACCGTAATCACCTGAGCCAACCCAAGTCCCACCCAGATTCTTTTATGCTAAAAGCTGTTGAAATAATGCAATCTTCTATTGGAGTGAATACTAAACAATTGCAATGCCAATGCATTGGAGGAGATCAGCTACTGCGAACCGAAGTCCTCAGAAGCCGTTAGCAATTCCTCCCGATTTCCATATTTCTCTTTCTATTGTAGCCCCCTTCTCTCCTCCCCTTGGGTGTTTTTTGTCGGCGTCCTCAGGCAAAGTTAGCAACACCTGCCCTCTC
The DNA here is from genome assembly GCF_027744805.1 of Dunckerocampus dactyliophorus. Lineage (NCBI taxonomy): Eukaryota > Metazoa > Chordata > Actinopteri > Syngnathiformes > Syngnathidae > Dunckerocampus > Dunckerocampus dactyliophorus. The sequence continues at coordinate 19,348,375 of NC_072823.1, forward strand.
ACAAGACTGGAGACATGTTCTTCAACCGGACAATGTGTGAGTCATTAGCATAAGAAGTCTGAGTGGGAGATATGTCCTTCGACTAGACTGTGTGTGTGTGTGTGTGTATGTGTTCAGTATAATAAACAACAGGATGTGTTATCCAAGTGATAAATTATTTCCGTAACTGTGTGCATTTTCACACCGACAGGGCATCCCCAATCAGATAATTTGATGATATCAGTCCAGGGTGCGGTGTGATGTATATAATACTTGTCCGACAGCGACAATCACTTTAAACACAACAGGGTGGGAGAGTCCAGTGTCACACATCTATTGCAGCATTGTGGAATACCCATCAGTCCTCTGTTATGGCTCTGATACTACCTTTAAAGCAGAAAATGTGTCTCCCCATTTGGCATAATTTACATAGAACTGTTTGGGGAAAAATGTGGAAAAAAACGCCTTCTATTTAATAATTGATTAATGCCATCTTAAAGAAATTTGAGGCAAAATGGGATGCACTACTTGGCTGCAAACAGCAGAGGCCACGTTGATTCAGTCTCATCTACGTAGTTTGCGATTTCCAAAAAACCCCACTCTAGCACAAAATCCTCGGGGCAGTGCTATCCTGCTGTGTATGACACTGGCATGGAAAAAAGGAGTTCAGAACATTCAGAGATACAGTATCTAATCAGTTGGCGACCGAATGGAGACATGAGTCTTGACCCCAAGTTTGGGAACAACTGATTTTTTTAAACTCACACTCTTTCTCAAGTCTCATAAAGATATGGCACACTTTCTAAGAAATGTTGCAATTCCAAGCGGGGAAAAAAGCAGTGGTTCATTTACACCCCATTCCAAGCTCTCCACAAGGGAATCTCTAAAAACCTTTCGTTACTGAGGCTCACCTGCTCAGAAGCCTGTGTATGAGCTGCTTCTCCTCCTCTACATAACCAGGCCAGTCTCTCTGGACATGTCTGTAGAGCTCATCCTTCAGAGAATAGCTGTGATCTTTAAGGTTCTGCTTGCCAATCTGAAAACAACAACAGTTACTAAAACCAGGCCATTATCCAGTTCTGAAAATATCTAGAACGGCTGTATTGTTTGGATGCTAAACAACACTGCTGATATAAATCAAGCTACATGGTTCGTTCCCGACGGTGCCTGAAGACACCCCACCTCTCATCTGTCAAAACATAATCTTCTCTAGAGATAATTTAAGCAGCCCTAATGAGACACCACTTTCAGCTGTCTCCATGTGAAGATTGCAGCATGACAAAAACACTGTAAAAATAGGGAAAATACCCGAAATAGACTCACAGAGGGCAGGTTTTTACTGTGCCGCATTATGTATTTACTCTGTTTTAAAGTTATAACCTTATTGAAATATCCCGATATATGGTGTATGCACATGAATCTACTTCAACAACACACCCGCGGTTAATAAAAAACACCCACAGTAAATGTAAATTACAGGAAAAAAAGACAATAAAATATAGACTTAATACCATAAATGCTCTAATGATCTAATTTATATGAACTACAAAGAGAAGGGGGTGTTAATTAAAAAAAAATTAAAATTCATTATGTAGAACAACATACATTTTTCAGACTTTATTAATGTTTTGAAGTGCATGAGTGGTAAGGAAAATGTAGCTCTATTTGATCAAATGGTCATTTATTACCAAGTATACTGCACAACACAGCAGCAGCAGAACCAATGTTGCAATAGCTGTAAGAAGCAAACTGCTCAGCCAGCATTACTCCCACTGATGAGTTCACTAAAACTGTACGGCAAGTGGAACACACGAGTGTCACACCTGAGAAACAGCTGAGTAGAACAACCCACATTTTATATCACATGCAGAGGTAGATAAAGCTGCTGGATGCTGACCACTCATGATACTCCAAATGCAGCTACTGTCATATTGTGGAGTTAATAAAACCTTCAGCCAGAGTTATTAATACCAAAGTTTCTTGACCCGCCACTAATTAGAGACCACAGTGGTTTGTAGACCATTCACCTGATGTCTATAGAGACGCTAAATGGAACATTTACAGTATGTTACATTAGAGGTGCATAGACAATGAAATAGGAGTGAAGTAATGCAGATGTTTCTAGTGTAACAGCTAATATTTGTACAAGTATTATTGTCTACTTCTGTACTGTCACTTGAATATATGTAAATATTTAGTCACACTAATTGGATGTAGGCACAAAATCAGCACTTAAACCTGCGATGCACATCCATCTTAACATGAGCACTGCGAAAAAGGGCTGGCCAAATATAAGATAAAAAGACTAGATTTTTGGAAAAAAGTACTTAAAACTAGTGAAATTATCTGTCCATTCAGCAAGTACATTTTACTTGGTAAGAAATCCTAAATTAAGATTTCTGTAAGCAGGACCTTAAGTTTTCCCATAGACACACAACAACTCATACCATGGACAGAGTCTCCACTTAACCTCACATGCATATAGTTGGAATTGAAGGAGTATACAGACTATCCAGGTGAATGTGCAGTATGCACACGGAGGTGTACCAATGGGGATTTTAAATTAAATTTGGAAATGTTATAAACCAGTTGTATTCTTAATTGAAAACAAATATATATTTATATTTCTATTTATTAATCTGTTGTTAAAGAATAATGCAAATAAGGTTTTTAGCTTGTTATTCGAAAAAATAACTCATTTCTGGCAAAAAAAAAAAAACTGCATAAGAATTGGCTAGCTATACTTTGTTAATATAAGATTATTTTTCTCAAGTGAAAATTGTTAGACAAGATATATATTTTTTCTGAAAAAAATAAGAAATGGTAGCTTAAAATTGAACCTTTTTTTTTCTTTCTTGAAATTCAGTTTGTGCAGTGCATTGATTATACTTCATATTTTTCTGTGAATTTCAGGGAAACTGTGTTTGTGCCGGGGCCGCACGGTGGTCTAATAGTTAGCATGTTGGCCACACAGTCACAGTCAGGAGATCGGGAAGACCTGGGTTCGAATCTCCGCTGGGCATTTCTGTGATTGCATGTTCTGCCACATTCCAAAAACATTTCTAAATTGTCCACAGGTGTGAATATGAATGGTTGTTTGTCTATATGTGCCCTGCGATTGGCTGGTGACCAGTCCAGGGTGTACCCCGCCTGTTGCCCGAAGTCAGCTGGGATAGGCTTCAGCATACCCCCACGACCCTAATGAGGAGAAGCGGCATAGAAAATGGATGGATGTGTTTGTGCCAACCAAATCTATCTTATATGATATTATTGCCTAGAGGTTGAACCAAGCTGAGGTTTAGTCATTTGTCTGTATTGTCATAAAAAATTGTTTACAGTATGTCATTACCTTTCTGTTTAATAAACTGAATGTAACATTTCTGAACAAAACTAGACAAAAAGTAATTCCTCATTCGAAAATTAAGATTATACTATAAAGCCAATGAGTAAATAGCCCTTAAAACTGGGGAAATTATCTAACATGTCTAGAAATAAGATTTAAAATCTTGGCAAGTGGCACATAATTTGCAGCGAGAGCACTAAAATTTGTAGAATGTAAAGATATTTTCGCATGACTACTTGATGTGTTTACACAGCAACTTGCCGGATGTCTCACCTCATCCAGCACTGAGATCAGGTCAGCCTTGTCCTTTAGACTAGCCCGTTCCCTCTCCAACCACAGTAGCAGCTCAGGTTTCCTATAGGGTTTGAGGGCGAGGAGATGGATGATGCGGTCCCTTAAGGGCCTGTGTGCCACGGGGCTGGGAACCAGGCACCTCTTATTGCTGGGGGAGTGCTTGTTGCTGCCACCGCTGCTGCTATCCGAGCCTGAAACCAGACCCTGCTTCCTCTGGACCTTCACGCACTTACCTGAGATCAAAACAAAGGCACGGGTAGTTACTGGTAAGCCTAAATAGAACATCTGTGAAAGTTAAGCCTGTCGCAGCAGTAATCTAATGCTTTTTGTTGGTGAATAATCATGATATATGCACATGAACTAAACCAAGTCGTTTGCCCAGTTTTTTAAACAATCTCTGTCTACTGTCCTTATAGGCACACTACTTTCTGCAAACAGTGCTGCATTATGTGTAGCACGTTCAGCCCAATGTTGAAAAGCAGCTCGAAGAACATAAATACAGAGAACCGA